>NC_139666.1:1162336-1258910 GCF_951799395.1 Argentina silus
AGACCCCAGGCCTCGGTATAACAGACCCCAGGCCTCAGTATAACAGACCCCAGGCCTCGGTATAACAGACCCCAGGCCTCAGCATAACAGACCCCAGGCCTCAGTATAACAGACCCCAGGCCTCAGTATAACAGACCCCAGGCCTCAGCATAACAGACCCCAGGCCTCGGTATAACAGACCATGGAGTAATCACACAGGGAAAGTGATGGAGCTAAAACTGGAAAGTCAACATCTGTGTTGGGAACAGTAATCACAGGTTGTGAACTTGTGATTATTAAACCACCAATCCGGAGCTTCTAAACCACAGGGATTTGCAGCCCTATTACAGCTATGTGTGTCAGGTAGAGATGGAGGGGAGGAGGGGAGGAGGGGAGTAGGGGAGGAGGGGAGGTTGCCCCGGGAACATACACTGTAGCGGAAGGCTTCCGTGGCTCTTTAAACCTCCCTGGGTAAGTACTGGAAGTATTTTGCAACAAATACTGGCACAAAGCTGTTTTGGTTGAACAGCAGAACAAATTCATTTCCTCCGGGGATAGCCGGGGTTTGGCTTGGGAGAAGCCCAGCATCGCAGGTGGAGTGGCGATCGGGAAGCAGGTTTCAGTGAGCTCTTGACGACCCTTGATTCAGGTCAGGATCCTGCTACTGGTACTATGACAACAACGCCTCTGACAGACCTGGGCTGTGGATGTGGTCGGAGTGGGAACTACGTGGCGTTGTGGGAACTACGTGGCGTTGTCAGAACTACGTGGCATTGTGGGAACTACATGGCGTTGTCAGAACTACGTGGCGTTGTCAGAACTACGTGGCGTTGTGGGAACTACGTGGCGTTGTGGGCTCTCGGTGACCACACAGCTGGCTACTGGCGCCATGGCGTCTGTCTATGGGAGGACTGGTAGGAAACCACACCCCTCTCTCCTGTTCACACGAGGCCATTTGAAATTCGGTTACCGTTCAAATTGGGTTTAATGTCAGTTTGAGAGAAAGATTCCAGCCAAAGAATGACCACTGATTAGTTATAATGAAGTAAGGTCTGTGGAAACATCAGCCCCCTGACGAACATCGGTGTATTTATTTCTACAATGGCGAAAGGATGACTTCATCTCTGTAGCGACGACAGAGACAGACAGGCGGTGGATGTAAATGAGCTCCTACAGTAATTAGATGATTACTACGATGTCGTAAATATGCTAATGAGACAGTGGTAAGTGGTGGTAAATGTTATGACACCTCGCTGAGGGAGCGGGAGACGGGGAAGGTCAATCCAAGGGCAGACGGAACCCAGCAATCCATAATCTCTTCTCTTCCCCAGACGAGACGATGGAGAACATCAGGCGTTTTGGTCTCATACTGCTTCGGTTTTCAGCGTTACTGTAATTGGTCTGAAATATCCACTCCCTGACCTCAAACACAGAGGGAGGAAGCGTACCCTCTATGTGACAGAATGAGCAAGAACAGACACCACAGACACGGAACCCCCGTGACTCCTCCCCCTTTACCTCATCCCATTATGACATCATCTGGACCCAGTTCTATAGTGACACCATCAACTGAATCAAATCAAATCAAATCAAATGTTAATGGTCATTTACACAATATACAGGGTACAATGTAATGAAATGCTTCAGGGTCACCGACTCCTCACACAACTCAACAATGAAACAATATCAATTTGCAGTAATGTTCTAATAATAACACAAAGGAAGAAAACTATAATAACAGCAAATCAACGGCACTTCAAACAACTACATCTCAACTCCATCATTATTCTGAATCAATCAAGTTTATGTTTCACATGTATGGAGAAAAAAAAAGAAACTATCAAGCCCAATTTCTGTCCTTATGCTCATTTAATATATCATTTTACACCGACACATGAAATAAGCCAGTGCTGATGCGATGGTAGCCCAGGGTTGAACCAGGGACAGGGTGGGTACCGTGACAGTCCTGGCAAGCAGCCACTCCCTCCGCTCCTGCTGTTCTCCTCAGCTCTCTGCCTGCCTGGGCTGCCCACAGGCAGGGACGGCCAACACCAGGAGGACTGCTGCCTGGGGGGTCTCCTCTCACTCCCCCCTCCCCCACCCCCCCCACCCCCCCACCCCCCCCCCCACCACCCCCACCCACCACCCCCACCCCCCCACCCCCTCCTGGCACTGAGCCTGTTCTAAGGATTATGGAGGCGTTCATTGTGTTCATCAGAGCTGTAATGTCGTCAAATAAGAGTCATCTGCACCAAGCACCCTCAGGGTAGAGTAGGCGGGGCCTATATCCCAGACTAAGAAGACACACCCTAAATCTCTCTCCCACACACACACACACACACACACACACACACACACACACACACACACACACACACACACACACACACACAGCAGAAGTGAACCTGAACAGGAAGGATGGGTGTAGGACAGTTGAGGAGATTGAAGGTCAGAGGTCAGTGTTATGTCGAGCTCCGACAATAAAAACACTTCCTGGTTCAATCTGATGCTGTAGCAGCAGCCTGCAGGCTGGCCCCCCGGGGACACCGTCCGTGTGACAAATGGGGTGAATGCTAGCCCAGCCCCCAGGCTGTCAGTGGAGGTCAAACAGGTATGCAGACAGTCCAAGGGCAACACCACACACCTCCCAGTCAAGGGCAACACCACACCTCCCAGTCAAGGGCAACACCACACCTCCCAGTTAAACTGTAGACCTAATTGTAGTCTAGATGAGAATGACTTCACGATGATCCACACAACCACCACAGTGGAAAACTCTCCTCATAATCACTAAAACGTCAAACCTCCTTCAATGTCCACACACACACACACACACACACACACACACACACGGCATCGTCATTATCAATTTAACGTTAACATATGTTCGACAATACGTTTCTATTTTAACGGTAAAAAGGGAGAAAAACCCCCTCCTCCTGTGTACTATTTGTTGTCAGTAAACACTGGGTGAGTAGGCCCCTCCCCCCCAGTCAAACAGCCTATAAGACACAGGGCTTAACATGAAAGGCTCGGCGACGTAGCAGGTAAGCTAAAGCAAACAAGGAGGTGACGGGAGGAGGTTATCAGACGGGGGGGGGGGGGTACTGGGGGGGGTGGTACTGGGGGGGGGTGGTACTGGGGGGGGGGGGGGTACTGGGGGGGTGGGGGGGTGTACTGGGGGGGGTGGTACTGGGGGGGGGGGGCCCTGCTGTGGAGGGGTTAGGGTGAGGTTACTGATACAGGCACGAGGAACAGAAAACACAACCCCAGAGATCACATCATTCACAAACATTCGAGGCTCCGAGCTAAATACAAAAAAAACAACAGTAGCACACCGCTGTAAGAGGGTAGACTGCTGTAAGAGGGTAGACTGCTGTAAGAGGGTAGACTGCTGTAAGAGGGTAGACTGCTGTAAGAGGGTAGACTGCTGTAGGAGGGTAGACTGCTGTAGGAGGGTAGACTGCTGTAAGAGGGTAGACTGCTGTAGGAGGGTAGACTGCTGTAGGAGGGTAGACTGCTGTAAGAGGGTAGACTGCTGTAAGAGAGTAGACTGCTGTAAGAGGGTAGACTGCTGTAGGAGGGTAGACAGACTGCTGTAAGAGGGTAGACTGCTGTAAGAGGGTAGACTGCTGTAGGAGGGTAGACTGCTGTAGGAGGGTAGACTGCTGTAGGAGGGTAGACTGCTGTAAGAGGGTAGACTGCTGTAAGAGGGTAGACCGCTGTAAGAGGGTAGACTGCTGTAGGAGGGTAGACTGCTGTAAGAGGGTAGACTGCTGTAAGAGGGTAGACTGCTGTAAGAGGGTAGGCTGCTGTAAGAGGGTAGACTGCTGTAAGAGAGTAGACTGCTGTAAGAGAGTAGACTGCTGTAAGAGGGTAGACTGCTGTAAGAGGGTAGACTGCTGTAGGAGGGTAGACTGCTGTAAGAGGGTAGACTGCTGTCAGAGGGTAGACTGCTGTAAGAGGGTAGACTGCTGTAGGAGGGTAGACTGCTGTAAGAGGGTAGACTGCTGTAGGAGGGTAGACTGCTGTAAGAGGGTAGACTGCTGTAGGAGGGTAGACTGCTGTAGGAGGGTAGACTGCATTCACAGAGCAACGTCTGAAGATCCGGATCGGCTCTGGACAGGAGGAGGGAGAGGGACAAGCTGAGTAACAGGAGAATTAGGAGCAAACACACCATGCGGTCCTTTAAACCTTCTCACCATGGTCTGTCACGGTTAACAGGGTTGATGTCCTCGTGGGAGAGATGTGCTTCTCATGTTGCCTGGATTAGGGTGAAGTAGACCCTGGACGCCCGTCAGTTTAGCATTTCCCTGGTCAGTTTTGCGATGGTTATATGTTAGGACTTGGGAAGGGCGAGTTGATCCTAGATGTAGCCCACGCCCATGAATCCATGTAGGGCTAGGGTTAGGGTTAGTCTAATTGAATTAAAGGCGATACTAATTTAGTTCAGATCAGTCCGAACTCAGGCACACGTCTTGTGTGGGTAGAGGAAAGGGTAACAATCCATCTTCTCTCACTCAGGAGCCAGACAAAGACAGAGCCTGTTGGTAATCAGCACCCTGATGGATTAGGCAGATGTAATACTTCCAGACTGTACGCAAGCTGCTGCCATTGTGCTGACACATCTGAAGCCCCCGCCTTTTCACCCTCATCGTCAGAGAGCCCTTTCTCTTTCCTTTTCATCAACGCCCCCCCCCCCCAAATACCTCACACCAACAGAAGATGTCGATAAAACAGTCCTGTACTTTAAGCGGCGTATAAATATAAGATCATGACCGCTCACACATTTGCGAAGAGATCATCGGCATACATGAGAACTTTGTCATGGATTTACGATGACAACTTCACACAGAATCAAAGGAGCGGGTCATTGGCACGGCGCAGGAACCTCCAACCCCTGTGTTTTATTGTTGGGCCGTTTCCTTCCTCCCTCAGTGGCCGGGCCGGAGAGGAAAGGCATCTATAGTCTCAGATGCCATCGACATCTCAGCTCTCCACTGGGGCAGCTGGAGGATGTGACAGCCATGCAGAAATTAGTTCTCATCTCGAGAGGAACAAAAAATAGTCCCCTGAATGGGATGGGCACTCTCAGATTACCCGTTCAATCACAGAATGCTTACCAAGCAAACCAGTACACGGTTCCTTCCACT
This sequence comes from Argentina silus, assembly GCF_951799395.1. Taxonomy (NCBI): domain Eukaryota; kingdom Metazoa; phylum Chordata; class Actinopteri; order Argentiniformes; family Argentinidae; genus Argentina; species Argentina silus. The sequence goes on from NC_139666.1 coordinate 1,167,469, forward strand.
TCAAAAGCCCGAGGCACAGGCAACACCGAGAACTGGGATCAGCGGCCAGACATAGATGTCTTAGGGTGAGGAGGAGAGAGAATGTGAAAGGGGGGTGGAAGGTGTGAAACCAAAAGCCTTGCCACCTCAGTCCTACGGACCAGGGGTGCGACGGATGTACGTCCATGACCTGGGATCCTAAAGGGTCAGGGCCGGGAATCTGGGAATCCCAGGAGCGGAATGTCTCTGAAGTGGAGGAATTTAGAGTGCGATGGAGAGGGGCGAGTGAGCGGGTGTGAGTCGCTGTACGTTTACGACGTGTGACAGCAGCTGCTGCTACGTGGGGAAGGATCGCTACGTTTAGAAGGACATTGCTGGGATTCACTCTCATCGTCAAGCTGTTTCACCAAGGTGTAAGAGGGCTGATTTATTCTGTGTGTGAGAGAGAGAGAGAGAGAGAGAGAGAGACAGAGAGAGAGAGAGGGAGAGAGAGAGAGAGGGAGAGAGAGAGAGAGGGAGAGAGAGAGAGAGAGAGAGAGAGGCACCAAGCCTCTCTGAGGATAGAGCTGTTAGAGATGCCATGGAGAGCTGCCTCAGCCCCCCCCTCAGCCCCCCTGCCTCAGCCCCCCTACCTCAGCCCCCCTGCCTCAGCCCCCTACCTCAGCCCCCCTGCCTCAGCCCCCCTGCCTCAGCCCCCCCCCTCAGCCCCCCTGCCTCAGCCCCCCTACCTCAGCCCCCCTGCCTCAGCCCCCTACCTCAGCCCCCCTGCCTCAGCCCCCCTGCCTCAGCCCCCTGCCTCAGCCCCCTGCCTCAGCCCCCCTGCCTCAGCCCCCTGCCTCAGCCCCCTACCTCAGCCCCCCTGCCTCAGCCCCCCTGCCTCAGCCCCCTGCTTAGAGAGGCCATGGAGAGCTGCCTCAGCCCCCCCCTCAGACCCCCCCTCAGCCCCCCTGCCTCAGCCCCCTGCTTAGAGAGGCCATGGAGAGCTGCCTCAGCCCCCCGCCTCAGCCCCCCTGCCTCAGCCCCCCTGCCTCAGCCCCCTGCTTAGAGAGGCCATGGAGAGCTGCCTCAGCCCCCCCCTCAGCCCCCCTGCCTCAGCCCCCTGGCAGCAGAACAAACAGTTCATATCAAACGTTGAGAAATATAGGTCACACATATCAAATGATCCTTTTCTTCTTCCTCTTCATTGAGCTGTACTGGTAGCTGTACTGGTACTGTACTGGTAGCTTTACTGGTACTATACTGGTAGCTGTACTGGTACTGTACTGGTAGCTGTACTGGTACGTTACTGGTAGCTGTACTGGTAACTGTACTGGTAGCTGTACTGGTAACTGTACTGGTAGCTGTAAAGTATTTAATTGAGTAGCAAAGGTTATGTTGCAAAAAGCACATGTGTGTGCGTGTGTGCGTGTGTGCGTGTGTGTGTGTGTGTGTGTGTGCATCTGATGTTCTCATCTGTCAGGATAAAGCATGCTGAGAGGAAGGAGACTCCAGCACAGAGAGGCCCACATATCACCTAAATCTCTCTTCACCTTCCCCTAACACACACACACACACACACACACACACACACAGGATGCTACATGACAGCAGCGGTACCTGATGACAAGACTCAGATCACCGAGACCGCCGAGAAGCAGGCAGGAGTGTGTGGGCACGGGCAGCTCTGATGACACACACCGCGGCTGAGCGCCCGTCTGGTGACTCACGCACCAGCAGAGAAGACGAGCGGGTGTCAGGGTGAGTGTTCAGGGTGAGTGTTCAGGGTGAGTGTTCAGGGTGTGCCCTGTCCTGGTGAGGGCTTTACCGGGGTCAGGTCACTGAACTGTCCGCTGTCTTAGTTACCTTACTCCAGGGAGGAAGGGGCTGGCTGGAGGACCAGGACAGGGTGGGGTGGGCCTACCAGGACAGACCGGGGGACACATCCCTGTGCCAGGCACTCCCCTCCCCTCCCCTCCCCTCCCCTCCCCGCCCTGTGTGCAGCTAGTGTTTACCCAGGTAGCCTGGTCCCAGATCTGTATGACGGCCATAGTCATGGGAGATGGGTAAAGCACATGCAGCTACATCTGAGCTCACATTCCAGAGTTCCAAGGGTGACTTTATTCACCAAAAACACATCAATTACGATGCTTCATTTCGTAGCCAATCAGAGTGTTGTTGCTAGGTAGACACCACATAGAACACTTGGCCCTCTAGGTGGTGAGTGTTCCGGAACTCTTTGGCAGTTGGTGATTTAAAGACACTAATTCATGTGTTACTGTCCTCACGTCACCGCTACATTCTAATCACCGTGGAGTTGGACGGCAACCAGAGAGGGTCCCAGGTTCAGCCATGACGTGATGATTTCACTGACTTCATTTAAGCCTCTCCTTCCTACCTCACTTGTTGAATGATTAATAAAATCCACACGGGTTGCTTTGCTGTGTAGGGGACGTGTGCATCCCTAAACAGACGCATCCAGGCCTAGAAATAGTCCTGGAATGGGAACGTTGTCAGGTCTGAGCGATCATCTTGCGTGCAGATAGAACTGTGTCAGGTTGACATACAGTGTGAGTGGGAGGAGAGGACAGAGTTTTGAAGTGAAATCGTTGATGTTTGCCGGGGACAGTAAAAAGCACTCTACATCCTCTCAAATCAGGGCTCTGAAATCCAAGTTGTCAGATAAGGTTTGTTTTCTCAGTTTGAAGTGAGTGGGGTCGTAGATTACATCTGACCCCTTCACATGATGTTATCTCCTGTCCTGTGCCTCGTACCAGAAGTAGAGTAGAGTAGAGTAGAGTAGAAACAGACGCAGGCCCAATTCAATACCAATTTGATTGGTCTGGCTCTTATAGCAAAGAAACACTACTGAAAGGATGACAGTCAGTCTAATCTCTCTGAATAGTCACAGATAATGCCGACAGAATACAATACCAGGTTATGCTGCTTAACTTAATTCACAGTGACGAGGGTGAATGAAGTCACCCAAATGGTCAACATTCTAGAGTGTCAAGGGTGACTTTAATCACCAAAAATCCATACATTATGATGCTTCATTTTGTAGCCAATCAAAGTGTTGTTGCTAGGTAAACACCACATAGAACACTTGGAACTCTAGGTGGTGAGTGTTCCGGAATACTTTGGCAGTTGGTGATTTAAAGGTCCACAACCTTCCCCACAGCGCAAACTTGACTGGGAGACTCCTTATTAAATCACAAAATCACTAAATATTAAATCAGTGGTCACTAAATATTAAATCAGTGGTCACTAAATATTAAATCAGAGTTCTCTTCTACCTGGGCAGTAAGCGTCTGAGATGAGGCTAGAGGATATTACTGTATCCACTTAATAATAACAACAACAGCCTCGCTCCAAACTACACGGCAATTACTAAATAACAACATTACCAGGACCACAACATTGTTACTGGGGTCATCACATGGTTAGCACGTAGGTATAAACCTGTTCCCAAATCTGATTTGGGAGCACTAGGACGCAGGTAAAGAGCGGTGAAGGGCATATCTTGGTCTGCCTCCAGCGGACGTTGTGCTCATGCAGGAGGTGAATAGGTGTTGAGAGGTGTGTTGTTGCCCCGTGCTTTCACCAGAGAGTCTGGGAGGCGCTGACGGGGGGAAGGAGGGAAGGAGGGATGAGGCAGACTGGATGAATGGAGCGAGTGTGAGGGGAGGAGTGTGTGTAGAGGTGTGTGTGTAGAGATGTGTGTGTGTGTAAAGTTGTGTGTGTGTGTGTGTGTGTGTGTGTGTGTGTGTGTGTGTGTGGAGAGATGTGTGTGGAGAGCTAACACATTACACCCATCCAGGAAACACACAGAGGGGCAGGGATCGTGATGACACACACACACACATGGAGGTTTTAGTCAGCTGCCTTCATAGGTAAACATCAGAGACATTCTCTTTGTGTTGCTCATGGGGGGCTGGCTGTGTGTGTGTGTGTGTGTGTGTGTGTGTGTGTGTGTGTGTGTGTGTGTGTGTGTGTGTGTGTGTGTGTGTGTAAAATGGCTATGCCCTGACTGGATTGATAACCAACCAGGGCAGGGTGCCTAAGGGAGAGAGTGATGTCATCATGTCACCGACCATGAGACAGAGCGCTGGTCTAATGCCCCTGAAGGGAGGAACTGGGTTACATGAGAGAGGCTCCATCCTTTACTTAACAACTCGCATGTAGAGGTGCGCAGTGTGGGATAACTCTCTGAGCCGCTGCGTCCTGAGGTTAGACTCTGAAGGCATCATATGCTGAGGACCATTGTGGCACCACTAGTGTTTAGCCTCCCCAAAGCGCAAAAAGCACAGACTATAGTCCTGATTTTATAGTTTAACCTCTATGAAAAATAAGAGACAAATCACACAAAAAAAATGTGAATCAGCAGCTGGAAAGCACCGCTTAATACACAGTTCCTGAAGCCCCCGAACAAACGGGCGAGCGTGAAGTAGTCGTAAAGATGTAACAAAGACAGTCCGGGCTCCTGCAATCATTTACCAAGTAACCGTTGTTTCGGAACTGCTACAACATCGAAAATACTTAGTTCAGACTTCTGTCTTACCTCTGCAAAGAAGGAATCCATCTCCAAACAGTTCCCTACCACTAAACTCTGGGTATTGTCGGGTTCAGGGTACCACACTTCTCAGGACCAAGATGTACTTCCAGATGCTTTCCATCCAGTTCCCTTCCTCGGCTCTCTCTCTTCTCCACACGGGAATCCAGGCAGAGGCAAATCACAATAACTGCCGAATAAATCGCCAATTAATCGTTATCAGGATTTGAAACACCTCGAAACAAGTCCCAAGTCAAGCCTCCTGTGAGTAGGACTGGGCGCAGCCGTGCCCGTGCGCTCTCTGTGTGTCTGTCCTCCGCCGGTACCACCGGACCCCCGGGGGGGGCGGGGCTGGAGGCGCGGGGCGGGGCTTCAAACCAGGGACCTTCCCACAGACCACACCCTCAATAAAATAATAATAATAATAATAATAGACTTTATGTAAATAAAACCCAAAATATAAGTAGAAACAGTAAAACACAACACATTAAAAAGAATAAGGGCAGCATCAGTTAAAGGCTTGTCTATAGAAATGAGTTTTGAGAAGAGAAGAGAATACTGATCTTGCTATATAACAGCAGACCACAGCAGGTTTTTGGCTTTTAAATATATTATTATGTATTGGATTAAAAAACATTTTTTTTCAGAAGTTGTAGGCTTAGGCTTTAGTTTTCATGATACTATCAAAGCCTATTCTCAAGATACTGTGTTAGCCTGCATGTTAAATGGTCCTTTTGTTAATTTAATCAATATAAAGCATTGATGTGATTAAGATAACTAATACAAACACAATTCCCAACCACTCCTAAAAACATGGTATTGTAGGGTAGCCTATTGCATTGGTAGGTAGCCTATTATCTAAGTTAAAGATATCCTAAAAACCAAAAACAGGCGCCCAGGTTAATTGCTGAAGCATCTGGTGTAGGTCTTAGCTCTTGGTAGCGGATGCCAAAGAGACCAATTCATGTGGCTTCCTCCTCTGGGAGAGATAAAGCTGTGTCGGAGAGGAAGAGGCTGAGGCTGATTTTAGACCTCCTGCTAGTAGAACAGAGACTCAGGAGTCAGACAGGAGGACTGACAGTGACAGCTTCAGGTCATGTTTGAACTAATATCAAATCAATAAAACGATGACACAGGTGTAGTATATGCAGCAGGTATAATACCTGACAGCAGTGCATGGGAGCACTGTAAGGAGCAGCAGTAATTGATGTATGATGTAATGTGATGGTTAGATAAATGATTTTGATCCTGCTGTACGGTTTCTTTCTCTCAGAGCTCAATCATGTGAGTTAATGATACTGGTAGTGAAGATATGCTGAGAAATTAAAAACTAAATTAAAAACTCTCTGAATGAGACTTTGTTTACATTTTTGTCAGCTCATTATTTTTCAATAACTCCCATTTAGGGAGAAAATATTATTTTCAATTACCATTTTGATTCATTATCCAAGCAGTAGACATCACCAGTGATATAATACATTAAACTGTTTTTACAGAGGGCTTTCTTAAAAATGCAATGAGTGTGTGTGTGTTTGTGTATGTGTGTGTGTATATGTGTGTGTGTGTGTGTGTGTGTGTGAATGCGCGTGTGTGCATGCGTGTGTGTGTGTGTGTGTGTGTGTGTGTGTGTGTATGTGCGTGTGTGTGTGTGTGTGTGTGTGTATGTATGTGTGTGTGTGTGTGTGTGTGTGTGTGTGTGTGCGTGCATGTATGTGTGTGTGTGTGTGTGTGTGTGTGTGTGTGTGTGCATGTGTGTGTGTGTGTGTGTGTGTGTGTGTGTGTGTGAAAGAACAAAACCCCACTTACTAAGAGCCTAATAGCCTACTTAACAAATGTGTTCCTCTCTGCTGCGTCCCTCACACTCTGCTTATCCACCCTGGATCAGACTCTGGAGGCACAAACACATTACTGGAGTCTGGTGTGGATCTGCTGGGATCAGGCTAATGCCTCTATCTCTCAGCCCCGTCTCCAGTGTCTATACTGGGATAAGGACGAGGACGCCCAGCTCCTTCACAGTGCTCAGGTCACTCTGGGAAACTAGCACTGAAACAAAACACCATACTGTCCAAAACCTGGAGCGTTGATGTTCTGCAGGTCAGGGCAGAATTAGGCTACTGTAGTATTGACAGCTTTGGACGACAATATGGCATCAGCTGGTGTCACAGAGACATACGTCCAAATCAAGTCAAATGATTTGTCATAGACACAGAATACAGCCGGAGACGGGGTGAGGGAGGAGCTCTGCAGCAGGGAACAATAACATATGGTAGCAACAGTAGTATGTAATGAAAGCATGCATGCGTGTGTGTGTGTGTGTGTGTGTGTGTGTGTGTGTGTGTGTGTGTGTGTGTGTGTGTGTGTGAGAGAGAGTGCAAATGGGCAACATCATTGGAGAATGTCACTGGTGCACGTGCTTGCAGGTGGTGCACATGTGTACACACACACACACAAACATGGGTAATCACACACACACACACACACACACACACACGCACACAGTGCTGTAGTTATCTGCCACTAGAAACCTATCATTTCTATTTGACAGCCTCCTCCCCAGGTTTAATCTCCCTGGCCGGCCCTCATAAGCCTTTCACTTCATTTCCTGGAGACGCGTATCCCCAGAGGAAGGTCCAGACAACAGTTTTTAATCTGGCTTCTGGATCATTATAACAGGCTCGTTGACTCGTACTTAACACTGGATTGAAGAGCAGAATCAAATCCTCGTGAAATAAAAACTTGTATTCCCGAGACAGTCTGGACTGGTAGAGTGTACAGTATGAAGTACAGCACATCATTTATCATAAGAAATAATCTTCTGTCATGAGAAATAATCTTCTGTCATAAGGAATAATCTTGTAATGGGCAGTGATCTAATCCATGGTGTCTTTCATGTTGTCTTGCATGCTGCACACACACACACACACACACGCACGCACACACACACACACACACATACACACACGCGCACACACACGCACACACACACACACACACACGCAGGGTGAGATATTAGGGCTGGTTTAGGGGAGGAGCCTATTAGCTCTCCTCTGAATGATTCTCATTGTTCCTGTGTTTCGTCCTCGGTGGCAGGTGGGCTGCACTGAGAGCCCTGAGCTGGTATTACCACAGAGAGGGAATTACAGTTCAACAATACCTGTTCCAATGCCAACCGTACCAATCGGAGGGTAGCTCTCTGACCCCATACTAAGCTCTTATTGTGTTCCTGTACTGACCTGACCCCTACAGGGCTTCTCATTCAGCCTTACTCTGTGTCCAGACAGACAGACAGACAGACAGACAGACAGACAGACAGACAGACAGACAGACTAGTCATTCTGATTCTCCATCATGCTTCCAGATCAATGGCTCTAGGTCAGCCAGCATGGGCGTGCTGTGAGCATGGTGTATTTTGGCTCAATAAATGTTTACCACAAATGGCATTATGGTTTATCTCCACCAAAGCCTCTTTTCTCCGTACTGTCAGTCTCACAACCAGTATCAGTGGAACTGACCCCTGGAGACCTGACATTTCTGCTACACACAGACATCATTTATGGTCGCTCATGCTGTGGCGATTGCAGACACACAGGATACGGTTTACTGATATTGTCTTCACTAGTGGAACCATGACCGGCTTCAATTCAGCGTGGAATGTCAGCTGCGGACTGACTCGTGGACTAAAGTTATTGAATCTTATCTACAAATTTAATTTTGATGGGCTCAAAGATAATATGTTTTAGATCTCAGATGTTATTAATCTGATATCATTATCAAACTCTGCGTAGGGACCTCAGATTTGGAACAGTAGGTTATTTGTTAGTCCTGTTTTCAGCCGAGTCACAGAGTCTTCTGCGCACTGAAGAGTCATGTCATATCCCAGATGAACTGACCCTAATCCAGAACGCAGGGATGACTACTGGACGATGACCAGGAGGCCTGAGAGTCCTTCATAGAACCGATGGCTCTGACTCTGACTCAGTATGACTCTGACTCAGTATGACTCTGACTCAGCATGACTCTGACTCATATACTGTATATTCAGCTTGTTTCAGGTGACAGTCTGTTTCAGCCTAATAAGCTCCTGTCAAGCCAATAGGATGGAGGATGAGAAGCACTGAAGCCCACTAAATGAGTCCCTCATTACCGCTGTTGTATCTGCTTCTTTCTGATCCACATCTTCACGTTCCGATCCACATCTTCACGTTCCGATCCTCATCTTCACGTTCCGATCCACATCTTCACGTTCCGATCCACATCTTCATGTTCCGATCCACATCTTCACGTTCTGATCCACATCTTCACGTTCCGATCCTCATCTTCACGTTCTGATCCACATCTTCACGTTCCGATCCTCATCTTCACGTTCTGATCCACATCTTCACGTTCCGATCCTCATCTTCACGTCCGATCCTCATCTTCATGTTCCGATCCACATCTTCACGTTCTGATCCACATCTTCACGTTCCGATCCTCATCTTCACGTTCTGATCCACATCTTCACGTTCCGATCCTCATCTTCACGTTCCGATCCACATCTTCACGTTCCGATCCTCATCTTCACGTTCCGATCCACATCTTCACGTTCCGATCCTCATCTTCACGTTCTGATCCACATCTTCAGTAGGACACATAGGAGGGGGCTGGAGGACGACAGATAAGCTAACCACGCTAGCCTCTTACACGACCTGGAGCGAACAAAGAGCAAGAACAATTGGTCCATTTGGTCACCAAGTGAGATCCCCAGGGGGAGGGGGGAGGGGGGAGGGGGGAGGGGGGAGGGGACCAGCATAGACGACCTGTCTGTCTTTCCTAAGCTGCTTCTCCAACTGACATATGCTTCTTTCAACAAAAGCCAGCAGTTGTAGGTGGCATCATTTAAAGATAATGTAAAAAAAACCTAAGACAATGAAGTGGTGTCTCTGTCTGTACCACTAAACACTCTGAGGTAAACCCCACAACAATGCACCGTTTGTTTCTATTTTCTTGTTGGTGTGAGTTGGTCTTGTCTTCGTCAGCTGTGTCATGATAATGAACAGAGTGTCATCTGCCTTCCATAGGGGATGTGTGTGTCTGCACATGGCACAGTTTATTTTCGTGAGTGTCTTGTATTACTGTTGGGAAAACAATTCTCCGACCCTACATACCACGATGACTCTCCAGAAGACTGAAATACACCAGACGAGACGAGGCAAACGCCAGCTGAACACTTCAGCCCGTTCCTCTGTCTGCAGAGAACAAAGGCTGCTGTGATCAGCCTAAGTGATGACCTCCATTACACATCTTGTAAGACATCATCAACAAACAGCCATTCCGGGACAGCAGTAATGGCCGCCATAAATCCCTTCACAATAAGGGCGGGATCAGAGGGGAAAGGGATCAATTCAATGAAATGCAAAAAGGTTCTTGTCATCTTGAGTACATCGTTCATTCATTTATTGACATGTGCGGTCCTAGAATGCCTGAGCTTCCTTTCCCTATTGACACATGTCCTGTTTCTTGTGTTATGATTGTGTTCAGCTTATGATGTCTTCCAGTATGTTCTTATATGTCTGTGGAGGAAATACTGGCTGTATAAAAACATACGTACTTTAAATCACCAACTGCCAAAGTATTCTGGAACACTCACCACCTAGAGTACCAAGTGTTCTATGTGGTGTTTACCTAGCAACAACACTCTGATTGGCTACAAAATGAAACATTTTTGCATTTTTGGTGAATAATAATTGTTAAAAATCCTTCTTCTAGCATGTGACTGCCTATGGCCCCTGGTCTGAGCATTGATTACTGTGTCTTATGATGACTGATGGATAGATGATTCACTTACTTAAACAAATGTGTTTGTTGTAAGTTGCTTTGGATAAAGGCGTCTTCTAAATGCCATGAATGTAAATGTATTAAAGTCACCCGTGGCACTCTAGAATGTGGGCAATTTGGGAGACTATTCACCCTCGGCACTGAATGAGTTAAACAAACAAATGGCTTTTCAATTATACAAATCAGATGGAGATAGGGAAGTCCTTCAGGACAATGCTGTGCTGCTCTTGTGGTGGTGGCCGCCCTTCACCCTACAGTGACCCAACTGACCAGCTGTTCTCATTCACAGCACATCGCCATGGGGACCAGAAGAGCCAGGATGTTTGGGAGGGTCTACAGAGTGAGGGGTTGGAGTCACACCGAGCCGTGGTTTAAAGGGATATTCCACTCATGAGTGGAAGATGATGAAGTGGATGTAAAATCTGGTGTTAGGTGGTGTTTTGAGTGGAGTATCCCTTTAAGGAGGGAGGGGTGTACATGAACAGGCAGTGGAGGTCTGAGATGTTGTGTCGGGTCATAAGATTACTTCAGCCCGCTCCGTTATACAAGAGAGCCGATCTGAGGGTCACAATGGAGTGAGACATGTGACATACAATATGTGTGTGTGTGTGTGTGTGTGTGTGTGTGTGTGTGTGTGTGTGTGTCTGTTTTTTGAGGATTAATGGAGACAAAGTGGCTGTTCTGACTGATGAGCCTCCCATTGGTTGACAAGCCCTGGAGCCAGGACTGTGTTGACCTTCCCACTGGCTAAACCCCCTGGAGGTCAGCTACATGTGATGGGTCTTCACACAGTGAGAGTGTCTGTTTGATTGCTCTCTCTGCAGTCATGAACACACACACGCACGCGCACGCACGCACGCGCGCACACACACACACACACACACACACACACACATCAGTTCAGACATATCCTTATGATGCATTATTAAAAAAGGAACAGTGCTTATGAAAGAAACATTTTTAGTGGCTGTTTATCGTAACACTTTCCTGACACATTCCAACAGGGATATCCTGAGCACGTCAACACATGCCAAAAACGGTTACACCCTTTCACTGAGGCCAAAACAGTCCTGACGTCCTCTGTCCTGACGTCCTGACGTCCTCTGTCCTGACGTCCTCTGTCCTGACGTCCTCAGTCCTGACGTCCTCAGTCCTGACGTCCTGGCGTCCTCTGTCCTGACGTCCTCTGTCCTGACGTCCTGGCGCCCTCTGTCCTGACGTCCTGATGTCCTCAGTCCTGGCGCCCTCTGTCCTGACGTCCTCTGTCCTGACGTCCTGATGTCCTCTGTCCTGACATCCTCAGTCCTGACGTCCTCAGTCCTGACGTCCTGGCGTCCTCTGTCCTGGCGTCCTCTGTCCTGACATCCTCAGTCCTGACGTCCTCAGTCCTGACGTCCTCTGTCCTGACGTCCTCTGTCCTGACGTCCTCTGTCCTGGCGTCCTCTGTCCTGACGTCCTCTGTCCTGACGTCCTCTGTCCTGGCGCCCCCTGTCTTCACCATCTGGAACAGCGACCACACAACGGCATCAACCGCCAGCGTGATTAAAAGACATGTGGTGACGTGTCACTGGACCTCTGACCTCTGACCTCTGGTGACCTTCCTCCCCCGTTGGTTCCTCTGGACAGGGACCACGCGGTTTTGTTGTGGACACACCCATGGGACAATGACAGAGAGAGAGGGGGGGGGGGGGAGAGAGTGGGGGGGGGGGGAGAGAGAGGGGTGGGTGGAAGGGAGGAAGGGAAAGAGAGAGGGGGGGTGATTCAATCAGCTTTATTCTAAGATAGATGGATGGAAGATGAGGGAGAAAGAGCCGAGAGAGGGAGAGAGAGAGAGAGAGTAGAGAGAGAGAGAGAGACGGAGAGAGAGAGAGAGTAGAGAGAGAGAGAGACCGAAGGAGAGAGAGAGAGAGGGCAAAAAGATGATTAGAACATCTATCAATAGCTAACACTAGAGGTGATGTAATCTCTAGCTGCTCTGTGGGCCAGGCAGAGGGCATGATGCTGTCTGAATGTAAGCACTGCTACCGCCACATCCTAATGCTGTACATATTGAATTATGGAGCCTGTACCAAAACATCCCAGAGCCAGCATGTCTCCCATTAAACACATTAGTCACACCCGTATCAACATTGAGACCTCTGAACAGACAGATTGTCTATTTGTGGCCTGACAGTTAAAAGAATAATGTGATACAAGCATAAGTGATAACGATTCACAAAATTTGATAACATGGTTTTGATGCATAAATCCATTATATCCTTGTGTTTATACAAAGCTTGTTGTCATAGAGGACACAGCAACAAGGCCTTGTCTCTGGGCAGCAGGCAAAGGTACACTTTCCATTCATGTGGGGATAAGCGCACACGCACGCACGCACGCACACGCACGCACGCACGCACACACGCACACACGCACACGCACACACGCACACACATCACACACACACACACACACACTTTCCATTGATGTGTCTGGGCATGTGTCTGGGCATAAGCCCCTCAAAGAAGGAATGTTTTTCATGAATGTGATTTTTTTTTTGTTGCATTCCAGTTGTTAAAGCCGTGAGGAACATGCTTATGAATGGATCTGGACGGGTCACTTTTCAGCCGACATATTCCTAGAAAAGTGTCTGCAAAGAGCAATCCATCATCCTGATAGGACAGAGAGAGAGGACTCCATCATCCTGATAGGACAGAGAGAGAGGACTCCATCATCCTGATTGGACAGAGAGAGGACTCCATCATCCTGATTGGACAGAGAGAGGACTCCATCATCCTGATAGGACAGAGAGAGAGGACTCCATCATGACTCCATCCTAAGTCAATGGAGTCATAAAACACTGGGTTCCAGGTTCTTGAAAGTGTCACCACAGCTCACCACAAACATGACCTTCTCCGACATTTATTGCATATTTTCACACATACCGTCCCTTCCTTCAGGCGGAGGCATCAGGACCCCCGACCCCCGACCCCCGACCCCCTCCCCACGGTTTCTCACCACGTTCACTTCCTGTTGGTTTAGAGCCTCACATTACTTTGCTCCCACACACAGAGAGAACACACACACACACACACACACACACACACACACACACACACACAGGACAGCCCTAGTCTATTTGTGGCCGACATGGTTGTTTTCATAGTGACAAGCCCTGGTAACCAGGGGAGGAATGTACAGGAAACAAAAACAACTACAACACACTTAGACAAACTGTAAACATTAGGCCAACTTTAAAACCGACTGGGTGACAATTAGATTGGTTGGTAGGAATGAATGAATAATCCTCTGTGTTACTGTTCATTGTTCTGTTTCATAGAGCTGACGATAGAGATTAGAGTGTTGCTCTCTCCTGCTCCCGTTTATTAACTCAGGCTGGCCAATAAGCTGGTGATTCACTGACTGGCCACTCAGGGTCAGAGAGAGGACCACGTCTACGCCCCATGGACTGACCCGAGTTCCTGAGGGGCATTCTCCAGCCCTGTCTCACACCACATCAACCAGCGCCATGAATCACAGAGAGCTCAGCAGTCTGATAAAAACCTCCTGAGACGATCCTGTTCCTTATGAGTCCCACAGGCATCTAATTAAGTGTGTTGTGGGTGAACCTAGGTTTTATTGTCTTATTCAGGGCTAAGAGTTTCCGTAGCACTAAGATGATTTTTCCTGTTCAGCCTAAAATAGGTTTAAGATGATCTTGGTGCTACAAAGGTTCTGGGAAATTCATTCCTGGTTGCTAGTCACGGATATGGTTTGTTCAACACATGTCTGCTCAGTAACAAACTACAAGCTGTTTCAAAAGACTTAGGTATGTGAGCTGTGAGACTCTACTGGAAATGGGTTTAGTTTTACTAATAAAAAGCTGTGATTTCACAATGTCATCTGGTATGTGTTCGGGGCGTCTTCATTGCTTTAGAGTCCCCAAATGTCCAATCAACCAGGAAGAAGATTTACATGTTTGTCCTTTTTCAATCCCTTATGTGCCCTTGCTCTGAAAACAAATCAGACAGGGACTCATTCTCCATTTTGAAATTAATGTACATTTTGTCCTTTGTCTTCTTTTCAATTCCCAGTATTAAAGTTTTCTCAATAAGTGGAGGGGGATGGGGGAGGTAGGGGAAGGTGGAGGGGGGATGGGGGAGGTGAAGGTCTCCACTCGGTGGTCTTTTTCAGTTTAATGACAGACTCAGGGGAGATGCCTTCATCCTGGCGACGCCCTCCCTGACTAGGGTGACATCTACTGCTCTGTCCCATCACATAAGGGACCTGTCCCATCACATAAGGGACCTGTCCCATCACATAAGGGACCGGCCTCCGCTGCCAATGAGCCACCAAGGGTCATGACAAGTCTCCCGTGATCTGAAGGGGACCTAACAAAGACCGTACTGAGAGGCAAGAGAGAGATGGAGAATGGCTAATTCCCGCTAATTATTCTTGCTTATGCTAATGTTTGCTAATGCCTTCCCCAGACAATTTCCCCAACTTAACCTCAACCTCTCAAAGTGAATGCCTCATACTGCCTGACCGCCACGCCAGTCGTAATTCCCCTAACTCTCAGTAACGTATCTTGAAAGCCGTCTCCGTCTTGTTGTGGGCCCGAACATATGTCCCATCCACTTCCTCTCTGGTTAGCGCGAGCCACAGCGCCTTCAGCCCACCGTGGGTAAACAGAAACACTCAGCTTTTTTTGTGGTTTTGCATTCCACTCCTCTGCAGGCAGTGTGGGCTCATTAATATAAATGAATTCTCATTAAAAGGCATTAGCACGCTCACATTCTCAGCAAGATTAGCAAGCAAACTTCTTGCCACCATTTATCCCTGTAGACATTTAGCCACGTCTAACACTGAGGTAATGGGCCAACGTTTAGACAATTGGCCTATCTGTGGCTGGGATCAGGAGCCATTAGGGCTTAAAAGGGCCACCCACTTAACATGCAGGCTGATGAGGAGGGGGGGGGGCAGGAAGTGTGATTAGGCGATGGGGTAGTGTAGTTTAGTAGCCAGAACAGGAGGACGGTGGAACAATGGAACACACGTGTGATCAAACACAGACATACGTGAGTGCTGACAGGAGCGTGTGTGTGTGTGTGTGTGTGTGTGTGTGTAAATGTGTGTGTGCATGCATGCGTGCGTGCATGTGTGTGTGCATGCGTATGTGTATGTAAACGTGTGTGTGCATGCGTGCATACGTGTGTGTGTGTGTGTGTGTGTGTGTGTGTGTGTGTGCATGCGTATGTGTGTGTGTGTGTGTGTGGGTTTGCTTACTCAGCTGAGCAGCAGAATAATGGAGGCATTATTAACCAACACCATCAGGTCTGACACACACATTTAAAAAGAGTTGCACAATTCTGCAAGAGTTGCAAATCTCACATGTGGAGCCTCTCACACACCACAACACACACTACAACACCCACTACAACACACACCACAACACACACTACAACACACACCACAATACACACGACAACACACCACACTAGCCCCATTACAGGCACTTACAGTACAGCTATCTGTAAACCTGCTTGTATACAGGCCAGGAACAGTACAGCTATCTGTAAACCTGCTTGTATACAGGCCAGGAACAGTACAGCTATCTGTAAACCTGCTTGTATACAGGCCAGGAACAGTACAGCTATCTGTAAACCTGCTTGTATACAGTACAGGCCAGGAACAGCTGCATGGGTTCCTTCCTCAAGTGCAATCCTGCCTCGACTTCTTCCATGTCTTTGAAGCCCTTTTACAACAATGTTCCGTCTCTGCAAACACCACAACAACAGATGGCCCCAGATGAACAGACGGCCCCAGATGAACAGTGGCCCCAGATGAACAGACGGCCCCAGATGAACAGTGGCTGGTCAATAGTGAGTCAACACTAGAAGATGTGCCATGCTGAGCCACGCCGGTCCTCAATGATATAATCCTCTTATGCCGGACGGGCCACAATTGGGCCCAAATTCTGCTTTAATTTGACTATTAATGTGATTATTGATTACTTTATCTCCTTGTCATGTGTAGTATGTTATTCTGAACTATGATCTAAGCATATCCACACAAAACCTCAAGGTGTTACCTGTCAAATGGTACCCTGCTTTTGCATCTGATCATCATATTTCTAATGTTATAAGCAGTTTAGTTTGGGTCTGATTTTTAGGGGGAAATTAGTCAAATGGGGCCTTCAGCAGAAGAGGTTAATGGCACCTAAAGACACAAAGACAGAATTAAAGACTCTTTGCTCAAACTAATTCACAACACAGAGTCAGCTTTAGTATGATGAAGTTAAGAGGGATGAGTAATAAACGGCCTGGAGTCTGGAACCGTACATTTTGACATGATTACAGGTTGAAGTTTATCTTAATTTCAGTCTTATAGTGCCACCTAGTGTGCAACATGCATAATTGCAATGTTGCAATTTTAGGGAGTCCATAGTCTCTTTCCTCAGACATTGTCCTCTGGGGCCTGTCCAAGCAAGAATCCACAACACCACATTAAAAATATTATAATACAATCCGTAATTATACCAATGACCATCCTTTTGCATAATAGGGACCTCCACCTCATCATCAATAACTTCTAGCCTCCTGGCAGACTGTCTATCCTAATACGGATGATGCCCCGTCTCTGGATAACAGTCATATAGCCATAACCTCTTCACATCCCCACCATATAGGTGAGGTCAAGCATCATTCTCATTCTCACAGCATGCAAACACGAGCAAACAGCAGCCTGTGGTGCAGGCTGCAGGCCGGCTACAGGATAATAAAGCAAACCGTTCCTGAACTGGCTGCTTTGTCCGGGGGCCATGTTGTCCACAATAGTGATTGTTCACTTTCAGCAGCGGGCGTCTGTTGGCATTGACAGCATCACCTGTGAGTTTAGAAGGAGCTGGTAGGTTGTCTCTGTGCTGCGGTCATGTGACCACAGTGTACTTACTTGATAATAACACTGGAATCAATGGCGAACAAGTATGAAGTATGCAGCCTTTGTGATGTTTCACCGTAATACCAGTAATATTGCAGACACATTTTTGTTTCATAAAAAGTTGATGTTTTGAATGAATAATTCGGCTGTGTATGGCTAAGGCCTCCGAGTCCTCTGTGGAGGCAGAGAGGAGTGACCTTTGACCTGGCGGGGTTTAGGACCCTGCGGAAGGCCGACCGGTGGGAGGGTCACATGACTGGGATTTTCGTAGCGGATCGTTACTTCTCCTCCGATGTCGCTCCTGATCAACCAACTAGAAAGTGCGTTAAAACTATGTGAACTGAGATCGTAAGTGAAACACGATCATGGCAAGTTGAGATACTATTGAAATCCACACGTTCGCGAAGCAGCCATGGCTGCGAAGATGGTGTTCTCCGTCCTCCTGGGCTTCACCTGGTTAGCTGTCAACCCAGACTTGGTGAGGAGTTTACCTTCAAATCCGACTGAAAACACAGCCTCTGTAGATGTTCAGCTCCGTATTTACCACTTTTCATGTGACATATTGCAGATCACAGAAACTGCCCTTATGGAGACAACGTGTGTGCCTCTTAAATTGTATTGCATGACCCATATCATTTGTAGAAATTATGAATTTCAAACATACTTAGGATCCAGTCCTTACCAGATCCAACTTCTCAGTTACAGTAACTTGGTTAGAGCATATTTGTGTGGTGAACCACAGGACAGCTGTCTGATTTATTATTTTTATGCTTTTCTTGCAGGTTTCTGCGGCCCGAACCTTTTCCATAGACTACAACAACAACTGCTTCTTGAAGGATGGAAAGACGTTCCAGTATGTCTCTGGCAGTATTCACTACTCCAGAGTCCCACAGTACTACTGGAGGGACCGGCTACTCAAGATGTACATGGCTGGTCTCAATGCTGTCCAGATGTAGGTTCAACAACGTGGAAACACTGCTCTCTGCTGTCTGTCTATGCCTGGTTACTGCACACATATCAGGGGAGGCTGGTGGAGGTAGAAACCGGAGGACGGGCCCATTGTAATGAAAGGACTGAGGACACGTGTTTGATACCATTCCTCATTCCATGTATTACAATGAGCCCGTCCTCCACCAGCCTCCCCTGATGCATATGGACTCTGTCCTTTCCTTATCAGATTTCACCATGGTACTACTTCTTTTACCACAGTACAACTTCCTTGTTTACAGATATGTGCCATGGAACTTCCACGAGTCGGTGGAGGGAGTGTACAACTTCGCCGGGGATCGAGATCTCGAACACTTCCTGGATTTAGCCAATCAGACGGGCCTCCTGGTGATTCTGCGTCCGGGGCCGTACATTTGCGCTGAATGGGAGATGGTGAGCAGCGCCGCGTCGTCCTGGAACACAGAGCTTGTTAGAAGGCCGTTATAAGACTGTTGTAACATAGCTGAGATGGTAAACTCACTCCTCAAGTTCAGATACCCCGCATCCGTGTTTTCAAATTGCTAGCTTTTCGATAGCGCAGCTGGGTGACATCGGGTATTTGAGGAGACGGTCACGTGTGTCGGCAAGCCAGAGGTCGCAATTGTGGGGCGACCGTTGGCGTCTGTTTCACTGGTCAACGTCATGCAGTGTTCGGCTGACAACGCATTTTTAAATCAGCACATGTTGTTGTGACTGGTAGTCCCATTATCACCGAGGCAACACACGTGGGGAGAGACAAAGAGACACACAACAGCCATGTTTTTGTGTCATGCACCGTTGAGTCAGAAACATGGCTGTTTTGTCTGTCTTTGTGTGGCAGAGGTGAGAATGGGACTGGTGGAGTACAACAGACTCCACGCATCACCGCCTCTCACTCACAGGCCGTGTCACCTGACCGATGTCTGTCTCACACAGCTGTTCTCTCTCCTTCAAGGGTGGTTTACCAGCCTGGTTACTGCAGAAGCCCAACATCATACTCCGCTCAGCAGACACAGGTACAGTTATAGTTGCACGCACGGACACTCACTCACTCACTCACACACACTCACATGCACACGCATACACACACACACACACACACACACACACTCACACACACACACTCACACACGCACGGACACTCACTCACTCACTCACTCACTCACTCACTCACTCACTCACTCACTCACTCACTCACTCACTCACACACACACACACACTCACACACACACAAACATCACACCACTGCAGCTTCACGCAAAATGATGATAGTTCAAGACGGTAGGCATTATGAATGGACCAGAGATACACATGAAAATGGATTTCGGGTGAACATCCCATTTTAAATCCTCATCTGATCGTATTGCAGTTATTGATTGTATTGCAGTTATTGATCATATTGCAGTTATCGATAATATTGATGTTATTGATCATATTGCAGTTATTGATCGTATTGAAGTTATTTATCATATTGCAGTTATTGATCGTATTGCAGTTATTGATTTCTTATCCTGTTTCAGATTACCTCCAGGCCGTGAGCACCTGGCTGGCTGTGCTGCTTCCCAAGATGAAGCCCTGGCTGTACGCCAACGGGGGGAACATCATCAGTGTTCAGGTACATATAGTTATATAGTTATATAGTTATATAGTCATATAGCCATATAGTCTTATAGTTATATAGTTATATAGCCATAATCTATTCACATACCTCCATGTTGGTGAAGTCCCTTCACACAACCATCATTCTCACAGCAGCCACCCCAGGCCATGGTGCTAGACCACTAGACCACCCCAGGCCATGGTGCTAGACCTCTGGACCACCCCAGGCCATGGTGCTAGACCTCTGGACCACCCCAGGCCATGGTGCTGGACCTCTGGACCACCCCAGGCCATGGTGCTAGACCACTGGACCACCCCAGGCCATGGTGCTAGACCACTGGACCACCCCAGGCCATGGTGCTAGACCACTGGACCACCCCAGGCCATGGTGCTAGACCACTGGACCACCCCCAGGCCATGGTGTTATTTTTCGATTCTTGATGAAATGATCATGTATTTTTGGGTGATGGTCCAGGTGGAGAACGAGTACGGGAGCTACTTCTCCTGCGACTACAACTACATGCGTCACCTGCGGACGCTGTTCCAGTTCTTCCTGGGGGAGGACACGGTCCTCTTCACCACGGACGGGAACACGGACCGGGAGATGACCTGCGGCACGCTGGAGGGCCTATATGCCACCATAGACTTTGGCACAGGTACGGTGTGTTTACAAAGGGCTCTTTGGCATAGGTATGGTGTGTTTACAAAGGGCTCTTTGGCATAGGTACCCTGTGTTTACAAAGGGCTCCTTGAGATGGAAGTATTTACTTTGTTGTGACGATGTTACAGTTCCTGAAACACTTCTTGTTTTTGTTCTCCTCCCAGACACCAATATAGCCAAAGCCTTCAAACGGCAAAGGAGATATGAACCAAGAGGCCCCCTGGTGAGTCATGTTCATGCCAATTAAGAAGTTATTAACTAGGTATTAAGGTGTTATTAATACAGGTGTTTGACATGAAAGGTTTCCTCTGAATTCTCCAGAAGTCCATTGAGTGAATGCCGTGACTATAACTCCCGACATCCGAGACGTTAAAGATCCCAGGACGCTTATCTCCAGAGTAGGCGTGTTATCTCCAGAGTAGGCGTGTTATCTCTGGTGTCCTGGCTGAACTCCCCACCTGGCCCTCCTACTGTCATGACCCCCTAATCATCCCCTGCTTTCGATTGGCTCATTCATCCCCTCTCCTCTCCTCTTCTCTCCTCTCCTCTCCTCTCCTCTCCTCTCCTCTCCTCTTCTCTCCTCTCCTCTCCTCTCCTCTCCTCTCCCCTGCAACTCCTCCCCAGGTCGTTGCTGCAAAAGAGAACGAAGAGGAGAGAATGTTCTCAGTCAACTTACCTGGTAAAACACCTATGAAAGGTAAATGACTGATGGTAGTGTGTTGTTGCAGGTGAACTCAGAGTTCTACACCGGCTGGCTGGACCACTGGGGAGACTTGCATGCCAAGGTCAACACTCAGAAGATCACCAGGATGCTTGGAGAAATGTTGGCCATGGGGGCCAACGTAAACTTGTATGTCCCCTTCGACGTTTATTATTCATTCATGACTGCATTAGGACTATTGAGGTACTCGGGTAAAACACATTGAAAAGGGTAGTTGGCTTTGAGATGCAGCAATAAGCAACATGAGCTTAATTGGCATGTGCTTTGAAAGTTGTTGAAACTGTTTAAATGTGAAGCATGTAGTTTTGCTCTTTGCTGCCCCCTCTGGCTGCTTGGAACATTTGAAAACAAACATGTTGTGATTTCTAATAGCGGCAAACATGTGCTTCTAGTAAAACGTAAAAAGGTAAACGTAAACTAGCCACGTAAAGACCGGTGCTCGACCATGACACCATATTTTAGGAAGCGCTTTTTTTCCTTCTTTACTGAACACTTTTTGTAAGGTGCTACCAGTTCATCATGGCTGTTCAGCACCGTGTTAAAGCTCAAATCTACATACTGGATCTATAAACACACTAATGTTGAGGCTATGTGAAGGACTTGTGTGTTTCCACGCGTTCTTGCCAATGCAGATGTCTTATTCTCTCACGACAGGTACATGTTTGAAGGAGGCACAAACTTTGGCTACTGGAATGGTAACATGACTTGTGCCATTACTGTCCATGCTGTCATCATTATATTGCTATTATTGATTATTGATATATTGATGATGTAATCCATATTAATGTCAATGATTGACATCACTCACCCCCTTTATGTGTGATGATGTGACCGTGCAGGAGCTGACCATGACACCAGGTTCCGGTCAGTGGTGACCAGTTATGACTACAGCGCCCCTCTGTCAGAGGCTGGGGACCCCACCGAGAAGCTGCTGGCCATCAGAGACGTCATTAAGAAGGTACCACAGCACAGTGTTGTGTATTATCATCGCGTTTTGGTGAAACTATCTTGAAAGCTGTGTTTTTCTGTTCCTGTGCAGTTCAGAGACATTCCAGCTGGCCCCATGCCCCCGGCCACTCCGAAGTTCTCCTATGGTTTGGTGACCCTGAGGAAGGTGTGTTTTATAGGGCTGACAGGGACTGGACTCCACCAGTACAGAGCTTGGAAGTAGTCGATCTTATGAGCTGTCTAAAACGCTGTTCTGGGTTACAGGTGGGCAACATCAGCAGCCTATTGGACATAATCTCACCCCAGGGTCCAGTCATATGCCAGTATCCTCTGTCTTTTGAGGAGATGAAGCAGGTAGGGAGAGAGCTGTCTGATGTTCTGATACTGACTGTTGGTTCAGTGTATGTGTTGACAACACAGGAGAACCCAATGTTGTGTCTATTGTGTTTAGTACTATGGGTATATGCTGTACCGGACTACACTACCCAGGGATCTCCCAGAGGCCACGCCCCTCATCTGTCCTCTGAATGGCGTCCATGATCGTGCATACGTGTCCGTCAATGGGGTAGGTCCAGCATTCATAGTGCAACACCTCCACTGCCAATACAACATTACTCTGATGTTATTCTGAACTATGATCTGAACATATCCACACAAACTTCAAGGTGTTACCTGTCAAATGGCATCCTGCTTTTGCATCTGATAATCATATTTCTAATGTTATAGTTTGGCAGTTTAGTTTGGGTCTGATTTTAGGCGGAAATTAGTCAAATAGAGACAAAAGCTTAAGAAGTTAAAGGATGACACCTCAGGGGTATATCTACTGTAAGTCCAGTGGCTACAGTGCTCTAAGATGTTCAACCAGTGTGGGAGGTCAGTGTTTTGTGTTTTGGCTGCATTGACTCTGAGTGTGTTGGGTCAGGTGTTCCAGGGTCTGATTCTGAGTGTGTTGGGTGTTCCAGGGTCTGATTCTGAGTGGTCAGGTGTTCCAGGGTCTGATTCTGAGTGGTCAGGTGTTCCAGGGACTGATTCTGAGTGGTCAGGTGTTCCAGGGTCTGATTCTGAGTGTGTTGGGTCAGGTGTTCCAGGGTCTGCTGGAGAGGGATACGACTCTGGTGATGAACGTAACTGGACATGAGGGCGACACCATGGACGTTCTGCTGGAGAACATGGGCCGGGTCAACTTTGGCAGCAAGATCAACGACTACAAGGCAAGTCCAACTCGCTTTGTTATTAGAAGAAAGACTATTATTATTATTATTATTATTAAAGTTATTAGTATTCTATCACTTTGTGCTTGCAGAAGAAAAACCTTGAAACCCACACAAATAGATTCCAATGTCAGAGACTATTCAGGAGAAATATACGTTGGAACAGATATGTGATTTTCTGTGCTTCAGGGCCTCTTGAGCAACCTGATCCTCGGTAAAGACGTGCTGACTGACTGGCAGATCTACCCTCTGGACATAGACGTAGCCATAGCGGGTGGATGGCCTCATTCAGGCCTGAGACGCTCCCCTAAAGGCCCAAAGAGAGAGCCCTCAGACGGGCCGGCCTTCTACATGGGCACCCTGCAGCCCAACGGCCTGACCTGGGACACCTTCCTCCGGCTGCATGAATGGACCAAGGTGAGGGAGTCCTGGATAGCGTGTACCATATCGAAATCAATCAACGTATCACAAGAATATCAAGTATGATGACATTTTGGTTAAAAGATGTTGTCATTTTATTCATCGGGTGATGAGAGTGCTTTTACAAGTGAGCCTTGCCAAAAAAAAACAACAGCAGAAGTGTTCAGATGTAACCATTACAAACACGCACTGTACTGTACAGTCCATTTATGTACAGTTTGACAAATAGAACCTGGTTTCCTAGTTCTGACATGTCATGAACGCACCATTAACCTCATCTCTCCTCCTCCTCTTCCTCCCAGGGTCAAGTGTGGATCAACGGAGTGAACCTGGGTCGGTACTGGCCGGCCAGAGGCCCCCAGCAGACGCTGTACGTCCCCGGACCCCTGCTCAGCGCCACCCAGCCCAACAACATCACGATTCTGGAGCTGGAGCGGGCCCCCGCACACACACAGGTCTTCTTCATGGACCGAGCCCAGCTCAACACCACCACAGTCAAGTCATGACAGGTGACGACCACCCGGCGACAGACAGCGTGGGGTCTGTTCAGGAGCGGGCAACGTTACTGAACGCTCAGATAGATATCTACCATGAACGACACGCCCAAACGAACACGCCCCCCACGCCACTCCCCTCAGAGTGCTCTGCCCTCATGTCTGTTAACATTTCTGCTGTATCAACTAATGCCCTCAATCCAGTGGAGGCAGGAATCGGGGGACGGCCTCACTGTAATGCATGGAGGACTGGTGTCAAACATACCCATCATTCCATTCCACGCATTACAATGAGCCCGTCCTCCGATTTCTGCCTCCACCAGCCTCAATCTCTCAAATCGTGTTTTTAATCAATCAACGTATCGCAAGAATATCAATTATGACAACATTTTACGTCAATATCACGTGTTACAACTGCTAAACCAGACTTTTTGGTGTCTTTACTTTCTACACAGCTGCATTCAAATAACACAGTAATCTGCAGTTAGCAAATATTTCGTAACGTGTTTAAAAGGTACATTAAAGGTTTAGTTTTCAGTCACAGCTCAGGAAGGAATGAATGAAAGAGTATTGGAGTATTATGGTCACTGTTTTGACTTGATTTAATAAGATTTGCCGTGCTTCTGTTGCCTCATAATGCTTTACAGATACTGTAAATATAGGATGTTTTGCACTCTTTACAGTTCATTTCAATAAATGAATTTCTTAAGAAATACATTGTGCATATATTAATCATCGTACATATGATATGCATTGTATACCATTTCAATATCATTATTTGAATTATATTTGCCACTGCCACATCATTTCATTTGACACCAGCCAAACAATCATGTTATGATCCCAAGACCGTGCGCCACGGTGACCGTGCGCCACGGTGTCTTCAGCTACAGTTAGCTTCAGCTCCCCTTGATGAGTCTGTCCCGTGCTGGTCTGCTGTCAAGTCCTGGCAGGAGGGGCGTTAGCCTTGCGATGGGCTTGGACACAGCCAGGGGTGCAGAAGGTGAAGTCCAGGTACTGAAACGGGACCTTTCCCAGCAGAGACTCCCCACACTGCCAGCAACGCCTGGTAGAGACACGTAGAGAGACACACACACACACACACACACACACACCTTATTAAACCATCAGCAAAAAAAGAATGATGATTGACCAACTTTTGTGAAGTATTTGTGTGAAAAATAATAACACAAAAAAGGGAAAAGGAACTTCACCGAGTGTTTGACAGGCTGTCCCCGGTTGTAGCCTTCTGTGCTGCTAACCTCTTCTCTGCAGCCAAGGCCCTCTGTGTCCAGACGGAAGAGATGGTCAGATGTTAGACTCAATCCAGACACTCATTTTGAAACAAACACTGAATCTTTTTTTATAATAATAATAATCGTATGTTTTGACACCTTCTCTCTGTCAGTTAGAGATGCAAATCTTTTCTTCTCCTCAGCCTCCAGCTCCAGTTTCTTCCTCTCTTCTTTCTGCTCCTTCTCCCTCTGTTTCTTTGCTGCTTTCTGGGCCTTTTTCTTCTCTGTCTTCTTGGCCTCCAGCTCAGCGGTTAGCAGTGCAGGGACCTGGAACACAACATTCACCTCAGATTCAGAAGGTCAGGTTCCCAAAACAGGTTGTGTATTGCTTTCTTTAGGGTGCATTGTGTGTGTGTGTGAGAGAGAGAGAGTGAGAAAGTGAGTGTGTGTGTGTGTGTGTAGAGAAAGCTAGGTGACGGTAGCAGCGGACCTGAGCCTTGCTGTAGTTGTACTTGTCAGGGTTCTCAGCCATGTACTTCCTGAACGTGGTCCTGGTGTCCTTCTCCGGAGCCACAGCGTAGGGAGTCTGTCCTTTCTTGTCCCTGCAAAGCATGCATCAGCTTAATATATGCCATTTAGCTGACGCTTTTATCCAAAGCGACTTACATTGCAGTGAGTGCATACATTTCAGTATATATGGTCCCAGCAGGAATCAAACCCACAACCTAAGCTCAACCAACTGAGCCACAGAGGACCAGCTTAACTCACCAACTGCCAAAGAGTTCCGGAACACTCACCACCTAGAGTGCCAAGTGTTCTATGTGGTGTTTACCTAGCAACAACACTCTGATTGGCTACAAAATGAAGCATCGTCATTGATGCGTTTATGGTGAATAAAGTCTTTATTCACCCTCGGCACTGAATGAGTTAATGCTTAAAATGTCAGTTGTCCGTTTATTATAATGCTCCTTGCAGATGGAAGAAGATCTACCTGGGATCCAGACATAGTCAACAGAAGGTGGTAAAGGTAGAAAGAGCATTAAAGTGAGCAGAACTTATTGCATCTTTGGTGGTCGTTTTTGGACCAGGCACCTAAGCATCATGTGATGTGTGTCATCAACATTAGGTTCTACATCGTTGGTGTATACCTGCAGGCAGGGTCACAGCCCATGTCCATCAGAAACCGAACCACGCCTTTCTGTCCAGCAGCAGAGGCCACGTGGAGCAGGGTGAAGCCAGAGGAGTCGATGGGCCTGTTGAGGAGTGCCAGTGGACCCAGGGCTGGAGCTAGGGGACCCAGGGCTGGAGCTAGGGGACCCAGGCCTGTAAGGTCCTGTGAGGGGCAGCTCTCCTGGTTCTGGACCTCCGGGTTCTCCTGGACCACCGGGTTCTCCTGGACCTCCTGGACCTCCGGGTTCTCCTGGACCTCCGGGTTCTCCTGGTCCTCCTGGTTCTCCTGGCTCCTGTCTCCACCCTGGTCTCCTGTCTCCTCAGGCAGCTGAAGGAGGCTGCGCAGGGAGTCCAGGTCCTCCTGGTTCTCCAGGTTCTCCTGGCTCCTGTCTCCACCCTGGTCTCCTGTCTCCTCAGGCAGCTGAAGGAGGCTGCGCAGGGAGTCCAGGTCCCCAACCTTACACGCTGTATAGAGCGCATCCCTCATACCATACTCCCACGCCTCGGCAACCTCTGAGGAGACGCAGAGAGCGAGCAGTTAGTGATTGTAGTTAGTTAGTTAGTTAGTTCGTGATTGTAGCGAGCTCCCAATTGGCCACCCACTGCATCCACAACACCCTGTTAGCATTAGCTATGTTAGCATGTGTTATGTTAGAATCTCACCTTCCTCAGGCTGAGTCTTCTTGCTCTGGGGCTTCCTCTTCCCCTTGCTCTTCCCTGGCCTCTCCTCGCTGTCCTCTTCCTGTGGAGGCTGAGGCTCTAATGCTTCCTCCTGCTCATCAGCCTCCTTTTGACTCCAACCTGAACACAGACACACAGAAACAAAAAAACAACTTTTTTTAAACTTATAATACCACTTAAATGCGTTAAATACTGGCATACAAATTCTGTTAACTTTGGTTGAAACAAAGAGTACATTTTTACAGTACACAAGACAGTACACTCCCTCCTCTACAGACATTAGACGATAGAAATAGAATGATTCTGTTCATTCTATTTCTATGCATTTGACAACCAGCATATCTGGCTCACCCACACCCCCTCCCCCTCACCGTGGCGCCCCTCCTTCCTCCTGCGCCGTCTCTTCCTGGTGGGTTGGACCTCGTACTCTCTGAGGTCCAAAGTCCCCAGGGTCACCTCCACCGCCTCCAGCGTTATAGAACCCTCCTCTCCTGAGCCCCCATCACTCCTCGCCCCTACCGGAGGCACAGAGACCCACACAACAGCTTTAGGGAGGAGGGGGGGGGTAGTCTAGAGGTTAGAGAGGCCGGCCAGCAATTCGGTAGGTCGCTGGTTCGATCTCTAGCTCGGAGCTCTGTTCACGTGCACAACTGGGGGTGCACGTGTGTTGTCTCGGGAGGGCAGGGGGGATCAATAAAGCATCCATCTTCATCTTCTCTATCTGTACTACCCTAGACTAGAGCAATTAAACATATTGCAATTGAATTGGGACTGGAATATTGACAAACGTGGATATCTTATCAGCAGGACTGTGATACTGACAGAGAACCGCTTTTACTGTGAAAATGTGCTCTGTGTGTAATAATACTGCTCCACAGGACGTACCTGTAGGAGAGGAACAGGATGTAGTGACTGATTCCCCGGCCGTCTCTCCTTCAGCGCTGGGCTGGGCCGAGGCCTTTGGCTCCTTCTTCTT
The DNA here is from genome assembly GCF_951799395.1 of Argentina silus. Lineage (NCBI taxonomy): Eukaryota > Metazoa > Chordata > Actinopteri > Argentiniformes > Argentinidae > Argentina > Argentina silus. The sequence goes on from NC_139666.1 coordinate 1,195,790, forward strand.
CCATACTTTCTTAGAAGGACTGAAGATGTCCGAGACTTCGACGTCTTTCCCTGTGATTCGGGATCATATTTCCAATACACAAATCATATGGCAACAGTAACATCAAAACAAATACAGAATGTTAAGAATTCATTTCAACCCCTCTCTGATTGTGTCGGTGTCTCCCAGAAACGTTCCTCTGGGTCATGAGTGACATCTGATGACCTTCAACTGATTTGACGGTCAGCCTTTATTTTTTGATACTGTACAAACCCAGCAACTACAGTGAAAGCTTGTGGTAACGATATTGTTAAGGATGAATTGTAACCCCCCCCCCTGATTGTGCCTGGGTTTCCTATAAACATTCCTCTGGGTCGTGAGTCAGTCCCCAAACGGCCTCCAAACTTGGGTCTTGTTTCATCTAAACATACACCCACCCTGTCGTAGGTTCATTGCCCAAAACAACAGATGTTCTGCACCAAGGACAAAGTCGATAAAACTGTGTGTTCTACTCTGAAAAAGTGAGTCATGCCTTCCGGCTGCGTCCGAGAAAGGTTTGACTCCGGAGTCAATTCTGTTTAATAAAAGCCTCAACGTTTGACTGCCCAGAACGTCTCTCCTCCTTTTTCTGGACCTCAACAGTCTTTACAACCATGGGGGTGCTTGGTGGCGTAGCACACTAATGCGCATGCCACGTAATCGCAAGGTTCCTGGTGCGATTCCGACCCTCGACCTATCATGCATGTCATCCCTCCTCTCTCTCTCTCTCTCCCATCCTTCCTGTCAATCTCTACTGTCTCTGTCCCAATAAAGCAGAAATGCCCTAAAAACATATTTAATTATTTTATTTTTTTTAAAAACCTCGAGGAGGATCAGAATATTCCTATGCTCATACCGTACACGTGCAGAGAGGAGAGCATGTCGTGAACTCTCTTGACCTCTCGGAAGGTGGCCCTGCGCGTGGCGAAGGGGAGTGTGCGGACCCGGGGGTCTTTCTTGTCCAGCGCTGCCATCCGACCCCCGTAGAAGATGGTTTTATTGTAGCTGGGGGCACGCAGGAATATCCCTCCCGCCTCCTTCAGGTGCTCAGACCAGCTCTCCAGCAGGTCCTGGATCTCCTGCAACAGCCAGAACCAAGGAACGGACACTCAGACATAGAGAGGGACAAGTATACATTTCATTTTTTCATTTAAGTAATTCAGGAGACGCTTTTTTCCAAAGCAACTTACAAGGAGTACATTCAAGTCATACGTAAAACTGCCCAGAACATCTCTCCTCCTTTTTGTCCATAAGAACAACACAACACGTATACCAAACGAGTACATTATTCATTCAAGAGTTTGCCATGAGAGGGAATAGTTGTTTGTTGTTCGAGGTGTGTGTGTGTGTTGTTAGAGGTGTGTGTGTGTGTTGTTGCCTTGACAAGTGCGGCCTCGTTGTACCGCCTCAAGGCTGCGCCCGCTGATTTGGGGGCATGGCTTCGGTTCTGAGAGTCCCTGAGACCCTGGGCCGTGCCCCGCTTGGCCCGAACCGTGTACCGGTGGAACGTCTTGTGCTGCAGAACTTCTCTCCTGTAATACAAGCATCATCACCATCACCACCATCACCACCACCACAATCAGCATAAATACAGGTGAACAGTGAGACACAGAGAGCAATCTAGCTTGAGTTCCACTGACCCTTGAAAAACTGCCCCAGCAAAGTGTCCTCCCCCGGTCATCAGAACGACCCAGATGGACTTGTGGCTGATGTCCCGCAGAGACGCCACCATGTCCCCCTCAGTGCCAGACTGGAACACAAAAAGATTAAAGCTTAAACAATGACATACGGTGAGACACACTGAGATATAACTGACACATTATTCTGAAATCATTCCCAATTTTTTGGGGTCTATTATGGGGTAAATTAAACTAGTTTAGGGCTAGTTTAGGACTAGTTTAGGACTAGTTTAGGGCTAGTTTAGGGCTAGTTTAGGGCTAGCTCACCTTGCTTTGAAGAACACAGCGGTACACAGACAGATACTGGCCCTGGGAGTTCTGAAACACAACCCTGCTGGACAGTCTGGCGGCGGACTCAGCCTCGAGAGAGCTCTGACTCTCTGCAGGCGCGACAATGTTGCTGTTCACCGCCCGATCACCGTCTGAATCGCTGTCCTCCGAGTCTGAGTCTGTCCCTGAGATGCTAGACATGTCTCCTGCGAGCAGAGCAGAATGAGAGAAAAGGCTGTTTCTTCGGTATAGAGTCTCGTATAACAATTAACACAAGTCAGGGATTATGTTGCTTTTCAAACCTCTCTTCCATTAACTGCCAGTCTTCCTCTCAAACTCGTCCATTCCAAGTATTCAGTATTTTCATATATTTTCATTTATTATTATTATCTTTTAAGCGTTCAAGTTAATCGCAGGACTAAATTGCATGGAGTAGTGTGATGGTGGCTAAGGTATCTAACTCACAGCTCACTCCCCTGTCAGTCTGAGGTAAGTTATCTTCAAAACTGTGTTTGTGTTGTTGAAGGGGGGAGACCTCAGGTGTTGAAGGGGGAGGCTCCAACATAGCGACACCAAACGGTCTGTGATGTTGAAGGGGGAGACCTCGCGTGTTAAAGGGGAGACCTCAGGTGTTAAAGGGGAGGCCTCAGGTGTTAAAGGGGAGGCCTCAGGTGTTAAAGAGGGAGGCTGCAGGTGTTGAAGGGGGAGGCTGCAGGTGTTGAAGGGGGAGGCTGCAGGTGTTGAAGGGGGAGGCTGCAGGTGTTGAAGGGGGAGGCTGCAGGTGTTGAAGGGGGAAGCTTCGGGTCTTAAAGGGGGAGGCTGCAGGTCGCTCACCTATACCAGTCTTCCTCTCAAACTCGTCCATGGTGACGGGGGTCTCTCCCACAATCCTTTTCCTCAGGTTGAAACGGTGCCAGTCAAGCTTGTAGTGTTCCATCTGAGAGACATGACAACGTTTACACTCTATTCACTTTGATAACATTCTTAGCATTATTATATATATTCAGATGCAAGTGTATTCATAGACCTATTACCCCCTCAACTGACCCCCTGTATATTGTGTAAATGACCATTATATTATTACCATTACCAAATGACCAACTTATTTGATTTTGATTTTATTGAGCCTAGGACAAGGAGTTGCCAGTCAGTTGATGTACCTGATCTTCCCGGGTGTCGAAGGGGCACTGGCAGGCAGAGCAGACCATCCTGTCTGAGACGGACACCTCCCTAGGTCCTCCATCTCTCTGGTTCTCATCTGGGAGACTCTCCACTGGGCACAGAGCCACTCCTCCTGTGTCCGTATATTACATCTTCACATACATGGACAAGCTTCGCTATCAAAGCCACACAACGCTTCTTTCCGAGTGCTCATAATTCATAAGTAATACCCACCTTGAGTATTTGAGGGAGGGTCGCTGTGCTCCTGGCTCTGGACACCTGTAACTTCCCTCAGCAGGTCGAGTTGTGGATCTTGAAGGCAGTAGTCAAAGATGGAGCGGTGTTCTGTGACAGCTGTCATTGTGAACTCTGGAGAATGTGGATCAAATACAGAACATCGAAATGAGTCCGACCCAGCAGGACTTCCACAGGAGTGTGGCTGATGCACGTACACGATCACCTGGCCATGTGAGGGTGGTGTTAAATGCTGAATGAACAAAAACACTGTTTTATCTTATCTAGACTAATGTACCATGAACGACACGTGTGTGGCGATGTCACAACCTAGCCATGCTTAGCTCATTAATGTTGGTGAGTTCTAACTGCGGTTTCCTAACTAGTAGCTACAAGGCAATTTGAAGATAGTAACAACGAGCTGACAGGCCCCTTTCTGTTGGCTCTCTTCGTGATCAGTGTGTGTTCACAGACGAGAGAGGAGAGGTAGCCAGCTACGAGCTAACTGTCTTAGCTAGCTGAGACTGACTCAGTCTCTGCCTCTCTGGACAGTTACTCAAACTGGCAGCTGGTCACTACGAACACTTACCAACCGAGCTGTCACGTCCAGTGTTTTCATAGATAGTGTTGGTCGGTGGGATCGGAGTGTTTAGTGCCCCGGGGAGCTGCTGAAAGTGGGTCTGGAGCAACACTCTCGTTTTCTCCACTTTTGACACAGCCAACAATCATAACACACTCCTACGGACACCGAGAGGCGTCATTCTCTCTCTCTCTAAAGGCGTTTCGGCTTTCTCCTTATATCACAGGGCGTTTGCTGCAATTTATAAGCTTCTTTTTTTTTTAAAAAGCTTTTACAACGTTATGACACTTCATAATGTCATGCAAACATCACATGCGTCGCAAAGTGATCAGACAGAAACAGGCTACTGCATAAATTCATTTATTTAATTTATTAAAAATTCACATCATTTATTTTTCACATCAGTTTTGTTTGTCACCGAGAATATCATGGTAAATTATCAAAAAGATATCACACAGGATCAATTACAATAAGCAAGACATGTGGCGGTTATTGCAAAAAAAAAAAAAAACCTGAAAGGTCAAGCTGTTTAACAAAATCACACTTCACTTTGGCTTTCTTCTGCTTCTCTTCCTGTTGCCGTCAGCCTGGCTCTGCTGCTCGACTTCTTTCTCTCCTGAAATAATAGAAGCCATTGTCACTCACTAAATGCTCACTCTTAAACTCTTGGTTAGACCCATGATGTATAAACACATGATCAACCTACCACAGTTCATCACCAAACCACACAGTAAATCCAGTAGGTTACTACAGAACAAGTTACACAGCATATGGTTGTCCATAAGACTCAAATGATGCTCCAGAACACATGTTTTTTGCTGATCAGTGCAGCACGGTTTACCTGTGATGCAGTGGGGCTCCACCTCTGCTAGTAGTTTCCTAACTTCCAGACACCGGATGTGTAAACTTTTCTCCTTCTCCATTAGGTGCTGTTCTGTTTTACGCAACTGTTCACTGTTCCTGGGAAGAGACAATATTAAAAAGTTTAAACACATTTCTAATTTCATGAAGTGACAACTAACTATTCAATCCAATGGACAGTCACTGACTCTCTCACTAACCAACCACCGAACTAACTAACAAAACACACAATGACAGTCCATGAGATGGGGATGGTTTAATGTACACCTAATATCCACAATGATAAAAATGTGACTACTCTGTAAATGACCCTACCTATTAGTGACAAAATCATCTAGCTGACCAGTCAGTTCATTGTTCTTCTGCATCACCAGACCCAGTTCTGCCAGGGCCCCCCAGACCTCACCAGCCTGCAGCTCCATCATCATTCTTTGGTCCTTCTCATCAATGCTAAACAGAAACATGATTACAATGCTATTAATAATAATAATAATAATAATCACACTCAACTGCCTATTATGGTCCAAACAGTCAACTGTTATTGTAAATTGTGTGTGTGTGTGTGTGAACAGTCTGTCTGGCTGTCTGTCTCTGTTAAATGTGCCTGTCTCTTCGGTTTGATTTGCAGGAGATCTGTCTATATCTGGATAATGCTGTACCATGCTCTGATGTCCTTGTCTACACGGCGCCTCTCCTCCTCCTCCTCCTTCAACCGAGCCTCGGCGTCAACCACGGCGTGCTGCAGCTGTTCAATCAACTCCTGACATTCCAGACAGAACATTGAAATTAACTTTTGAAGGGCTGTTAGATTGACGTTTATACTTTTTACGAGTTGTTGGAACATTGTTGGCAACCTAACTCCAAGAAGGTGTGTGTGTCGAGCCATCAAAGGAATCTTCCGCAGACATTTCTACATTTAAGTCGTTTAGCATACGTTTTAATCCAATGCGATTTACAATAAGTACATTTGTTTAAGTAAGTGAATCAACTATACAACAGTCATCGTAAGTAAAAACCTTCCATAAGAACAGATGCCGTCGGCGGTCGCAGTGCTGGAGAAAAGAAGTTAGCTGTATTTCACTTTGCTGGCTTACAGAACATTTTGCAACTTTACCTCGAGGTCTTCGTTGCTAAGGCCAGAAACGTCAGAAAATTCAGTCGTCATTTCTATTTTGTGGTATTAAACCTAAAAGCCTAAACTAGTCTACGAACGGAAAATACAACCAAGTCTCGCAAGAAGTCCTGTCCAGTTATAAAACAAGCGTCGCGTTCTGCGAGGAGAGCCCGGATAGCTCAGTCGGTAGAGCATCAGACTTTTAATCTGAGGGTCCAGGGTTCAAGTCCCTGTTCGGGCGGTCGTTTTTTCAAATCAAAGTTGATTTATCATTGAATACAGCTGTAAATGTACTGGTTTATTATTTCTTAACAGACTATTGTTCCCCAGCTGTTATTAGCTGAGCCAATCGCAGCGCCCCATTCCAATAGTGCTCAATTAGCGTTCATTAGCTGAGCCAATCACGTCGACGCATTCCAATAGTGCTCAATTAGCGTTCATTAGCTGAGCCAATCACGTCGACGCATTCCATTAGCTGTTTTCGGCGGGTGACGTTTGGCTAACTCGCCTTTCATCACACTGCTAACATCACACAGCTAACATCACACAGCTAACATCACACTGCTAACATCACACTGCTAACATCACACTGCTAACATCACACTTTGATTTGATCAATGGAATTGTTTATATAAATTAATACTGTCTTGTCTTATCAGTTCATAGCAACACACTTGCAGCTCTCGTTGTTAACGAGAGACAGACGCTAGTTCTGTGTTCACTGAACTTGATTCAGTGATATATTGATTTGATCAGTGGATCAAATGTTATGCTGAATTAATACTCTGTTGTTTAATCAGTTTATAACAACACACTTTAAGTTCGCTGTTAACGAGAGACGGATACGAGCGAGTGCGAGTGCTAGCTAAGGTAAGCTAGCTGTACGATCGCTGAAAATCTGTGTCAAGTCACTGAAACCAACTTGAATAACTTCCTTATGTTAATTGAATCACTAAGATAAGATCTCTGATGAAATATGTGCTTGTCACTTGTTTGCTGACGAAATGTTGAAACTCTCGGCTGCGTCGTGTCATTATATCGTTGAGTGCAGAGAGTGATCCATTCTAGACAGATTGATTTGATTCATAACCATTTTTACTGACAATGAAGTGTATGGTGATAAAGGCTTATGATTGATGACAGGTAGACAGATTTCATTGATTATAAAATATTGCTACTAGTCCCATGACAGACTTTGACAGTTAGATTGACATTCTTCCTCTTGTTGGCCTCAGATGGCGACCAAGAGGCACAGGGCCCTGGGGGACAGGACAGTGAGTGGCTGTCTCGCCTCAAGACCTCTGCCACCACTGGGGTTTGGCCCTCTGATGTAGGGGACAGGCCAGCCCCCAGTCAGAAGAGGTGGTTTGCTCTCTACCAGAAGGTAACACTTCCCTACCACTGGCCCCTCCGAAACCACCGCTGTTCATATGGTAAATTATACAGTGCTTCTCAGAACAATGGCTATAGAACTTTAGAGGTGTGGCAAGAGAAAATGTAATCACAGTATTTACACAAGTTGTATCAGTCATATGAAAGTGTATAACCTGAAAACAGTTCTATCAATGTATTTTCCGTAACAGTGGTCAGGCAGGGTGGGTCCTTGCTACACCAGGTTAACCAGGTAGATTAACCTGCCTCCTCGCATTCCTCTGGCTGCTGAGTCTCTTCCTCCGGGCAATGTCCGCCCTGCTGTTGCCCCTCAACCACCCGGAGTTGAACACTCCTACCACCTGCCACAGAGCACAGCAGGGAAGGCTCGGACAAAGAGGAGGGCTAACCCTACAGACGATGCGGCACCACCCGCAGTGAGACCCAGGCTGGAAGCCCGGAGGCGGCTGTTTCCTCTCCCCACCGCTACTGGCCCATCCCAGGTGATTGGAGCCCCTAGAAACCCAATGTGGACCACCAGTTCACTTTTTACTTTCCCTCCCACCACCAACCCCACCCCTACCCCCCTTGTGTTTGCTGTCCCTCCTCCTGTTGTTTTCCCAACCCCATTTGCTCCACCTGCCCCCCCATCAGGCTGCCCCGAGGGTCCGCAAACGGACTGGAGAGGCCAACTCCTCCAAGAAGTGTGGGCAGCACTGGACTGCAGCGACTGGCCACAGCCAGTACAAGGGCCGCATCTACTGTCCCTTGTTTGAGGATCTGACAAAGGAGCAGTGGTTGGAGAAGATCTTTTTCTCTTTGTAAAAAGTTATTTATTCAACCTCAGGGTTTTTAAGAGTTTAACTTGTTTATTTGTGTGTGAGTGTGTGGATGTGTGTTTTTTGTGATTATTTCAATAAAAAATGTTCTATTTCAAATATAAATGTTTTATCTGAGTTTTATTCGATCAATTAGACACATTCCTTATAGCGAGTGATGCAGTCCACAAGAGAAACAAACAGAGGTCTGATCATTTTAGAACTGATAATTTCAGATGCATGAACAAAGTTACACACGCAACTTAAATAGAGTAACAGACCTGTAGGCCCATAGCACAGTCATTAAACATCATTAAAACAATAGCAAGTGTACATAAACTTCTGTTTGTTATGTCACAAGAAACAAGATATTGGCTCAAGGGATCTTGAAATTACACAAAACAACACTTTTGGAGACTTTGCCTGTTTTTATTTCTGGCGCTGGTGGGATCCGAATCGGTGACCTTCGGATCCACTCTTCCCCCCTATTGAAAAACTATTTATTCTTTAATAGTTTAGAATACATACTGACAAAAAAAAAGTAGATAATGAAAAAGGAGCCTCAATTTCTCTCTCTCCCTCTTTTTTCTCCTTTTTCTTCTTCCCCCCACTTGACAGACCTTCCTTCCCCAGCTTTAGCTCAGTCGGTAGAGCATCAGACTCTCAATCTGAGGGTCCAGGGTTCAAGTCCCTGTTCGGACGGACCACCTTCTTGCTGCTAGATCGACCACATCCTTACATGTAAGAGATTGTTCATCTGCATGTACAGTCAGTGACTTTGTTTCTACTGCTGGATGAAGGCTCACAACCAAAACATCCTGACCCTGACGTGATTTGAACACGCAGCCTTCTGATCTGGAGTCAGACGCGCTACCATTGCGCCACAAGGTCTTTGCAGACACGTTGCAAACATAATTTCACACAATGTTCCTCCCCAACTCCAGGTTGAGAAGTTGATGAGATGAATGCAAGAGTGAACCATGTGTTCAAGATCTTCAAGAGCCCGGATAGCTCAGTCGGTAGAGCATCAGACTTTTAATCTGAGGGTCCAGGGTTCAAGTCCCTGTTCGGGCGGACCTTCCTTTGGCTAGATCGACCACATCCTTCCATTGTTCATCTCCATCTTCATGTGTGGTCAGTGACTTTGTTTCTCCTGCTGGATGAAGGCTTCCAGGCTCACAGCCAGAACACCCTGACCTCCCTGGTGGTCCAGTTACTTTACTATTCCTCCTCTCACACCATATCGCTGTATGCTGATGATATCCTCCTACATATGACAGATATTCACAATTCAATCTCATTTCAATCTTATTTCAGTCTCATTTCAGTCTCATTTCAATCTCATTTCAATCTCATCATCCTTGTTGTTTACCTTGTTTACATCCTTGTTGTTTACATTTGAAGACCTCAACCTGCTGTCCGGTTGTAAAATGAATTGGACAGAATCTGCTTTAATGTCGCTTAATGAACCCCTCAATAACTCCTATTAAAACCCAGTGCTTATTTAGGTATTAGTATCCAGACTTCACTGCATGGACTGGTAAGGTTCAGTTATGGAAATGAGATCTTGCCATCTGGGAGAAATAGTTTGGCCTCCTTACAAACAAGGGTTGCCATGATGATCCCACTCCCTCCGCCAGTTGGCTACTGGAGAACAATTGATAAGCTATATACATAAATACCTTTGGAATGGCAAACATCCAAAGGTCAGGTTTGATATGTTTCAACGTCAGAAGTGTAATGGGGGACTTGCATTATTGAATTCTGATATTTACCACCAGCCTTTTCAACTAGGCCCACTCAGATCAGTCAGATCAGTCAGATCAGTCAGATCACTCAGATCACTCAGATCACTCAGATCAGTCAGATCAGTCAGATCAGTCAGCCTTCCCCAGTTGCTTGGGGAGCTCTTGAAGAGGATCTCATTTCACCATTAGACTGCAGGATGTACTGTTTTCTGGTATATCAAATAAGAAATGCAGGTTACATTTTGATCTGATTATTTGCAATACAATAGAGAATTTTAGGAAGGGGGGACTTTGTGGAGGGGGGGTGGGGTGTATATTGATGTAAATAAAAACAATTGTTCACAAAAATAAGTGTACCAATTTGTACACTAAGACCTGACAATCTCTACTTTAACCTCATCGTAATTGTTTGATTTCAAATCCAAACCTTGCTTGCTTCATGCTTCACTGTCCCATTATTTATGCAGGGCACTGTATATCATTAATATAAAGGTAAAAAAAAAAATATATATACCAATCCAGATTGTCCCTTTAAAGACAACCACAAATTATTTGTATGTATCGATCAGTGACTACATTAATGGGAAGTATTAGATCATGCAAACTCTATTTGTATTTGTATTTGTGTGCTCATGAAAACTGTTCTCACTGCATAACATAAGCAGTCACAAAATGTTACAGTTACAATTTAATTCCAAAACGTGCACATACCATATATCACAGAGCAAGTTCCAGGATTTTGACAGGTTTCAAGAATAAGGTGTAATTGAATTGTTTAAGGCTGCATTTAGATGATAAAGATGGATACTGCTGCCGTACGGAAAGAGATGTAGCATTTTATGTTACACATTTCTTGCCAAATCTCTGAAGACACGATAGCATAAGAAAGGACGATTCACAGATGTCCAAACCAATTCATATTTCGGGGGTGATGTGATTACATGAAATAAAGTGCCTGGTCATTATCACTGACGTTATCAGGACACCAAAGTTGTCCCCGCTGGCATCCGTAGTTATGGTATGACCCTCATACACTATAAGGTCGGAGGATAGAGGATAAGAGTGGTGTCTCTGTGTGGTAGGAATCATGTGTTTATCTATGGAATGTATCTCCATTCTAGAAAAGGCATCACTGTCTGTCCACTCGTGTGCGGCTCCACGCAATCACTCAATGTCCTTCAATTATGAATGTACAGTACATTTCCACATCCTGAGCGCTGCGCGCCGTGCCAAGCGGCCGACAATTTGTTGAAGGAAATGATGCAAGATATGATAGAAACGAGACCCAGCCAACCAGAAACAGACAGAATCCGCCCGACGCAACTCAACCAATGGGATTAATTGAAGGGGCGTGAAAGCGAGATTCTATTCAGTGTGCGCCACCGGTGAGAGCACAGTGTGAGTCATCGCCCTCTCTGGATGTGGTCGTGGAACAGAGACTTGCCTATAATCTTAGAATTTCGGGTTTAAGAGTTATTGAGATAGAAATTCGCCTCTATTTGCTCGACAGGATTGAAATGTTACAGTTTAGGTTTTCGATAGTGCTGAAGGAGTTGTCTCACACCAACCTAAAGCGTCCTTTAACCGGTATTTCAAGAAATAAAACGTCGTTGCCATCCCCATGCTGCTCCAGGACTGCCTCTCTTGATGGAAAAGTCAGCTCTAAATTGAAGGCTCTCCATGCGGGTCTCCACCGACCTCTGCTGTGCGCCGCGCCTGGAACCAGGTTTTATTGCACGAAGACCGAAGGTGCCGTAGCGGTGCCCGAACAGGTGAAGAAGGATGAGGCCAGCAAAGATGAGGCCAGCAAAGATGAGGCCAGCAAAGATGAGGCCAGCAAAGATGCAGCGGCAGAGAAGTAAGTTAAACACGCATGTACTTAAATAGGCCTTGTTCCAGCAGACCACTTTATAGTTTAATTTATTATATTTTGCTATGAACTTTACATAGGCTGGTCTGTATTATCCGCCTTTAGTCCAATGACAGTGTATCATTCAACAGTCGTAGAACTAGGCCTACCATAACAAAAACGATGGTATCTATCCCATGATTTACAGTATTTACTTTCAAGTAATCTCTGTTTTATTACCTAGATTACATGCCTTGCCGTTGTTGTAGCATATAATACTGCAACGAAGACCAAACGTTTAGAAATGAATGATTAAATGGCCATCCACGTTAAGTTGTTACAGTGGGATGTCTTGTTGAGGCCACTGCAAGGGCACACGTTTCCCGATGAAAGGGGAGTGGTACTGGAACTGTTATCGAATGGCTCCAGTCCAAGATTCGCTTTGACTGTTTGGATCTGTCAGTAATCGACCTCGTAAATTGTCAGTCCTCTATCGTAAACACATCATGCCGGTAGGGCCTGTTTCAGCATGTCTTTATGCCAAACAGTGAAATATTAGCCCAATGTTTTTCTTGGAAAACAGTAGATGAGTTACATGCACAATTACATTTACATTTATGTCATTTAGCAGACGCCTTTATTCAAACCGACTTACAACAAATACATTTGTCTAAGTAAGTGAATCATCTATCCATCAGTCATAAGTAATCTATGCTAGGACCAGGGGCTACTGGCAATCACAATGGTAGAAGAGGGACTTTTTAAAAAAATGTTTTATTATTATTTATTTATAGTAGAGAAACTTGTACAGTGGGGTAATGGGGATGAAAAGATCTTTAGGAGGGACAGTTAAGATGTAGCTTGAAGAGATGGGTCTTCAATCTACGGTGGAAGATGGGTAGTGACTCTGGGAAGCTCATTCCCCCAGCGGGGCGCCAGGACAGTGAAAAGCCGTGACCGAGTAGCGTGACTGCTGCATCCACGTAGAGGCGGCGATGCCAGGCGGCCAGCCAAGGTGGAAGAGCGGAGTGATCGGGCAGGGGTTTGGGGGCTGACCATTGCTTGCAAGTAGGGAGGGCCTGTTCCTTTGCCGCCTGGTAGGCGAGCACCAGGGTCTTGAATCTGATACGAGCTGCTACCGGGAGACAGTGAAGAGTGCGAAGGAGGGGGGTGACATGGGAGAATTTGGGGAGATTGAACACCAGACGGGCAGGCTTACCCCGGGAGGAAGAGCTGCTCAGTCTTGTTAAGATTGAGCTTGAGGTGGTGGGCTGACATCCAAGTTGAAATGTCTGCGAGACACGTGTTGCCACCTGTGAGTCAGAAGGGGGGAGGGAAAGAGAGAAAGAGTTGAGTGTCATCTGTGTAGTAGTGGTATGAGAACCATGTGAGGAAATGACAGAGCCAAGAGATTTGGTATAGAGGGAGAACAGTAAGGGCCCTAGGACAGAGCCCTGGGGGACCCCAGTGGTGAGGGCTCGTGGAAAGGACAGAGATCCTCTCCACGTCATCTGGTAAGAGCGATTGGCCAGGTAGGATGCAAACCAGGAGAGTCCAGAGCCAGAGATGCCCAGTTCTGAGAGGGTGGAGAAAAAGATGGGTGGTTTACTGTGTTGAATGCAACAGACAGGTCCGGAAGAATGAGAACAGAGGAGAGGGAGGAAGCTCAGCAGAGTGGAGGGCCTCCGTGACAGCAAGGAGAGCAGTCTCAGTAGAGTGCCCAGCCTTAAAGGTGAGGGTCAAGGGTCGAATTGTGAGGGTCGAATTGGTGAGGGTCAAGGAGGTTGTTCTGAAGGAGGTAGTGAGAGTTGGTTAAAAACAGCACGTTCAAGGGTTTTAGATAAGAAGGAGAGAAGGGATACCGGCCTGTAGTTATGGACAGCAGATGGGTCAAGAGTTGGTTTCTTGAGAAGAGGCTTTACTCTGGCTGTCTTAAAGGCAGCTGGGACAAATCCTGTGGATAGAGAGGAATTGATTATGGTGGGAAGGAACTGAAGGAGGTCTTTGGAGATGTGCCTCCCCATCGACCAGAGAGTCTACGGGAATGAGAAAAGTAGTAGGCATCAGAGAGGGCTGCCGGAGTAGCTGTGTTTTCTGGTGTAATCCATATCTCTGTGAGGGCAAGGAAGTGGAGGGACATGAAGCAGGCATAGGCTGAGATAGCCCTATTAGTAGGAAAAAATAGCTTGTTGTTGGAGATGCTTATATCCCCATTGCATGCGGCACACCAGCTATGACTCACAGGTTAAGTGTGTGTGTCTGGGTGTGGCAATGCCAACCCATGTTGTGTGAGCAGGCAGATGCACGTTGTAATGTGATTAACATGGGTATCAAAAGCTGAGATGTAGTGGAGGTGTAGCCACCTTTTAGCATTGATCAATGATGTCAGCGATGATGTCAGCGATGATGTCAGCGACGGCCATCACACTGCTTTGAGTCATGTCTGTCTGTAGAAACTCTTAAAAAAGTGGAAATCTGTCTCTCTCCTGTCACGCGGTGGGATGGACAGGGGGATTCTTGCATTCTGTTGATTGGGTAACATGCTGCCTCGCCCTGCATTCCACCTGCCGTCAGGGTGTACACACACACACACACACACACACACACACACACACACACACACGCGCGGCTGTGTTCGGATTGTCTTGAGGTCAAGGAAAGGCTACATGGAAAGGAAAAGGTTGCATTTTCTGTCCAATAGGAACGCAGCCACACACAGCCACAGATGTTCCCGTTGGGTGTGACCTCGTTGAGACCAGGCTTCCCTAGTTCAGGAACAAAACAAACCAAAACACACTGTACAGCTTCAAAACAGGGTTAAAACTGTTCCCACCTCCATCTGTGTATATCAGATTGGCTTCACTTCTCCAGGCCCGTCCCTCAGATGTTTACCAAATTAAAGGACAATTTCACTGATTGTCATCATGACTCAGCAGCAAGTTATTAGTGGTCTTTGTTGTCGAAATAGCCAGGAAATATTTAAAACAAACCAGGTAGCTAATTCGAAAACTATAACCTCACTCCTCCCTAAAGCTCCTTGTAAAACCATGCGATTACCTCCAAATGCGTCACACAGGGTATAATCCTTAAAATAGCGATACCTAGCTTTAGATCTACAGCAGCTGTTTTCACATGCCAACATGCTCCCAAGGTGATCTGGACAACCATTTTGAGGAAACAATCGGTGATGTGTCGCTTTTAAGTTGTGGGGAGAATGCTCAGTTATTGTTTGACTGGCCCTTTCTGTCGCTTTCTGTCTTGTCTTTTTCTGTCTTGCCATGTGGTCTCACTCTGTTTTCGCTCTGATTGCAGAGTGTGTGTGTGTGTGTGTGTGTGTGTGTGTGTGTGTGTGTGTCGTATTGGGGAGTAAAGGATGTGTGACACCGCTTATCTCTTACCTGTTATTACTGGTTTCCTGTGCGGTACTTGTAGTGGTATATTAGATAGTCTATTGATAGGATTTACTGGGGGCATTGGTGTAACAAGTATATAAATATTAACCTGGGTGCTTTGGTGTAACAAGCATATAAATATTAACCTGGGTGCTTTGGTGTAACAAGCATATAAATATTAACCTGGGTGCTTTGGTGTAACAAGCATATAAATATTAACCTGGGTGCTTTGGTGTAACAAGCATATAAATATTAACCTGGGTGCTTTGGTGTAACAAGCATATAAATATTAACCTGGGTGCTTTGGTGTAACAAGCATATAAATATTAACCTGGGTGCTTTGGTGTAACAAGCATATAAATATTAACCTGGGTGCTTTGGTGTAACAAGCATATAAATATTAACCTGGGTGCTTTGGTGTAACAAGCATATAAATATTAACCTGGGTGCTTTGGTGTAACAAGCATATAAATATTAACCTGGGTGCTTTGGTGTAACAAGCATATAAATATTAACCTGGGTGCTTTGGTGTAACAAGCATATAAATATTAACCTGGGTGCTTTGGTGTAACAAGTATATAAATATTAACCTGGGTGCTTTGGTGTAACAAGTATATAAATATTAACCTGGGTGCTTTGGTGTAACAAGTATATAAATATTAACCTGGGTCCCACATCTCTTTAATGAATGTTGTCAGTTTGTTCTTATTCTGTTGACAGAGCAGATGGAAATTCAGCAATGTTCAGGGTGGCTTTTAAAGGTTTTTTAAACATTTCTCAAACATCTTCTATCATAAGAATAGGGATGAGCAAAAGCTTTGACTCAAGAATATGATAAATTGTATAAGAAAACATCTAACAGAAAAAGTCTTTAAAGGTATTTAGAAAAACATCAAACCTCATGAATATTAAAGTATAGACCCTGGTCAATTAATATCAACATTTAGATGTTGTTTCTAGGAAATGATTTGCCTTCTGTAAATGTATGAATCATGGCCCAGGCTCCGGGTCATCACAACGGTAGCACTCTCAAATCAGACTCATGGTGACTTGCATCTGATAATTCTATCGTGTTTGAAGGATCACAGAGGATGGAACAATTTCTTCTACCCTGGAGACCACTGGTATGACCTTCGGAGAAAGATTGCTGTCTTATTGGGCCGCCGAACAGTAAAGGCCTTGCTGTGGCGATGGAAGTGAAGATCAAAAATGCACCCCTGAAAGTGCTCCTATATATGGAAAGCCACTATCTGGAGTTTACCACATACCGACATCTGTGATGTCGAGCATTTATAGCTTGAGTGGCTGTGTGAATAACAGAGGTCACAAGTATCCTTGGAGCCCCATAAAACTGGCTGCGGTTTAGTTTCCAGTGAAGAAACTTCAGGACCTTTTCTTTTGGCCAAGCTCTGAAAGACAAAAGAACTGTGGAAAGTCTGTTGCAGGGAATGGCTGTGAATGGCTATGAATGGCTGTGAATGGCTGTGCCCAGTAGTTGGAGCTGAGTTTTCCATGTGCATGAAGTTGACTCACTTGCTGACTCACTGGCTCCTGAGGACATCCTCTTGACTAGTGTAGCCTGTGGTTTTTCTGCCTGTCTGTCTTCCTTCCGAAGCATGGTCGGACGGACGGACACACACGCACACATACATTCTATGTCCACAAGCAACCACTCCGCTAATTGTGTCAAAGACAGCAGAGTGAAGACTAGACTGGAATCAGTTGGCATCCCCAGAGTCCCCCCCCTCCCAGAGCCCCCCCCCTCCCTGTCAAACAGCTCATTTCTTTTAAAAGGATGATAGTTGGGCAGTTTATCAGAGACCTGCTAGCCTGGTTGCCATTTAGGGCTCGCTCAGAGCTCAGGGTAAAGGATGACCGTGATGCGTGTTGTTTGGTTCCCTCACTTCCTTCCGCCATGAGTCGGGCAGGATCCTTTTTCTAGTGAGGGATTAGGTGGGAGGCTCGCTGGATGCAGCCGGCCGGAGGCTATTATTGGACTGAAGAGGTGGGGATAAAGCAGTTAGCCGTCACCCTGTGTGTCCGCAACCGGCAGCAAAATACATCGACTGTCAGGGAGGGAGGATCAATAAATACACACACACACACACACACACACATCCAGTGTCGATGTGCCTTGTTCTGAGTCTTTTATTGTACTTTGTCAGCCACAGGTGTTTGGTCACCTGATGGTGGTTATATAGCCAAAACACCTGATGGTGGTTATATAGACACCAAAACACCTGATGGTGGTTATATAGACACCAAAACACCTGATGGAGGTTATATAACCAAAACACCTGATGGTGGTTATATAGACACCAAAACACCTGATGGTGCTTATATAACAAAAACACCTGATGGTGCTTATATAACAAAAACACCTGATGGTGCTTATATAGCCACCAAAACATCATTTTGCACTTTGTCACTTTTTTGGCATCATGGAAAATAAAAAATATATTTCTTTGTATTTTAAAACCTCATTATTGGATTTATCCCATTCGATAGTGTACAACAATCAATTTGTTCATGCTGCACAGGTTTAGCCAGACTGCCTAATGCTTCACTTGGCCTTTGTGAAGCTTGGAGTATTCTATGCTACCTCTGCCACCTCTGCCAACGGGGGATCCGTTTTCAGCAGCAGCTTGAATCGAGGAAGCAGGAAGGATTACTATCAGAAATCAGGATTGTGTCTGCAACTAATTACTGTCATTAAACACACAACAGAGCATAACTAGACAAAGGCAAAGACATGAAATGGGCCATTAAAGCATGAGTTGAAGTGTGGCAGGCCGTCGGCCGCCCGCCAGCTTGCTGTCAGGGGAGAGCAGCTATACACCACGGGAGTGTGGCAGCAACACAGTCAGAACAGTCAAACCCAGAGTCCTCGGAGGCCGAGCTTTTGGAACCCAATCTCCGCAGGGGCCTCTGGGACACGCAGCAGTGTAAGAGGATGGGGTGACGAGAAAACCCCTGAGAACAGGCGGGAAACAGGAAGTGTGTTGCTGTAATGGAGGACCATCACAGCACTGAGCAGCCAGGAATAGGACATGGAGCTGGGGGGAGGGAAGCTGGGGGGAGGGAAGCCTGGGGGGAGGGAAGCCTGGGAAAACTCTGTGTCCCGTCAGAGAAAGTGGATATTTTCAGTGAGAGAAGTACAACCAACTGGAGAAAGGGCACGGACACGTCTTTGCTCTGTTCTTTGGCTTCGCCCATGTCAGAACCCGTGGGTTTCCAGAAAGAAGTTCATAGCTGTAGAATGTCCACCGTCAGCAGTCCTAAGAAGTCTGTTCCTCAAACCACTGACTCACACAAACACACACACACACACACACACTCTTTCTCCCTCTCTCCCAAAGATAAAACACTCAAGCCTCTGCCCAGGCAACCATGTCCTCAGATATGCAAACACACTCTGATTTTTAAGCTCTGGTCAATTAGCAGGCGTCCATCATGCATGCTTAATCTGGACCGCAGCATTACAGACCTGACATCTGTCGGTAAAACAGCCCAATGCTCTGGGACAATTAGTGACATTATGAGTGTATGTAAGGTAATCAACTGCTTAAAGAAATAAAAGATGAAAGAGCTTTTAGATGAAGGGTTAGGATTAGTTACTACTTTATTAAATGCTTTTTTTTCTGTATGTATAGTTTTATAAAGCATGACAAGAACAAAGTGATGAGTCATACAAGTTTTGGCAGTTATGTTGGCAGTTATGCTAACAATCATTAGGCATTGTCACGTGCACATATGAGGAGGCTACTTAATAATTGATTTTGTTGTGAAGATAATCCACATTGCTGGCCAGGATGACGGACTTGGGCCTTTCTCTTTCCAGAATCATACTGTTAATCATTTATCTTCATCTTCCATTTTTTGTCTTTATAACCCAGACCGGTCCTTTTATAGGCCAGTCCAGATTCAGGGAGGAAATGAAGCATGCTAGTCCAGTGTTAACAATTCGTGCGTCCAAATACAACCCATGTCGAAGAGGCACTTAGTGCAGTGCCTGTGCAAAATAACCAGGGCGTATTAAAAGCCATTTCCTGTCCTTAAAAACAAAAAGGGTCCCCTCAGGTAGTCACAGACACAGCCCCCTCAGGTAGTCACAGACACAGCCCCCTCAGGTAGTCACAGACACAGACGGTTCAACACATTTGCTTCCAAATGACTGCTTGCCAGTCAAAGCAAAGTCAAATCGGTTTCCTGGTAACCAGGCTGATGCTTTTGCACTTAGAAAGAAATGTTGAAAAAACAGTTTATTGACTGTGTTTGTTTTTGTTTCTTACTGCATTTCTCTTCCGTTCTGGTCAAAGATCAGTCCCCCCTGTGGCGCTCAGTCCCCCCTGTGGCGCTCAGTGGCGTAGCACGCTAAGGCGCGTACCATATCATCGCAAGGTCCCTGGTTCGATTCCGGCCATCGACATATCCTGCATGTCATCCCTCCTCTCTCTCACCCATCCTTCCTGTCAATCTCTACTACCTCTGTCCCAATAAAGCAGATAAAATATATATATATTTTTTAAAAACATCTGTCCCCCTGGAGAGCTTAGCGGTTTACAGCCTCATTAGCATTACTGTGCGTGTTCCAGCGTTGAGTGAGGTTGATGCTGGATACCCACGGCAGCGGCGGGAGCCAATGAGAATCAGTCTTTTTCCCCTGTTGCTTTTGTTGGTGACTAACATGCCAATCAGTTCGTCACCCAAACTGTCCAACGTTTTAACAAAACATTTTAAAAGTTGACAGTTTTTCCTACTTGAACCAGTTATAGCTCCAGTGCTGACTTTGATTCGAATAGTTTGGCAGAATCAGAAGGTAACCATTGTCACCTTGACGTGGGCCAGTGGGAACGTTTTAGAGCCTTATTGATGATTTAGTGCATTATTGGTACTAATTTGTGGTGGTCAAAATTCACCCGTCACCAATATGTGAGTTTCCTCAGAGAAACCGTGCAAAGTGATGCTCTGAATCCTGATTTTTTTGCGTATTATTTAAATTAAAAAATGAACAATTAAAAAGTACTACATGCTTTTAAATATGGAATCCAACTATCATGACTTCCATGGGTGTTATGTAATGCATGGGAGCATGGCTTGGTTACGGTAATGCATGGGAGCATGGCTTGGTTACGGTGATGAACTGTAAGCCGAGGTGATGTTTGCAGCTTCCCCTACGCTCGCACATCGCCTGCACCATTGTTTGTTGACACGCAAAGGTTAGAGGTCATTACAGTGGTGACGCTGAATTCAACCGATTTTAACCGCCCTGCATTTTTGCGTTGTTGAGAGTTGACATTGTTGACATGATCTTTCAGTTCTCTATAGTGTGTTCTGTTCTCACACTGTCTGAACACAGCGTTATACTGTGTGCTCTTGGGATCACTGCAGAGCACAAGAACACAATGTGAATCACAGTCATAGTCTCTCATAGTGCCAATCATAACATTAATATTAAAGAGGGAAAAAAAACTTTTTGTAATCATGTTGTTTCATAAGGTATAACTTCCAAAATCATGAACTATCCCTTTAATCTCTACAGAGGGTCCCGATTTAGCATTTGGACTAGCGGTACCATCAATTATCCTCATGTGTGATTCTGGATGGTGCTGTGATTCTGTCCACTAGTTTGGCTGCAGCCTGTAGACGGGGTGTCTGGGCCGGTTGGCTCGTTTGAAGGCCGGCTCTTTGGTGACATTAGTGGCGTGTGAACTAGACCGGGATGTTGGGTTTATTAATCCAGGGGGGCTGGGGGGGGGCGGGGGCTGGGGGGGCTGGAGCATTCCAGCAATCCCATGCAGCCTCTGGGGTGTGTGTTAATTCTCAATGAGAGGTGTGTGTGTGTGTGTGTGTGTGTGTGTGTGTGTGTGTGTGTGTGTGTGTGTGTGTGTGTGTGTGTGTGTGTGTGTGTGTGTGTGTGTGTGTGTGTGTGTGTGTGTGTGTGTGTGTGTGTGTGTGTGTGTGTGTGTGTGTGTGTGTGTGTGTGTACGCGCGCTCACAGGGGTTTGTCTAAGTTTTAGTAGTGTCAGTATTGTCTGATTGGCTCATACTGTAACTGTTTTCATTACTCATGATTTTAGTAATAACAGTTAACATTGTAATTTGATGCATTCCTTATCAACATATTTGTATCAAGGTTTTGCCTTTAGTAAAAAAATAAAATGTGGAAAGCCCACAATCTGCACAGGACATAACTTTGAGATCTTGGCTATCAAAAAAGCTGTGGTAGTCATGAAAATACTTCCAGATTGTTTTCTTTGTGTGATTTAGAAATTGTAAGAAGGCTATTATATTTTATTAGTGGGCTTCATCAAGTCCAACTATTGTTATTGGTCATACATATTATTATTATTATTATTATTCCAATTCTTCCGATTTTTCAGTATGCCACTCCAGCTTTTAAGCAATTCACTTTGGATAAAGGCGTCTGCTAAATGCCGTAAATGTAAATGTAATGGAACTTTCACAACTCTTGAATAAAAACAACAGGAGACCTGCAGAACACGTTCTTAGAATGATTACACAACAATGCTCTCTCTTAGCTACCAGTTCTACCCCACTGACACCACTCTCAACCAACCAACCAACCAACTCTACCACTCTCAACCAACCAACCAACCAACCCACTACCCACTCCACTGAACTATCTATCTAACTGCTATAGATAGATTTGAGGGTCATTTTAGGTGCATAGCCACTGAAAGAAGAAGCAATTTTGTGTCCACTTCTACTTTTAGTAAATGACTGGTGTACCAGCCTTCTTCCATATGTATAATTATATTTCGTTGCGTCATTATTGCTTCAGCTTTGTGTTGTTCTACTTGTTATCAATCATTGGCGCTTCGCATTTGAGCATGTTTTTGGTTTTTACAGTAGGCTGTGTACAGTTACACCAGTTATGTCTGTCAATATGTTATATACAATATGTAAGCTCTCAAACTTACAAAATGTGGTATTCGGATGATTTTTATTTTTATGTCTGTTTTTGTGCACGGTTTTGATTTAATTCAATGATGACACTGTTAGACTGATGTCAACAAATAAATGTCTCTGGACGTCACTCAGGGTGCGTTGGTTAATGGGTAATGAGGCCCGGGGCTTCTGGTGCTGAACGTTAAGGCACAAGGCCCTGCTTTTTCATGAATGAAGTCCCAGCTGAGGGGCGTCTCTGGTGTAACCCCTGTATGGAGATGTGCATCGTATGCCTGTCCCTGTCCTTGTCAGGACACAGCACCAGGAGCACAGGAACACTGTCTTTGTTATGTACCAATGGCATGGCATTCATGTGGTTTCTGTTTTGTGTGGTAATGTCTCATTGGTTTTGCATGTTTTCTCTCTCTCTCTCCATCTCTCTCCATCATCCTGCTTGGTTAACGTGTGTTTGTAAGTATATGATTTATCTACTTTTCCCTGTAGTTTACATGCTTGCTTTCCTCCTGCCATGTTTCTGTCCCTCTTGTCATCCTCTTGCTCCCTCCAGCGCTTTCCTCCTCCTTCCTGACTGAGGTCTTTCCTCCTCCTTCCTGACTGAGGTCTTTCCTCCTCCTTCCTGACTGAGGTCTTTCCTCCTCCTTCCTGACTGAGGTCTTTCCTCCTCCTTCCTGACTGAGGTCTTTCCTCCTCCTTCCTGACTGAGGTCTCTTCCACATGTCCTCACCAGACGTTACTCCCATCACTCAGACATGAACAAGTGACATCAGCGGTTTAAAACAAATTCAGTCCACTTCAACTGCAGCAGCCATGCTCTGAAAAGCACACCAACACCTACTCTTATGAGCCCAACATTAGTCACTCTCTATAAAATGGAGAAAATAAGCATGTCCCGCATAAATTGCGTGAGTTCTAAAATGACAGTGACAAGAGATGCTCGTGGCCGGAGCACCTGAGTCGCGGTTTGGAGGCTCGGCTCAGACGGCCAACAGCAGCGATGTTTTGACTGTGCTGTGAGACTGGCAGAATGTCCATCCCACCCGATAACACACCCCACTCTGCCATTCAGTGGCTGAGCTGCATGTGGCTACATGCCATGGCAGCTCCCACTCAGCTGTGCCAGAGCGGTGCCAGAGCGGTGCCAGAGTGGGCCACAGCAATCACTCCCAAATGTGATGATAGTGATGGTGCTGTATGTCAGCAGGGCTGTTTAACCCCTTCATTGCACCCGGATGCCTTTAGCCTTTCCACTGCGGGGCACACGACTCCACACGGCTCCACAACAACCACCTGATAAGCCCCTTATTTAACCTGACAAGAGTGTATCAGGACTCACACAAAGCAGTGCACTCAGTACACACACACACACACACACACACACACACACACACACACACAGCTCAAACAGTATACCCAATATATATATTAGTATATTTTCCTTGTGCAAAACAGCAGTGAACTGTGCAAAAAAATACCTAAAAACTCAAACTTTCATTGTACAGTGTGACAGCTGGAAGCATGCAGATATCAGGTGTTAATGCATACCCTGCCATGTTAATGCACACCCTGCCATGTTAATGCATACCCTGCCATGTTAATGCACACCCTGCCATGTTAATACACACCCTGCCATGTTAATACACACCCTGTCATGTTAATGCACACCCTCTCATGTTAATGCACACCCTGTCATGTGTTAAGGAACATAACACCACTATTGACACACAGCCTTCTGACTTTGGAAACTGGAAACCATGAGTTTTGTTATTGGAATGATTAGGGAGATTTGTGTTTCTTGAGGTCAACTTTGCTTACCCATATCAATAACACACCAACTCTCTCCTCAAAAGTCTAACTCCTTGGACTGTTCTGAACTAACTAAACCTCCTCTTTGTGACAGAACACAACTAACTCGCACTAATTGACCCACTTTGCCCTTTGTACAGTGTGGACGTAACAAAGGGGATAAATGATTAATGGGAGATATAGAAAAAAACATATCGGTGATTAAGAATAACATTTCCAGAGAGGGGTATTTCATTCACATATACATTACTAGTCTTAGATCTTGTGATTTCAGTACAGTTAGGCAGGGTACGACTGTCTTACTGCTGGAAGGGACCTTCATACATTTCTTCTGCTACATTGGTATCTGCTATAGCCTCCCTCAAGATATTGCCCATGATTTCATAACTTATTAATGAAAGTGCTGCAGTCTAACACAGATCGCCTTGTTTCTCTGTTTTTGTCCGTGTGGCTGTTACTTCCTCAGGAGAAGGAAGGCGGGCATCCTGCCCAGTCTTGAGGACTTGCTGTTCTACACCATCGCAGAGGGCCAGGAGAAGATCCCCGCCCACAAGTTCATAACAGTGAGTAATATATGGCCGTACCACAGTGAACTTTCAACTAATATTAAATCCTCCACCATCCTCATTTTTATTAAAGGGGCGATCTGGGATTAATACAACAACAAAGCGGTCGCCCCGCCACTTTTTCTAAACAGCTGAGGAACGGGGCTGGAGCGAGTAAAACAAGCCTTTATTAGGGGCTCTGATGGGGTAAGTTGAACTTGGCTCATGAGGCATTTACAGTGCCCTCCAAGTATTGAAGGAGGAAGCATTTAGTCTTCTTTTAGCTCTGTACTCCAACAGTTTGGATTTGAAATCCAACAATTACTATGGGGTCAATGTTATTTTTTTTCTTTCAAATTGGTTTCACCATTTAGAAAGTTATAAATTTTTTGAACATACTTCCCCCTATTTCAGGGCTCCAGAGGTATTGGAAAAAATCATATAATGTCCAAATGAAGCATTCATGTTTAGTATTTGATCGACAATCCTTTGCATGTAATAACTGCCTGAAGTCTGCGATCCACTGACCCCACCGGGCGCTGGGTGTGTTCTCTGGTGATGCTCTTGTAATAACCATCATCACCATTAACATATGTCATCATTTGCACATTCTCTGTCAACAGCTGCCCTAGCAGCCTCCACGGCCTCTCAGGGTGTCTGCTACTGGCCTCTCACATGTTTAACTGCTGGAGTTGAGTCATGGGGAGGTGGTTTATGGATAGGATATGTGTTTCTCCCCGGCCCTGCGGCTGGTCCTTTGTTTAACATTATAAAACATTTACACGCTGCTGAAGGGCTTTGTTATCTCTCCCACGCACCCCCGCTATCATTGTTGTCATAAGACACACACACACACACACACACACACACACACACACACACACACACTTGTAAACACAGTTTTATTACTGCTGCTAATCTAATCTTAATTTGCCTGTATTACACCGTGTCCGTAAGCGTTGACACTCTGCCCTGGGAATGAGAAGTGTGTCACAGAACCTCCTGCATTGTCATTGTTGTTTTGTTGAATGGCGTTATCACGTGTCACATCCTGTGTTTCTTTCTCAATGAGTCTCTTGTCTTTTTCAAGGAACTTGGGATGATTTCATAAGGTAGTTCTAAGAATTCCCCAACTGGCAATGTTAATGTGCGTGCCCAGAAATGATCTCATCCCTCAGCAGGATTGTGTGTTTGAAACAGAAAAGAGACATTTTGGCATGTAGCTGCATTTACACACCCATGGTGCGGGACATTGGTCCGTCTCCATATTAGACCCCTTTTGAGCTCGTAAACCCAAACTTGGAATGCCCCTTTAACCCTTTCTGTTTCTGTCCTCTCCGCAGGCTCTTAAGACCACAGGGCTGCGCACAGGAGACCCTCGACTGAAGGAATGCATGGACACCCTCAAGGTCACCCTAAAAAACACCTCTGACGGAGTCATGCTGGACAGACACCTCTTCAAGAAGTAAGTCCACCAACACACCCTTCATGAGTTTGAGTTTCATGCTATTCCTAATTACATTAGACATTGCCTGTTTGATCAAGCTCTGTGACAGGGACTATATAGCTTTTGAGTCTTTGAACCATGCAGTTTGTATACCCAAATACACCCATTAAATATGTTGCATTCCATTGTCACTCCAACTTCCCTATTTGTTTAGACATTGCCTATTCACAGAAATGCAAAGGTACAGCAATGGAGGCGTGTCTGTGTGTGTGTGTGTGTGTGTGTGTGTCTGTGTGTCTGTGTGTGTGTGTGTGTGTGTCTGTGTCTGTGTGTGTGTGTGTGTGTGTGTGCGTGTGTTCCACATAACCTGTAAAGTGGAACATGGCAGAGGTGAATAGGACAGGGTGACATGTTCAGATGTCCACTAGTCATTAGTTCAGTCATTCACAGCCTTTCTGTCATTGTGGCCATGCTGAAGGAAACGAGGAGAATCTGGCCCAAATGAGGCATAACTGCTTGCATCATTTACTAATCTCTTCAACCGATTGGTATTCAATAAATTCAATCCGGTAGTCCTGAGGTAACAGTCCCCTTGCTCTCATGAGAGTATTTAATATCTTCCATTGTGGATACAGGTTAAATTAAGCACATTTAAAGTTTTTTTAATAATATTTTAAACCATTTCAAATACGTATTTTACTGAGTTCTACAAGAGTAGTTAACAAAAATGAGCAGTCTTGTAGGTCCCCTGGACTGAGGTTGAGAATCCCTGCTGTTCTCACCACCAGACAGTAGTGAAGCAGATCTCAGTCCTCTGTCCTCACATCTACCTCCTCCACTGCCCAGGTGCGTCCAGAGCAACATCGTCCTGCTCACACAGGCCTTCCGCAAGAAGTTTGTCATCCCTGACTTTCAGTCCTTCTCCTCCCACATCGACGAACTCTACGAGAGTGCAAAGAAGCTGACCGGTGGCCAGGTGGGTAGCCATCCCATTAAGGTGGGTCAATGTTGTCTCCTCCATTTCTTCCCTCGTCCTCCTCATCCCCCTCTTCTCTCTCTCTCTCCTCTCTTACCTCTACTATTTCACTCTCTTCTTCCACCTCCTCCCTCTTCACTTCATCCCGCTATTCCTCTGTTGATCCCTATCTATTAGACTGGCTCCAGTCCACTATGACACCTTATTCCAATATTAATTCCACCATGACTGTGATTGGTACAGTAGGATGTGTGATTGGTACAGTAGGATGTGTGATTGGTACAGTAGGATGTGGGTTGCTTAGTTGGGCAGGGTATGATGTCCCACCCTTGCCCTTCAGGTATTAGAGTGGTCTTATTTGTGTCTTCTCTCCTTTGTCCTCAGGTCGCTGACTACATCCCACAGCTTGCCAAATTTAGCCCAGACCTGTGGGCCGTGTCACTGTGTACTGTAGATGGACAGAGGTAAGACGTGTGGAAGGTCACTAGGACTCTAAGAAGACCAAAGATTTATATCTATATATCATGTATATCATCATTTTAAGTCCAAAAATGGATTCCAACCATCAACAAATGGTCCGCTTGTAAAATCAACACAATCGTGACACAATGTGTTAGTACTAAGGATAGGAAAGAAAGATATGTTTGATTTAGTTTGTCTGGAGCGTTGTATGGGTAGGGTTTGATTTAGTTTGTCTGGAGCGCTGTATGGGTAGGAGTTGCACTCCAAGTCAAGCACATCTGAAGTAATTGAAAGAAATCAAAGATTTTGACCCAGATCTGAGTTCCTGTCTCACAGTGATGAAGTTGTGATGTCAGTGTCATGCTGATTAACGTGTCTGTCCGTCTCGGGACTAACCTCTGTCGTCTCGGGACTAACCTCTGTCTATTTCGGGACTAACCTCTGTCCGTCTCGAGACTAACTTCTAACCCCTGTCCATCTCGGGACTAACCTCTAACCCCCGTCCGTCTCGGGACTAACCTCTAACCCCCGTCCGTCTCGGGACTAACCTCTGTCCATTACCACTTCCTGTCCCCTTCCTCAGACACACGGTAGGTGACACCAAGGTCCCTTTCTGTCTGCAGTCGTGTGTGAAGCCCCTGAAGTACGCCATCGCCGTGCACGACCACGGCACGGACTACGTACACAGCTTCATCGGGAAGGAGCCCAGCGGCCTGCGCTTCAACAAGCTCTTCCTGGACGAGGACGGTGAGCCACACTACTCGCTGTTAACACCCATTCTAAACGGAAGAACAGACACACACCCCTCATCACACCGTATGTCGAAACGTATAGTACCAGTCAAAAGTTTGGACACAAACTTGCCAAGAGTGGGCAAAGCTGTCATCAAAGCAAAAGGTGTAGAATTCATCTAGAGAAGAATCTAAAAGATAAAACATATTCTGGTTTGTTTAACACTTTTTTGTTTACTACATAATTCCATATGTGTTCCTTCATAGTTTTGATGTCTTCAATATTAATCTACAATGTAGAAAATAATAAAAATAAAGAAAAACCATTGAATGAGAAGGTGTGTCCAAACGTTTGACTGGTCCTGTATGCAGCTATGGTCACGGAAACCCTGTAATCCCTGGGCTGGTGCTTACAGAGCAGTGATGTGCTTTAGCCCCTGTGGCCCTGGTCTGAGAATCCCCTGGCTCAGGTACAGGTATAGCGGTTGCAGTCTTTGGGGCTGTTGTGTCAGGGGATTAATCGCCAGAGGGCGAAGAGATGTGAGTATAATACTGCCCTAAAGTCTCCATTAAGTTATCAAAGGGTCATGGGGTCACAGGTCAAATGCCAAACTGTTTTAAGTGACGACTTATGGATTGTGAAATGGGCCAGACAGTTTGCGGATTGCAATTTGCGGTGCCTTTAACTTCACCTATGCACTAACAAGGTGTTCCAGCACACAGCTTTGAGACCTTAATTGAAGTTAATCACTAAGCCCAAACTTAATCCTAACCTCACCCCAACCCTCAATGAAGGACAAGGAGCTCAAACAGTCAGCTTTGTCAGAGATGTCACAGCTGTTCACTGCGGGTCGAATCCTAACTTGAGATCTGTGCGTGTAACTCGATGTTCGGTGCGAATCTCTCATTGACCTCAGTGCTTGATTTACGTTAAAGTCAAAGTCATGAACGCGGAACTCAAGATAGAAAATTACAATAATATTTTTTTAAATATTACATTTGCTATGTTCACTATTAAAACATACTCTGTTGGATTATCATTGTATAGTGTTGATAGGAAGTGTGATTTATTCACTCTGCATTTCCACAAATGTGTAATCCTACATTTTTCAAAAGTCAAACCTTCTCCTTCAATACAGTATGGACTGCAGATAAATACAGTCTACATGTACACATTCTTCCAGGAACATGGTGTTTATGTTAACTGTAGATAAAGTAGATTTGAAATCTCGTTTGTTTTTCTCAGATAAGCCACACAACCCCATGGTGAACGCAGGCGCGATCGTCTGCACTTCACTGATCAAGGTAAGAACTGTGTTTCTGTGTTTCTCTTTGGGTTTAGCCTTCATACCAGTTGCCACGAGGGCAGGTGGACTTACACCTGCACGTTCAGGTGGACTTACACCTGCACGTTCAGGTGGACTTACACCTGCATGTTCAGGTGGACTTACACCTGCACGTTCAGGTGGACTTACACCTGCATGTTCAGGTGGACTTACACCTGCATGTTCAGGTGGACTTACACCTGCACGTTCAGGTGGACTTACACCTGCACGTTCAGTGCCTGTGTCAGTTTCTCTGGTCTCTCTTATCTGTAAGATGTAGTCCAGTTCACATGAGGTAGACAACAAAGGGCTGTACATCACAGTATGTTTCTCCAGCTTTTAACACGTTGTTGTAATCTAAACTAAGGGTGTTTAAAAACTAAAACACTTCTAAATGTTTAGTGTCAGGGAAAGTTTCGCTGTTCAGTGAAGAAGAGTCAGGGATTCTGGACGCATAAAGTGCTGTTATGCAGTTAAATCAACTAGCTGTTGATGTATGGCTCTGATCTAGTGGGTTCATCCAGCTGTGTCTGTGTGTCTGTGAGGAGCCTGAGTTGCTGCAGGCTTCGGCTTCTCTGATCAGCTCCTGATGATGCTTCTCTCTCCATTTGGCTGGTACTCTGTAAGCCAGTTCAGTAAAGCTTGCATTTCACCGTGTCCCCTTCCCTCTGTCTGTGTGGTTGATGTTCAGCATTTCACCGTGTCCCCTTCCCTCTGTCTGTGTGGTTGATGGTCATCATTTCACCGTGTCCCCTTCCCTCTGTCTGTGTGGTTGATGTTCAGCATTTCACCGTGTCCCCTTCCCTCTGTCTGTGTGGTTGATGTTCATCATTTCACCGTGTCCCCTTTCCTCTGTCTGTGTGGTTGATGTTCAGCATTTGTCAGACCGAGCATATGATAATTAGGCTCCGTTGTCACCATGGTGATTCATTTCAAAGTTGCTCGCTGTATTATTTGTACTCTCTTAAGCCTACGACTGTACGCAGACTGAGAGGGATACAGTTTGTACGTTGTTGTTTTTTTTATGTTTTTGTTTTCATTTGACACCTTGTAAAACATGTTTTGTTCAGGGATTTTTCCGAACGTTCAGTATTCCAGTTTCTTTCAAACGTTTAATGTGGACCCGGGATGCAGCAGGGTGCCTTAGTATATGGTGAATACCGCCCCAGGGCTCCAGACTAAGCTGTCCTCTTGCACCAGCATGATTCGGTTGCCACTGGATTCAGAGACAACTTGTGTGCTGTGACATTCCTCTACTCATTAAAATGGTCTTACTCTTTACAAACACATACAGAAACGCGTATAATACTCACTACATAGCCTGCCTCTTCTGTGGTCATGGAAACACATGTTTTTGATCATGACATTGCAATTGCATTTGTGAGAGAAGGTAGTTCCTGGCAGCATAACACAGAGAGCACTGACCAAGACAAGTCACATTGATTCACCTGGGAGAGAACCTGTTAAATTAGCCTTTTAAACTACTTTCCACACACAGAGTCTATCAAACATATAAAGCACTGCAGATCATTCAACCTCTAAAGAGAAAAACTAAATAGATTTTCTGACTGGACATTTTGTGCTGCTTTGCTGAAAGCCTCCACTCTGTCTCTGTAATGTTCATACAGGATATACACTGTCCATATTTACCACAACTTCAGGGTACGAAATGAACACCCGCCAAGCGCAGATCGGCCTTTACCTCGTGGCGGGTCAATCTTGCAGGGATCCTCTGCCACTCTGGCGGGTGCTTCTGAATGGCACCACTTTAGGCTGCATCATCACAGTTTCTAGACCTCTTTGAGATCATACTGTCTATTGATCTGTGTTTTGAGGTTGACATTTTGGCCACAGCAATCTCCTAAAGTCAGGATAGACGTGTTTCACTTTGCTACAGTGAGTAGTTCACTGGAGTTGAATCCAGACTTCTGGAGTAGAGAGACCAAAATAAGAAAACAATGGTTCACGGTCCCATTACTTACGCAGGACACTGTATTCC
Source organism: Argentina silus (assembly GCF_951799395.1). NCBI lineage: Eukaryota > Metazoa > Chordata > Actinopteri > Argentiniformes > Argentinidae > Argentina > Argentina silus. The sequence continues at coordinate 1,227,106 of NC_139666.1, forward strand.
TTTGAGGACTAGACTGCTGACGATGGGACATACGTTGACAGTGTCTACTCATCAGATCCCTCTGTGCTAGATGTGCATCACATCCCCCCACCGAAGTCTGTAGTCTAGATCTGAACTGTATTACACTAAACGTTCTACAGTCAGGACAACTTTGAATTGTCATTGTTTTGTGAAAGACAAGTGAAGAGGTGTTTCACAGAGTAACATTGACCAGGCTTTCCCAAGTACATACATTGATACAGACATGTTATATACACGTTTTTCAAAGGCACCATGCACACACGACTCCTGTGAGGTAGCTAACTCTCTTCCGTTCTGATCTGAGGTTGTTTCTTTCCATCCAAGGTCACACTGTGTTGATCATTCTGTTCATACTCTCATTCCACTGTGAAACGTCAACCTTGTGGCTGTCTACCTGCAGGAAATGCCACAGTCAATACATAACTGTATGTCTGTGCCCCTCCATTCCCTGTCTCTGTGTATACATCCTGTATATGTGCTGTTTACAGTAGCATAGTGTAGGGTTGGGCAAAGACACTGTACAGTATGTTTCCATGACAACACCTTGGCCGAACCCAAACTGTGTAACATGGTGCTGAAGGCTTGTGTTGTTGTTGTTTTTTTTGTATGTTGTTGCATATTTTCCAGACTTAGGATCTGTGGGATATTATGACCACTGCTGCAGGTCAAAGGACGTTGGTAATTTTTCTTCCTTTTCCATTTCTTCCTTCCTTCCCCACCTCCCTCTCTCATTGAACAAGCCTGGATAGAAAGCAGTCCATGTAGCTCCATCTAGCTGCTCTTTTAACATGTCCATCAATGTAACTTATGTTTTTGCTTTGTACAGTAAATAACTCCTAAATGTACAATTATACAGTAGGTAGACTTGCCAATATGACATCATCATGCACAATGGGGCGACTTTCCATACTCAACAAATCTGCCTCGGCTGCTGCCATTGGCTCGTCTTAAGCAGTACGGCGTGTATCGGGAATTGTTATTGGACGCTCGTCCAGTTAGACCGTAACCTTAACCTTGACCCTTAGCATAACTATTTGTAAAAGTAGTTATGTAGTAGTTAAGTTTAACCTCAACGTAACAATTCCTTACTGCGTCTTTTTTGCTGACCAATTTCAGGGTCGTTGGCGATACCCGTTGGCTAACTATCTCTGACCTTTAACCCTTAACCTGACCGTCACCAATCTTATGACTTTACCGTAAACGAACTCTAAACTTAACCAAGAGTAGGGGACAAATTGTGTCTAAAAATGTCACAGTAGGATTCGATCCGATACTAGCCTGTGTTGGTCTGTAATGTCGGTGGGTAGAATAAGGAAGTAATAACTTAGTAACATTACTGGAGGTGAGGTGGTGAGGTGGGGATGGAGGTGAGGTGGGGATGGTGGTGAGGTGGGGATGGTGGTGAGGTGGGGATGGTGGTGAGGTGGGGATGGAGGTGAGGTGGGGATGGAGGTGAGGTGGGGATGGTGGTGAGGTGGGGATGGAGGTGAGGTGGGGATGGTGGCGAGGTGGGGATGGAGGCGAGGTGGGGATGGTGGCGAGGTGGGGATGGAGGCGAGGTGGGGATGGTAGTGAGGTGGGGATGGTGGTGAGGTGGGGATGGAGGTGAGGTGGGGATGGTGGTGAGGTGGGGATGGTGGTGAGGTGGGGATGGTGGTGAGGTGGGGATGGTGGCGAGGTGGGGATGGAGGCGAGGTGGGGATGGAGGCGAGGTGGGGATGGAGGCGAGGTGGGGATGGAGGCGAGGTGGGGATGGTAGTGAGGTGGGGATGGAGGTGAGGTGGGGATGGTGGTGAGGTGGGGATGGAGGTGAGGTGGGGATGGAGGTGAGGTGGGGATGGTGGTGAGGTGGGGATGGAGGCGAGGTGGGGATGGAGGCGAGGTGGGGATGGAGGCGAGGTGGGGACAGGCGGTTGTACCAGGAGCCGCATTGCAGATTTTAACTCTTGTTATTGTTGATGTATGTAAACAGGAAGTTGCCCTGTTGTTTGAAGTCATATTGTCTGCCTTTTTAGTACACAGGTTCCTGTACAAATGTCACCAAATGCCACAACAATGTCTGTTAGCCATGTGTAGCTGGATTTACCTGCTCTGGACTGAGATGAAGGCGGCGTAGAGCCTAGTAGACATGCATGCGTTTGCCTCTGCCATGTCTACCAACACTAGCACAAGTATAGAGATTAGAATCTAGTTTGCTGTCAAGGTACAAGGAAGGTGATTTTCTTCAGTGGTACAACTTTCCTTCTGTCTTCCTCCCTCTTCCCTGTCCTCCTCCCTCCTCCCTGTCCTCCTCCCTCCTCCCTGTCCTCCTCCCTCTTCCCTCTTCCCTGTCCTCCTCCCTCTTCCCTGTCCTCCTCCCTCCTCCTCCTCCCTCCTCCCTGTCCTCCTCCCTCTTCCCTGTCCTCCTCCCTCTTCCCTGTCCTCCTCCCTCTTCCCTGTCCTCCTCCCTCTTCCCTGTCCTCCTCCCTCCTCCCTGTCCTCCTCCCTCCTCCCTGTCCTCCTCCCTCTTCCCTGTCCTCCTCCCTCTTCCCTGTCCTCCTCCCTCCTCCCTGTCCTCCTCCCTGTCCTCCTCCCTTTCTTCTGAAAAGCTGGTGACACGCTCCATGCTAGCTCTGATCCCCAGAGCTGTTCAGAGGACATGTGTTAGCCTTAATCCACACCCACTACAAGGTCCTACACACACTCTCTCTCTTGCACTGACATACAGTACAAACATGCTCACACACACACACACACACACACACACACACACACACACATTCTCTCATATGTATATGCATCACATATCTGTGTTTGCCTAATCAAACATATCCACTTAAAGAAAACAAATACAGTAATAAACTGTATTCAGAGATCTTATCGACTGTATATACTGATATCTATCTATCAATATTATCTATTGATATACTGATATCTATCTATCAATATTATCTATTGCAGATGTTCTTTGAAGTGAAAGATCTGTATTTAGCCTTTTGCCTTTTGTAAATTGAAGTGTGATCCGTTCATTTGGTACACTAAAGGAAATGTAAATGTTACTTGGTATATATCATATACTATACTATACTATACTACAATATACTATACTACAATATACTATACTATACTATACTACAATACATAACGTGATTAGGATGTTTCACCTTTGTCCTCTCATTTAATTCCAACTAAAGCCCACTAACTGTCTTTTTGTGTCTATTGACTCTATAAATCAATATTCCTCTCTTTCTCTGTAAATATCTAACATCAGCACGATTTTTTTCATTAATTTCAAAGTGTATGTACTTGCAGTGTGTAGATTTTCCCGAAGCTCAGTTAAGATCAAAACCTTGTGTTGCCAGATCAGTTTGGTGGTGACTGTGTGTTCACTGTCTTGTTGTAATGCATTTTTTGCAGCCGACTGGAGCACAAACTGACTCCATATCTGTCTGTCTCTTCTGTCTTTCAGCAAGGAGCAAGCAATGCTGAAAAGTTTGACTATGTGAGTAAATCTAAGTTCTCTTACAAACACAAACCTTTTTTACTCACAGAATAGGATTGTTTTGTCAACATTCTTTCTTCGCTTCGTTTCCTAGGTGATGAACTTCCTGAACAAGATGGCAGGAAACGAGTATGTGGGCTTCAGCAACGCCACGTATGTAGCTGTCTTTGTGTTTGACTGTTTATTGGGTTTCTGGACCTCTCCATTGTTCATTTGTTCAGAGCTAATCAGAGGGGGCTCATGATAACGTGGAAGAGAGAGATTTAATTCTGAGGGAATGTGAAGGGTAAATGTCAACATGCGAGCCCCCAGACACATGCGGGTAGCCAGCCCACAGACACATGCTGGTAGCCAGCCCACAGACACATGCTGGTAGCCAGCCCACAGACACATGCTGGTAGCCAGCCCACAGACACATGCTGGTAGCCAGCCCACAGACACATGCTGGTAGCCAGCCCACAGACACATGCGGGTAGCCAGCCCACAGACACATGCGGGTAGCCAGCCCACAGACACATGCTGGTAGCCACTGTGGAATGTTTTTCCCCCCACTGACGGGGTGTGTTCTTTGTGACCCAGATTCCAGTCAGAGCGTGAGTCAGGAGACAGGAATTTCGCTATCGGCTACTATCTGAAAGAAAAGAAGGTCAGTACTTGATGGTGGTGGTGGACCGGGCTGGCTCCAAGGCGGGGGGGTATGAGGGACCGTGCCCTGTGTGTGTGTGTGTGTCTGTGTCTGTGTCTGTGTGTGTGTGTGTGTGTCTGTGTCTGTGTCTGTGTCTGTGTCTGTGTGGGTGTCTGTGTCTGTGTGTGTGTCTGTGTGGGTGTCTGTGTCTGTGTCTGTGTCTGTGTCTGTGTGTGTGTGTGTGTGTGTGTGTGTGTGTGTCTGTGGTAATGTATTTGCCAAGACCCACCAATCTGGTTCCAAACAATAGTTTCATAACTTCACATAAGGACTGCTATCTCACTCTCTATCTTTGCCTTTTCCGTCAAAGGAAATACTCTCATTTCTGTAGTTTTTCAAATGCAGTCCAATGATGTTCAGCTCAACAGTAATTTCAACATATTGCAGAGATGTAATTGGTTTGTCCCATATTTCTCCCCATTTATTTTGTCTTCTTCTGCAGTGTTTCCCAGAGGGGACGGACATGACGTCCATCTTGGACTTCTACTTTCAGGTGAGTACAGACGGCCCAAACCAATATAAAGTTCATGCTTGACTGTCTCTCTCTCTCTCTCTCTCTCTCTCTCTCTCTCTCCCTTTCTCTCTCTCATCTCTCATGTGTGGGGCTTAAAGTGTATCATTAATGCATTGTATGTGTGTAAATTCTCATATTTTGTGTGTGTGTGTGTGTTTCTAGCTGTGCTCCATCGAGGTGACCTGTGAGAGTGCCAGTGTCATGGCCGCCACCCTGGCCAATGGCGGCTTTTGTCCAATCACAGGCGAGCGTGTGCTGAGCCCGGAGGCGGTGCGGGACACGCTGAGCCTCATGCATTCCTGCGGCATGTACGACTTCTCTGGCCAGTTCGCCTTCCACGTGAGTCCAACGCCGCCCGTCCGCTGGGAACCTACGGCACAGAGGCACCACTGTACCCTGGAATTCTGGGGAAAGATGACATCAATGCACCTTCTGCGGATCACACAATATCACACAACATCACACAACATCACACAACATCACACAACATCACACAACATCACACAACATCACACAACATCACACAACATCACACAACATCACACAACATCACACACTATCACACAACATCACACACTATCACACAACATCACACATCACACACTATCACACACTATCACACACTATCACACACTATCATACAATACCACACAATATCACACAACATCACACAACATCACACAACATCACACAATATCACACAATATCACACACTATCACGAGGCGCTGCATAGATATTGATGCGCATCTCAGGCTAGCAATAATAATAGGCCTACTAGGGCAGAATTGCTTATAATCATGTCTGGTGACTACCGGCTCTGAACACGTCTGGTGACTACCGGCTCTGAAGACGTCTGGTGACTACCGGCTCTGAAGACGTCTGGTGACTACCGGCTCTGAAGACGTCTGGTGACTACCGGCTCTGAAGACGTCTGGTGACTACCGGCTCTGAACACGTCTGGTGACTACCGGCTCTGAAGACGTTTGCTTGGCCTTGACTCATGTAACATCTAGCCTGTCTGCTGACGAGGGCTTTCACCGTTTTGGAGTTTTAATTCGGGCTTTTTATGGTTCACCATTAGAAAAGGTCTTTACAGTTTATTGAAGACAGGCAGTGTATTACTCTGCTTTCTGGCCTTTTCGACAACGAGAGGTAGATCACTTCTCAGTCTCTGCTGTCCACACACACGGGGGCAGTGAGAAGTGTTGTGATATTCAGCACTTCAGTCTGTGAATGTCTCATATGAAACTACTTATATTTACATTTACATTCATGGCATTTAGCAGACGCCTTTATCCAAAGCGACTTACAACAAATACATTTGTTTAAGTAAGTGAATCATCTATCCAACAGACATCATAAGATAAAGTAATCAATGCTCGGACCAGGGTTAGGGTTAGGGTTTCTGCGTTCTTAGTAGGTGGTGGTTGTGGACTCTGCTCTCTGACATCACACTCTGCACTTTGCCCACACCGTTGACATGCTATTAACTCTAACCCTAACCCTATTAATAACCTGCTGTTAGAAACATAAAAACATACTTCTGCCCCCCCTGATTTAAACGTGCGGGGGAGGGGGGGGGGCAGTTGTGTAGTTTGGATTGTGGGTCTAGAGTGATAATCGGTAATGTCTCTCCTCCCTCTCTAGGTGGGCTTGCCAGCGAAATCGGGGGTAGCAGGAGGCATCCTGCTGGTGGTGCCCAATGTGATGGGCATCATGTGTTGGTCTCCTCCACTGGACAAGCTGGGCAACAGCGTCAGAGGCATCCAGTTCTGCACGGTATGGAATCACGCACACACACACACACGCATGCATACACACACACACACGCACGCACACGCATACACACACACACACACACATGCATGCATACACACACACACACACGCACGCATATGCATGCATGCCTACACACACAGATACACAAGCCCAACCCTGGTCCCTGATATGTGCATATCAACCACATATCAACCACATATCAACCACATATCAACCACACGTACAAGTGATTTCAACTTGCCTCCTGCAGCTTGAACAAGGGACTGTGAGTGGAAACAATGGGTGTGGTGTCTCTGTCATCACAAGCATCTCTCTCTCTGTCCTTTCAGGACCTGGTGTCTCTCTTTAACTTCCACAACTATGACAACCTGAGACACTTTGCAAAGAAGCATGATCCTCGCAGGGAGGGCGGAGATCAGCGGGTAAGTACACACACACACACACCCTCCCAAAAACTAGCATAGGTCCTTTTGATGTGTGTCTGTGGTGCTGAGTTTGCTGTAGTCGAGTGGGAGTTATTTGTAAGGGTCCCTACCAGAAGCAGGCTCTCCTTCTCTATCTAACCCCACTAGGGGGCGCAGTGAACGACATGGACTCCAGGGTGAAGTTGTCCCTTGCCACAGATCTAGGATCAGCATACCCACACCAAACCCCAACCTTAACAATTAGAAGGGAAACGCAAAACTGACCCCCAATCAGTGCCTAGGGGCAACCTCACCATAGTCCAAGAAGCAGCATCTGCCCCCTAGAGGAAGATTGTGGCCCTGCACATTTATTCTACAGTTATTTAGCTTTCAGCATTCTAATATTATGTATTGACATTTGGATTCTTTTATTATTTATGTTTGATAAGGATACATGTTCTTGGAATATAATGTACATTATCTATCACGTGGGGTGATTTTCTTCCATCTTTGAGCGTTTGATGTGATATTGAAAAGGTCAAGGGTTTCTGGGATTGATCTCTCTGGTCTTATAGTGTGCTATTGTATGTGTGTGCAGTCGTAAATGCCATATCTGTTTGGGTGAATCTGACACGCACACACACACACACACACACACACACAGGGGTGAAATGATTTTGCCGGTACGGTACCTGCTACAATACACATGCATGAGAGTAGGCTACTGATGGGTCTAGACTAATACACAACGTGGTTTCAGCTGACCTTTCAGCTCAGCCTGTGCTGCACCAACTGCAGGCTGCACTGCCTGATCCCTATAGGCTCCCTGACTTTCCAGACAAACACAGCCTGGGTACAGGGGGCTGTTTCTAGGTACAGGGGGCTGTTTCTAAGGTAACATGATGGTTAAGGTGTCTACATTCCTCATGTTTTGTTGTCAGGATTGGAACCTGGCTATTTAGTTGGTGTTTTTATTAGATCGACGACAGGACTTTTTGCGGGTACAGCCTACCAGCCTACCAGCCTACCACCGCCGTTTATTTTACCAGGACACCGTACCGGCCTACTTTCACACCCGAGACACACACAGACACTCACACACTCACACACACACACACACACACACACACACACACATACTGATGCATTACTCTGAAATACTACTTGTTTTAAGCCCCAACATGCAATACACACATCACACACAAACAGTCACAACTTAAATGATTGCTCAAGCAACAGACACAGATGAACACAAAATGCAGCGTTGACAGAGAGTTACACAAACTAACACAATCACTGACACATTGACTGACACTATTATGCACACATGCACACAAGCAAGCAGTCTCATAGACACAGTCACATAAGCAAGCACAGTCTGAGAGACACTGTACACACACACACACACACACACACACACACACACACACACACACACACACACACACACACACACACACAGGGCAGCTCCCCATTGCAGGCAGCCTGAGACTAATCTGTTATCCGTGTTGCTTGAAACAGCAGCAAACCTTCGGACCCATGGATTACGAGAGCCTTCAGCAAGAGCTAGCTCTCAAAGATTCTCTGTGGAAAAAGGTGTCACCCACAGAGTCGCACCAGGACAGCTCCACCACTGTAGTCTATAGGATGGAGAGTGTTGGAGAACGGAACTAAGAAGGACCACCCCCACCCCCCATCCCCACCCCCCACCCCCTTTCTACACCCTTGACTTCATATATTTATATACATTATCAAGAGGATTATTTATTTCTATGAGGTGTTTTGTTTGGCAGACTGTTACACTGTCACATTGTGTACTGAGTGATGAGTTACTGTCCCTTTTTTCTGTGTGTCATTTTGTTGCTGAATTTCAATTTCCCCTCGGCACCACTGTGGACCTGAGAGAGCCGGACAGGTGACAGTGACCCGGTCATGGCTAACTCTTGCCCTGTGTTAAAGCTGGTGGATCGTTTCTGCTATTGATTTACACCTGCGCTGTTCTCTCAGGTGGACAGGAGTGCCAAGCGGAATCAGGTTTGGGTTTGATTTGGAATTCTGCGATTTATGTGTGTTGGGAGTTTGTGGAGCGAAGGAGGCCTTTTCAGAGTGCATGTCTAAGTTGTGCATTTGAAGGGATAACCTGGCTCAGATTGAGGCCGTTGGTAGATTTGAATCATTTTTCGCATGTGCCTCTATATCCATACCAACATACCCCAAAGTATGAAGTCATGAAGTATCTTTTGACACATGCAATTGCAGTATGGGTGTTGGTGCAGTATAACCAAAGTGAACCCAAACCAAAGCTGAAGCAGGACTGAGGGTTAGAAGAGCTTCAACAGGTTCTTTAAAGAGCAACGAGGATATTATGACCCAGCTGTTATCAGGTGTGACGATCCTTTTTGACCAATCACATTTGTACTGTATACCAGCAAGTTTTCAGTGGCAAGATAGATAATACATTATCAGACTGAATTGCTGTTGAGTGGCATCAAGTTTTATACAAATATTTGTGAATCTGACAGGGGCTTTTATGCCCATCTGTTGGACAGGTGTCATGTGAGGATTGTAAAGGTCATAAGTAGGGTCATGAGTTTCTTCTGCCACGTGACCTCACCAAGGAAACCTTCTCAGCCGTGGGTGTATTGTAGTGTCCAAGCATACAGTCAGTCAATATGCTGTTGAACTCAAGTTACCAATTATTTGTCATCCATGATATTACTGTGAAGAGCCCTCAGCTAACCTTGAAGTCAAAGGGTAAACTATCTTATTCTCATTGCTGACAATGTGAGATATTTATTCATTTATTTTTGTATACATGTATCTTGTCCACACAATTGTGCACTTTTGGTGTGTACACTCTGTGTGTGTGTGTGGTCTTAAGATGAAGAGGGGTACCATGGGGTCACCTTGGTGACACTCAACAGCAGGTCATAATTAGGGATGTTTGATTATTCGATTAATCAGTTAGTCAATAGATGGGGTCCAAATCAATTAAAAAAAACTAGGTGATTGTTAATCGAATAAGGCTACTTTTTCCCTCGCTTTCGGAATCAGAATTGTTTTATTTCTGTGGCACGGTTGAAGCAAGCCACTAATCTGTGGCACGGTTGAAGCAAGCCACTAATCTGTGGCACGGTTGAAGCAAGCCACTAATCTGTGCGATTGTGGCCAGGATTGGTCTCCATTCTATTCAACAGCAGCAGACCCTGCTCTGTCATTTACCCCTGTCAGTTCCAAATCACTCCTGGCTTAAACCCAATATTTGTTTAACTGGTTTATACTGACCTTTGCTCTAGTTGTTTAGTATCTGACTATTTGTATTTGCATAGTATCTAACAAAGCAAACTGAGTAGTGAAATTATGGGGTGTTTTGGACATGTTTCCAGAATGAATGAGGCCCTATGGGGATCAAAATATGACTACTATCTTAGGAAGCAACATATACAGATAACAGCTGTCTGGGCTCATCAGCTACAGCCAAGGTCAAGGCCAAACCAGGACTACGTTTTAATTGGGTGGGACACGCCATGGTAGCAACCATCAAATTATCGATTTTCAAAAACTTGAGTCGGACCCATCCTTAGTAAACATACTGAGAGTGAATACATTTCACAAACGTTACGTTTTGTCACCCCCGGGACTCTTATCTGGCCACATTTGCACATGCATGTCGGCCAAGAACTTAGTCTTCATGCTGCTTTGCTTAGGGGCTGTTATTTGTATCTCTGTGTTAATATCCAATCATGCTTGAAACTGAACTGTTGAACGGGTATCTGTTCCTACTGGCATCATATCTGATAGAACCTGGGCTTTATTTAGCTGGAGCTTCTTTTAAACTTGCACGCAACTGGCTATTTATTTTGTTGTTTTTTCATGTATACATACTGAAAGTGAAATAATGATTTTACAAATTCTCACAGACAACGTAGTTTTAAGTATAGGAGATGTTTTCAGTGCGTTTTAACCTGCTGTCACCGCTTAGGAGGCTGCTGCTGCGGTTAGCCTAGCAGGTGATGCTAACATGTTTACTCGTTGACCAAATCGTCAGAACTGTAAACCTCCTATTCACCTGTGCTGGGTCTTTATCTGCTGCTACAGGTGTTCCCTGAGACACCTTTGAGTGGGTCTGCTAAAGAAAATGCAGTGGATGCAAGCCAGGGAGACTCAACTAGGTGTCTTTCTCAAATACCATTTTCAGTAGGTTGTTAGGACTTAAACTTAAAGGGATTACTGGAACTCGCAAAGGGATTCTGAACCATTCTCCTGCAAATGTGACTTACTCAAATCAGATTTTCAAGAGGTTTTTGAATGCAGTACCAGTATTTCCATTCTCATCATCTGCTGATTTTTATGATTTCACACCATTTATTTCATTTCACAAACATGATTTTTATGATGATGTTTCTCTGTACAATGTCATTTTCTTTTATTCTTCTTTTGATTCAAATGGTCCCTCTGGCATGCATATGTTTGTATGATATAATAAATATGTTTTATTCCAACATCAGATTATTTTCTTTTCTTTTTTAAAGTTTATTCTACTTCTCCTTGCCTGTTTTTTTCTGTGTGTTTTGTTTCAACTGTGCCTTGGATAAAACAACTGGGGCTCCAAGTCTGATATAATTGCACACAACAGGAACATAATGTTAATAAGAATGATTGTAAATGCATGTCATGTTACAAATGTTCATTGACTGCCATTGACTTCCTGTTAAGGAACTCTGAAGCTGGAGCGTTGGTTGATTAGCCTCCAGCCCGGCTGGCCTCTGTGTGCTCGTCTTGGACTTGAAGGATTCTGGTTGTTTTCTTCTCAGCAGAGACGCTGCCTTGTGGTTTTGATTATAAAATACTAAAATTTAAAATACTCGGCATTTGACGTAGAACGTTTTAGTTTGGGGGGGAACCAATACTTGGACCTCTGCTATCTGTGTGCAGTAAAAGCCTGGATTGCAATTGCAAGCAAAGAGCTTCAGTAGTAGTCATAGAAACTGTATTGCAATGACAGGTGAAGTGCTTGTTAAACATCTTGTTGCCTTGCTATTTATCCAATAAAAGATCATTCCAGTTGAACACGTCTCTGCAGCCATAGCTGCTTTTGACTTCTTTTGTTGTTTTGGGCACAGCTGGAGCAGGTACGGTATAGTGCAAAGAGGAAGTGTTTGAGTGTTATTTTGGGGTCTTGTGTGACATGAAATGCATCTTTTCACCTCAAGATAAGAGACATGCAATCCAAATTGTATTCAGTTACTTGGTGAGTTGAGTAATGTCGCGCTCAGAGGCGTCTGATGACCTCTCAAATGTCTCTCTTGCTGTACTTTGTCATCTTCTGTATGAGCCGTACTTCTGTATGCTTGTTTGAACACTCTGGTTTTTGTGTTGTATTTCTGTGGAAGCCTTTCTTTTTTTTGATCCACGCACAACAAGACTATTCCAGAAAGTATTCAGGGAGCTGCTGCTATGGTAACTACAATGATTGGATGTTTTCAAAAACACTTTTTTTGACCATTCTGACCTTAGAAAAGTGGTGTTATTCCACAGGGGCTGGGTCAGGCACGTGCTGTAGGTAAATTCGATTTCGGGGTAATTTTCCTAAACATCTTCTTGAACAATTGTTGTTTATATTTTCTCTGCCCCACATTTTGTGTGGGTATGTGGGCGGGCGGGCGGGCGGGTGGGCGGGCGGGCGGGAGGGAGGGCATGTGTGTTTATATCCAAATATCCTCTTGCCCTGTGCTTAGACCATGTTTGTTGATGTAACCTAACTGACGCTGATCTAAGGGACTCATATGATTCATACATGTATGAATCACACCATTTGTGTGGGTAATGACTTGACTGCAGATGTTTAAATATGATTTAAAGTCTGCATTATAAGACCTTCCTTGAAGATGAGGCTCATGCTCTTACAAGGGCTTAATGGAGGCTTCCTAAACCCCTAGTGAGGCCTACATAGATCCTTTATGAATCTTTAAATAATACATACAATTAATGTCATCAAGGGTAGCAAAAGGGTTATGCTACATTTTGTAAAGCAAAACGGATATATGCCATTTAGCTGACGCTTTTATCCAAAGCGACTTACATTGCAATGAGTGCATACATTTCAGTACCAGTCAAAAGTTTGGACACACCACCTCATTCAATGGTTTTTCTTTATTTTTATTATTTTCTACATTGTAGATTAATATTGAAGACTGGTACTGTATGGTCCCAGCGGGAATCAAACCCACAACCTAAGCGTTGTTAGCACCATGCTCTACCAACTGAGCCACAGAGGACCACAAAGGACCTGCAATATATGACCATTGCTGATCAATTCTTTGTGAAGCATTTATGTTTATGATGCTTCATTAAGCTTGCTTTGTTTAAATTATTACCAAGAAGGGGTGATACTTGTTTGACAGCCTATTGTGACATGGACTGAGCAGCTGTTTTGTGTTGGGTGTGTAGGGGGGGGGGGGCGACGTGAGGGTGTTTAATGGTTCTGTGCTTGACCTCTGCTTTGCTCCTGCCTGTTATGTTAATCTCCACTCTACTCTTTGCTCCTCTGCTTTGTATCTGGCTCTGTTCTAGCCCAGTGGTCCTGAGTGGTCCTGTTCTAGCCCAGTGGTCCTGAGTGGTGTGCAAGCTTCATAACAAAGTACTTTATTTATTTGGACAACCTAGGCCCGTGCCTCTCAGAGACGAGCAAAGTTCCTCATTTAATGAATTTGGATCATTAATGCATCTGCCAACACTGATTTTACAATTCTTACTCTCTCAAAGCATTGTGGACGGGTTGTCAGGAGAAATAAAGTACTATATTAGCAACAACGCTTTTGTGAAACTCTGATCTGCTCTGTCCTGTTAAACCTCCTGCTGCTGAGTGACTGTTGTTCTCTTCCTTACGCGTCTCTGTTCAGTTCTGCTCAGTCCCTCTAAGTTCTACTGGATGAGGATGATTTATTGTTTTGCTCAGTTCTGTGGTGTGACGCTCTTTTAAAATGTTTGTAGTCGATGTCCTGGGGAGTCACCCTGTCCAGTTCTCTTTCAGTCAGCTGGTCCTGTGCTCCGTTACCCACGGTCCTCTCCTTCGTATAGGACGTGTTGGAACAGGGCGAGGCCTTTTCCTCCATTCAGGGCTACCTGGCTGCTGTTCCAGCATTGCCATGTCGGTCTGGTGGAGACGACACAGGGACACATCCCCTGGTGCATCGTTTTATGAAGGAAGTGAAGGGAATGTGTCGCGTCCGTCCGGTTTCCAGGCCACCTGTCTGTCCCGTCTTGGGATTTGTCGCTGGTTCTCGATGCGTTTCCGAACGTTCGATTTGAGCCTTTGGAGACCTTAAGACAGAGACCTTAAGACAGAGACCTTAAGACAGAGACATTAAGACCTTGTCTTATAACGGCGTTGTTGCTCGCCTAGGTTGTACCTGGAGGTATCAAAAGATTTTGCTGGTAAAAGTGAAATTTGTTTTTTTTAAGCCTTCAGAGGTAAATGTTTCTCTATAAAAGATGCTCCCATATATGGGTTGAAGCCAATTCCAAAATTATGAATTGGCACCAACCCAGCTGTGCAAAAAGGTTTAGCCTATATAAAAAAAAAAAAAAGCTTATAATTTTTAAACATATAATGTATGTTTTCTCAAAAGTTCAGAAAGTCTCTTGCTTTTGATACCCAACAAACTATGGTTTGTTTAATCTAGGATGTTTTTACCTCAGGTTCTACCTCCAATGCCACCAACCAAGTGAAAAACATGACACATTCAATGAGAGCAATGTCAGTGTCTCTTGAGTAATGTTTAAGTGACAAATCCTACAGCTGAATTGTGACATCCTTTCTCCATCATTCACCTGAGACGAATTTAGAAGAACAGTACCCTCTAGTGATGCTATTGCAGTTTACTGCAGACCCACCTGGGCCAGTCCAGACCTCAACTTAGCCTGTTTTCCTTCCCAGACAAGTCACATGGGAACTTCAATTAACACACCTCATTAGTGTAACACTAACAAACGAGTCCCCACGTTAGTGTTACTCTCAGTGCTTCCATCTCGACCTGTATTAGTCCAATCAACTCTTTGAAAACCACTGCCAGAAAGAAACCAATGCCAGCAGTAACTGGGGCCTGGGCTGTAATCGATGCTGGTACTGCAGCTCGCCAGACACGACCCAAGGCCACTTCCTTCCCTGTTGACTCTGTGATGAACAACAGTGCTGCTGTTACACACCTGTAGCCAGAACTCCACTCAGACCTGCCTGGAGCTGGAGCTCATTAACCCACAACTCCTGCAATTCTGTCACTGCTCAAAGACCCAGACGTCTTAGTTTCTGCTCAAAGACCCAGACGTCTTAGTTTCTGCTCAATGACCCAGACGTCTTAGTTTCTGCTCAAAGACCCAGACGTCTTAGTTACTGCTCAAAGACCCAGATGTCTTAGTTTCTGCTCAAAGACCCAGACGTCTTAGTTACTGCTCAAAGACCCAGACGTCTTAGTTTCTGCTCAAAGACCCAGACGTCTTGTCTTACTCCTAAAAGACCCAGACGTTGCACTTCCTGCTCAAAGATCCAGACCTCCACTCGCACACCCAGAAACAGATCATAGGCCTAGATTTCCCACAGCCTTGCACATGAACGAGATAACACAGCATGGATTATCTTTCATCATGTAAAGCGTCATGCAACCGCCTCAAGTAACCCTAACCCAAAATCATGAAGTCATGGCCACAAATATGTATATTTGAAACCTAGTACTGTTAAGTTTCAAATATACATAACCTAATATCTATAACATTGATTTGCTTGTACCCCAATCTATTTAAACAGTTGCAGAAAAATAGGAATTAACAATAAAAGTTAGATTAATGACATAAAACAAATTGGTTATTCACTGCCCCCTGCTGGGCTGGAGTGTAAAAACTAACCTCAGCTCCAGAGTCTCAGGTGATTTACTGGCACCAGCAGATAAGTCATGTGATTGGTAGATGGAAAGACGCATCTATTGAAGAAGACCGTGTGTTCATCCAATTGGCCGGTGCCTTCCCAGTTCATATGAAGTCCCGCCCTAGTTGACTGCATGGCTGTCATGGTGTACAAAAACATCATGGACGTCACGTTACCTCAACATACCCACTCCCACCACCATGCCGTACATGCGTAAGCGCAGTACTGTTGGAATGGTACAGAATGACGTGGCGTTTTACAGTAAAGTACTGTAAAGTGCTTCCTGGCTCTGCTGGAGGGCAGAGGAAGGTGACCTATCCCAGACGTCCCACGTCTGAGTGTGTCTTTGCCTTGTCTTGGTCACTGACTGTTCCACAAACAGCTTTCCTCTTTCTCCCCAGGTGAAGTCTGTTATCAACCTACTCTTTGCTGCCTACACTGGAGACGTATCAGCACTCAGGAGGTACCTGCACAGAGCACTCCTTTACACACACACACACACACACACACACACACACACACACAGAGCAAATATACTCTCTCCCCCCCCAGTGTGTTTTTTACCTTACTGACTTCCCACTTCTTCTGTCTTTGTTTATTGCATAAGATCACACTTCTATCATCCCATTTTTTTTTGCTACATCTGTCTTATGTCTTACATAAATGCTAATTCAGAGGCCTGGGGTGGTCCGGTGGTCTAGCACCATGGCCTGGGGTGGTCCGGTGGTCTAGCACCATGGCCTGGGGTGGTCCAGTGGTCCGGTGGTCTAGCACCATGGCCTGGGGTGGTCCGGTGGTCTAGCACCATGGCCTAGGGTGGTCCGGTGGTCTAGCACCATGGCCTACAGTGCACACATATGCCCAAATTGACACAAGCTGGAAAGTTAACCTTTAACATGTGGCTTATAGACACACCTCGCATTAAAAACAACAACACAGCTCTTGACTTCTCTCCGTCTGTGCTCTGTCTCTGTGTGACTACAGGTTTGCTCTGTCGTCCATGGACATGGAACAGAGGGACTACGACTCCCGGACGGCCCTCCATGTGGCAGCAGCTGAAGGTAAGAGAGAAGCCCTGCTATTAACACCAGTCGTCCCAAACCAAGGTCCGTGGGCAGGCGTGACACTTTATAATAATATAACAATACAATACAAAAAATCAAACGCAGCTCTGTTGCAGCAAACCCAAGCTTGGCCCAGCCCGAATCAATTGACAGAAAATCAGGCCCCATTGGGTCCCATTGGGTTCGGGCTGAAATGTAAAACTCGTGTGTGGGATTGGCAGAGTTGGCACCCTCAGTGCTGTGCTCTCTTGGCAGTTGTGTTGTGTGGGACGTCTATGCAGCGTTGTGCGTCTGAGGAAGATTACTGAACACCGTCTGAGAGGAAGATTACTGAACACCGTCTGCTTTACTTTCAGGACATGCAGAGGTGGTGCGTTTCCTCCTGGAGGCATGCAAGGTCAACCCTGTCCCCAAGGATAGGTAAGCCTGCACAATTCCTGTGTGTGTGTGTGTGTGTGAGAGTGAAAGAGAGTGTGTGTGAGTGTGTGTGTGTGTGTGTGAGAGAGAGAGAGAGAGAGTGAAAGAGAGAGTGTGTGTGAGTGTGTGTGGAATAGAAACAGAAATCTCACTCTAAAACATTATTTTGTCGTCTTATTTGGCTGGATTGAATACAAAGTTTAACATGGGTTTCAATGAGGAAGCATGCTCCTTGGCACCAGCCACAGTAGTTCTCCACATGGCCACATGGTGTAGCCAGCTTCAAAATCGCTCGGCAGGCTTGCCACCCTGGCGTGACCTGTTCTGTCCAATGAAGTCCAATTGCAGGGACTTCTTTTACTCACAGGAGCCCCTAGAGGCAGACGCTTCAGAGATGTGTAAGTTAATTCCTCCCTTTATCTCTGCAGGTGGGGGAACACACCCATGGAAGAGGCCTTGCACTTTGGCCACCATGACGTGGTCACCATCCTCCAGGACTACAACAACAAGTACAGCCCACAGGAGGGCCCCAAGGACCAGGAGACGGCAGAGAAGAACCTGGACGGGCTGCTGTAGACCTCCAGGCCATGAGCGGGCGCAACTGGTTTTATATAATCCCTATTAGACTTCTGTTTCTGTCATGGGACAAATGCTTTTTTGTGAGTGATGTTGACTTTGTATGATGGTGCCGCTGTCTGAGGTGTGTGTGTGCGTGTGTGTGTACGCGTGTGCCCGCGTGTCCGTTTTTTATTCTCTACTTTCCATTATTGTACCAGAAGCTTTTTGCTCTTCCCCTCGAGAGCTCAGCTCCTTCATGTGACAACGCTGCTGGTGTTGCAGTGTCTCTCCTCCCCTCCCTCTCTTCTCCCCTCCCTCACAGTGTGTCTCCTCCCCTCCCTCACAGTGTGTCTCTCCTCCCCTCCCTCACAGTGTCTCTCCTCCCCTCCCTCACAGTGTATGAGAGTCACAGTGTGTGGTGTATGAGAGTCACAGTGTGTGGTGTATGAGAGTCACAGTGTGTGGTGTATGAGAGTCCCACAGTCTGGTTGAATATCCATGTGAAACGGTGTACACCGTAGTCACCAATTATACTTACGCTTATCCATGTAAATTGTATATGTGTGTACTTGTTGAAGTAAATAGTTTATATGATGTCAAAGGACCATATGGATTTAATGTAATTCAGTGTAATAGTGTAGATCAGTTCATACTTGGTTCAGAGGACCACAATGTCTATAGATCAGGCAATATCCCAGCTCAGTCAGTTAGTTTATGCCTGGCAGTGATTAGGGCAAACGTTGGTGGTGGTGCTGCCCCGTGTGGGATGAGGGCAGGCCATGTGGGATGAGGGCAGGCCATGTAGGATGAGGCCAGGCCATGTGGGATGAGGGCAGGCCATGTAGGATGAGGGCAGGCCATGTAGGATGAGGGCAGGCCATGTAGGATGAGGCCAGGCCATGTAGGATGAGGCCAGGCCATGTAGGATGAGGGCAGGCCATGTAGGATGAGGGCAGGCCATGTAGGATGAGGCCAGGCCATCCAGGGTAGAGAGGCACATGGCCTTCTACTAGCCAATAGTCTGTCTGCCTTCTCATCACTTTTATCAACCACTGCGTAGGAACTGCATGCCTCTTTTCAAAGGTTATTATTTTATGACTTGCTTGCTTTATTTGGGGCACAAGACACTTTTTTATTTGTGTATTTATTCAAGTGGACTTTTTTCAGCAACATGATCTTATCATTTACTACAAATGAACAATACCTCCTGGTTGCTTCCGCACAGGACACACAGACAGGTAACCAGGCTGTGCAGTGCAGTATGTGATCCATACAGACAGGTAACCAGGCTGTGCAGTGCAGTATGTGATCCATACAGGCAGGGTGGGCGGAGTGGGGTGACATTTTCAGAACAAAAGAAAAGGTTAAAGGACAAAATGGAGGAAAATTAGGTTTAGGTCGGTACTCTAGGTCTGTTCTTGGTGTGGAATGGCAATTCTGCATACTTGTGCATGTTTTATTGAACAAATAGAAGATTAGCAATGAGTGGGTAGGGGTAATTGAATATGACCTGATTTGCCCCCTTAGGAATGACACCATTCTCAATGCAGTAGAATGTATAAATTGATACGAGGTTTTATAGGTAAATGCGTAACCAGTTCAGAGAAGGGGATGAGGGGTAGATTACAACACTAGTGCAGGACTGTCCAATCATAGCGATTGTACTTTGCCTCTTTGTGAGGAGACGAATGTTAAACAATGGTAGCAAACTGACAATCACATCATTATAAGAAAAAATAGCTGTGCAGTTTTGCAGAATTTGTATTGTATGGCCTTCAAACTGACGGGAAGAAACATGGAGACACGAGCCAAATAGCTGCCATGGTGGCCCCTTTTAGTTGTTGCTGGAAGCACCTGCTGCCCTAAGACTGCAGCCCTGAATGCCAAGACGACCCCACATCCTGTTAGACGACCCCACATCCTGTCATCTGTTATGTAGCTATTGGATGCCTCAACGTCAAGTAAATGGGAAAGAATGACCAATGCACCATTTTCCTGTTTTATTTGGTGCTTATATTTTCCATTAATTTGAGATTGTGACATGCATAGAACACTGTATGTATGGCATTTGACATACAGTTGGTCTTGTCCTAATTTAAATAATCATCTATATCTCATTATCGTCTTTAATTAATCTTGTGCCTTAGGCCAGGATCCAATCCAGAAACTAAGATCAGGATCCAATCCAGAAACTAAGATCAGGATCCAATCCAGAAACTAACATCAGCTCATGTGTTTAGGCCTGTAGAAAATAAACTTTTTTTTTCTTTTCTTTTTTTTCATGAAATGAAGATTGTGATAAACTCATTGGAAATGGAATTTAACAAATGAATTGAGATGATTGTATTTATGTTCTGTTTTGTTATCATGCTGAGTGTGTGACATTTCCCAAAACAGACGGCAAACTTACTCTAATGTTGGATTTTAATTGTATGAATATCCCTCATGTGGTTTACTGAAATCCAGACGGTTTAGGAATTTGGGGACAGCCATAAGCGATCAAATAATGAATATGCAGTGGTAGGTTTTATGTAAAAACAACCTATAATTCCTGTATGTGGCGTTGGAGCAGCCATATGTTTTGAAAAGAAGAATTTTAATTTTAGGGTTAGCTTAATTTGCACATTGTTATGTGTTTGAATGTGCAGACATGAAGGAACCTTGTTCTGCCAACATTACCGGGCCGCTTGCAGCGTCGCGAGCATGTCGGCCGCTACAACGCAGTAACGGCCCGGGTAGAAACCGCGGCCCCGGTAACCATGGAGATAACAGCTGGAGATTAGTGTAACACGAGGGTGTCGCGGCATTGTTGTGTTGTACCGGACCGGGGGTGTACCGGACCGGGGGTGTCGTATACGAGAGGTCATGTATGTGTGCATTGCGAGATTTAAGATTTCAAGGAATAAACAGATCACAGTGAAGAGTCCGAATGAACCTACATCTATTGCGTGCAGAACAATGCCATTTATATCCAGCTACACAATGAATAATAGTAATCTACGAATGAAAATATCACGTAGCATAAAAACCTGTTGCCAAATATTGACGCGGATTTGGAAATATGTAATAGCATATTGTAGTCTAGAAATGAAGCATGTGCGCTGTTGATTCCCGGGGCGCCGGGCAGAACAGCGTAAACACGACGGTTCCTGAATGCGCTCCTGCGCTCCTACACACAGCGCGGAACAGCCCTGCAATTCCAAATTCTAACGTGTTACAGAACATCTACGAACTCGTGTGCAGCAGCTGGGATTAAACCTTGAGCATTGCGTCCAGTTGCATCTGAATTAAACCCAGGCAGAATGACGTACGTTGCAAGCGGCCCGTTGTGTGTATTAATCCAAAGAGTAATAAAGACACCAGTTTTGCAATGCTGTTGCCACAGTAACTCAGACCCATTGCTTATTCACTCCTGCCCTACCAGTCTTGGTAAAAGCATGACATGTCTAGTTAATTATGCCATCATTATAACTATGTTGTTAGCCTTGTGGCAGATGGGTTGAGTCATATGTTACCACGTGTCTCTGTGTTTGTATTTGCAGACCAGTTTTAGGTTGAAACGAAAATGCATTTCTGATTGTACAGAATGTCTTTTTTAGTTCCTGAGGGAGAGGTGTTCATTATGGAGAGATGAACAAGTGTGTGATTGCTTCTCGCAATATCTCGCAATACATTTATATATTCATATATTTATTTATTTTAATAAACAGGGTCAAATAAAGCAAATCTTTTCAGGCATATGTGTGTTCTCATTTGTCACCACGTGAAACTGTGAAGCCTGTCAGTATTGAGCCTAAATTAGCTTGACACGTTTCAAATGTAGCCTTTATCTAAAGCAAGTGTCTGTGGCATAAACTCTTCATAACACCTTCATAGGTGTTGTATCAGCCTTTTATACAGTATTGTTGTAACATCTGTCCTTCTGTCTTTGTTGACCAAACTATCTACTCTGCAATTATTCAGTAGAACACGACTACAGAAGTCCAGAACACGGTGTCTGCTGATGATAGAACTCAGAACTCGTAACTCAAATGTAAACAATAATAATAGCCATCATGCAATAGTAGACATTTATTATTTGTACATATTGGGAAGCACGCAGTAGTCACTACATTCCTCATTCCAACAATTACAGACTAACTTCTAGAAAGAAACAAAACAGAGATTAACAGTGGTAGTACATGACATAATAGCACGTCATAAACAGATTTCCTTTTATGGAAAGTGATGTAATATGATGGCTGTAGCACTGCATATAATATCTAGAATATCGTGCTTATAACATGGTTATATATATAAAGAGATATCAGGGTTTTGACAGCTGAAATGAAAGTTCTCCAGTATATATTTTTTACTAATAAAATTGCTCTTACACAAGGCCTCGTTCGTGGAAATTGTAGACAACCTTTAAGAGGGAGTCACTTGAAAAAGTCTGCAGGTCATCTTGCGTTACTCTGAGTATGGAGAGCTCATCTATATGCATGTAAAAGTAAAAGTAAAAGTCAGCCAAATTATAGCTTTTCAATAACATTAAAACTACAATGCATCCACATGAAAACAATATGTCTTAATGGACTGAAATGACTTTTTGTTCTGCATCTATGTTATGTCAGGGCAACAACAATGTTGCACAAACTTACAGTACCAGTCAAAAGTTTGGACACACCTTCTCATTCAATGGTTTTTCTTATTTTTTTTAAATTATTTTCTACATTGTAGATTAATATTGAAGACATCAAAACTATGAAGGAACACATATGGAATTATGTAGTAAACTAAAAAGTGTTAAACGAACCAGAATATGTTTTATATTTTAGATTCTTCAAAGTAGCCACCTTTTGCTTTGATGACAGCTCTGCACACTCTTGGCAAGGTGTGTCCAGACTTTTGACTGGTACTGTACATTCCAACAACTTTTTTTAATTTATTTTTTTACTTACATCAACACTAGCTTAAGTGAAATTTAAGTGAAAATTTAAGGACAGTTTGAGTTATGATCTTTACTCAAATGGGCACAACAGCGACTGTACTCACAGCTGTTTCGATCTCACTGAGGTGCTGGTTGAGAATGTCGAACATCCCTGGGGACATGGGGGGCTCCGGGGAGCAGCACGGGGGCGTGGCACTGAGATGGCAGTTGGAGCTGGGGAGACCGAGGGTTGCAAGCCGAGGGGTTGGTTTAAGGAAATAATACATTATACCCATGGCAACTCTATATAATGATGTCACAGTTTATTAGGATATGTACACAAATACACTCAAATAAACGCTGAGAATCTGTAGTTTAACCTCAGAGTAATTGTTCGAATTAAAATCCAGACTTTTGGAGTGTCGATTAATGGTTTAGGGCCAAAATACATCTCTGACTTGCTGCCACGCTATGAACCCTCTAGACTTCATCAGGGACCGGTCTACTAACTGTGTATGAAATGTGCTATATAAATAAACTTGCCTTGCCTATCAAGCCCAAATAAGCACAAATGCTTCACTGTCCCAATGTGTTACAGAAGGAACGGTGTCATATTTCCTTTCTGTTCCTCATGTCTCTAAATGAGTGAACCATTAATTAAGCAAAGCATGAGTATTGGTCATGAAATGGAAAGTTTTGTGTGAAACAAAGAGTGCTCGCTTTCTCTCTCTCCTTCCGTTTGCCTTTGTAGACTCACCGCAAAGTGGAGATGGGGATCAGCATCGATGGTATGTATGGAAAGACTGCAAGAAGATAACAACAGAAGAGGTCATGGACGTTTTAGTGAACAACCGTTCAAAGTATCCAATACAACAGTATGTCACGACCTGAAACTTCGGTTGTGAAGACATGCAATAACACAGAACAGTTTGACATGTTAAGCATCTGTTGTAATTGTCTTTTCTGCCAATGTTAATAAAAAAACAACCCTGGACAACCTTGTCACAATTTAGGATGATGACTGTCATACAGAATGTTGCTCACGTTTAGAAAACTGTCACATTCAACCCATTACTTTTTTACCGATTTACACCATTGCACAACTACAACACAACCAAAAAATCCCCATGGGGTAAGTGTCCTGGTACTGTACAGACTCCCATCCACTTCTTGGAGTCTCACCAGTCAGAATTCCTGCATCTACAACACACCAGCAACACCTCTATCCTTCTGAGAATGCTAACAGTGTACAACACAACCGGTCACAGCGGCCATCTTGCCTTTGCTCTGCTGGCTATTGTAATGTCTTCCAAACGCCTCATCTTTGGGGATGCCAGGGTAGAGGAACTTCAGCGGGTTCTCTGGGACCACCCCGTCTGCGATGACCTTATAGTCTCTGATGATGTCAGCAAACGGCAGAGCGCTGAGACGGTTTTTCGTGTACGGCTCCACGGAGATGAAGTTCGCCTCCCCTGCAGAGACAGTCAATGACAGCCAATGACAGCCAATCGTTTACTGCAGTCAATTTTCGAATGGTTAAATAATATAATATATGTCATTTAGCTGACGCTTTTATCCAAAGCGACCTACATTACAGTGAGTGCACACATTTTTCAGTATAGATGGTCCCAGCATTGTTGTAAAGTGAGGGGTAGACACTGACAAACATATCTGCCACTGAATTATTTTGACCTCTGTGGAAACCAACCCTAAAACCAACCCTAAAACCAAAGACGAGGGCAACGCCATTGGTTGTTTTGGGAGATTGACAGGAGCGGTTGGACTCACCGCTGTCGGACTGCTCCACCCAGGTGAAGGTGATCCCGCCCAGGTGGCTCTCGCTGAAGCGCAGCAGAAACGTCCCAGGATCCTTATCCTTCAGGAGGGCCCTCTCAGTCTCCTTACTCACAAAGCCCATGATGTAGCTGCAGCAGACAGCCACACAAACAGTCAGTCAAATAATCAGACAGAGCCACACAGACAGTCAGTCAAATAATCAGCAGCACTGTAATGTCTGCACAGAAATGTACTGATTCAATACAAGACACAGTGGTCTCAAGCCCTCCTCAGAGATGACAAAAATAAATTAGCTAAAAACTAAAAAGCACCCTACATAAAAGCAAGGTTAAAAAGGTATGTCTTATCCTGTCTGGTGACCTTTAACAATAACATTAGTTAACATGTACTAATGGAGCAGTTAACATGTATAAACTGTTTAGTAATGCGTTTACAAAGCATTCCAATGTATGTTTACCACACTAAGAAACACTTAGAAAACTATTGTTTAGAAAAGTTTTCTAGAAAACTATTGAAAAATACTATTTGTTCATATGAATAATGGGGTGTAATAGTATTCCGATTGAACCTGATGATTCTGAAAACACCGCACATATAAGATACAATTAGAGATTTCACCCCTGTATCAACATGAACAACTGAAATAAATACTGTGTTAGTTCCTGTAAAAACATCAACCAGGCTTTGTGAATGCATTAAGCCCTGTTTACGATGGCATTAAGTCATGTTTATTAATGTATCCTTATTGTTAAGTGTTGCTAGTGAGAGTATGAATCAAGGAGGGTGGAAGTTGGTCTAGAGTCTCACTTGTCATTCCAGACCGGCAGTAGGTGCTTCTTAATGAGCTCCAGGATAGAATCCAACCACATCCAGAAACTGAAGGGCTTCCCGGGAATATTCTCCTGAGAACAGCGGAAGGAATGAGAAGGAAAGATTGGAATTATGCTTGAAGGGCGGAATCCTAAATTCAGTTGCACACACTTAAAGGCATTTTAAGATTTGACCCTGACCTTGAGTAAAGTTGATGAGCCCAGCTTTAAGTGTTCTATAAGTATTCTACTACGGTCCCAAATGCAACTTGTACGTTGCCAATGATCCTGGATTCCCATTGGTTGACTTTTTTATAATGCCTTTTTATAGTGAATTTTGGCACTGACATTCCACGTGTTCATGGAGAATGGAGGGGGATATTGATTCACATGATTCATCTCGTGGTGTTTAAGCCATGAAAAACAAGTTTTTACATTCCTTTCAATCATTGCATAACTACGATAAAGTTGTGTATACCTTGCAGAACTTGGACCAGGACAGTTGATAGTCATTCTGGAAGGCTTGTTGACCTTCAGTGAGGATGATCAGAGAATTATGGTGAATTACCTGAACGTACATGGTTACACATGTTCAATAGGAAGGGATTCAATCAATTGCAGTTTTCAGAAAAAAATGTGTATCTCTGCAACTGATTGAATACCAGCCTGAGACTGAATAGATACTGTATGCATTCATCTTGGACAGAGTCACGCATTCCTCAATATTTTGAGATGAGTGCCTGAACAACGGAAGAAATAAGCCAAGAGAGACGGTAAAACATCCATCTGATCATTCCCAGTCCTCATACTGTACTCCTCAATGCTTGATGGGGTGTTTTTCCTCTCATAAGATGCTAAATTAAAAGTTGAAGTCAATGGTGTTAAACCCTCGTCATCAGCCAGTGTACCATCAGGCCCCTGTACCCAAGAGTTTTTCTCCCAGCATGCTCAGCTGCTCCTTGTTGAGGCCCCGCCCAGCGAAGGTGGAGAACTGCCAGCTCATGACCTCAGAGAGCTGGCTCCAGCTGGCCCGAGGGGGGCTGCCAAAGAACGCTAGGTTCTGGATATGGGTGAGAAGAGGGGGGGGGGGGAGAGAGAGAGGAGGGGGGGAGGAGAGAGAGGAGGGGGGGAGGAGAGAGAGGAGGGGGAGAGAGAGGGGGGGGGGGGAGAGAGACAGGGGGGGGAGGAGAGAGAGAGAGAGGAGGGGGGGAGAGAGAGGGGGGGAGAGAGAGAGAGGGGAGGAGGAGAGAGAGAGAGAGAGAGGGAGAGAGAGTGGGGGGGGGTAATGAAGATTGATACTGTACTTGATTAGGCAACAACTATCTGATAAAATAGTCCTACACGGTCAGAAAAGACGTTGTGTGTTTGTATGTGTATGTGTGTGTGTATCTACGTGTGTACGTGTGTGCGTGCGTGTGTGTGTGTGTGTGTGTGTGTCTGTCTGTGTGTGTGTGTGTGTGCGTGCGTGCTGTGTCTGTGTGTGTGTGTGTGTGTGTGTGTGTGTGTGTGTGTGTGTGTGTGTGTGTGTGTGTACTAGGATCTCACCTTGGATTCGTCCGTCAGCAGGTTGTACCACATGACAGAGGCCCAGCCACCAGGCAGCTGGCTGACGTTGGAGATGACCACCAGAGGCAAGGAGCAGGTCTGCACACACACACACACACACACACACACACACACACACACACACACACACACACACACACAGAGGATACATTGACTACTAATGACATACAATGACATACTTATGAGTTATGATGTGTGTGCAAGCAAATGTGTATTTTGTGCAAATGTGTATTTTGTATGGGAGTGTATGTTGTTGTAGGAGCATATTGGGGCCTGTAGAGGGAGCACTGAGTGTGTCGGAATGTGTGTGTGTGTGTGATGTTTAGGCTCTGGGGGAGTATATGATATCTGTGGGTATGGGAGTGTCTGTGGGGTATAACGTGCGTCTGTGGGTGAGTGTGTGTGTGTGTGGGGTCACTCACCTCCAGATCGATGTTCAGGCCCTGCATGCAGAACTGGGCCTCGAAGCTGAGAGAGTGAAGCTCCTCTGTCACAGAGAGAGGACCCTGAAACCACATTACATTTCTCTTCAAATTGCCTTCGGTCCTCGTTGAGGAAATTCAAACAAACCATGTTTTATTTGCCTGGAGCAGTTAGGGCTCTTGTCCGACCGGGTTTGCTCAAGGGCACAACAGCAGTGCATGATGCCAGCAACCCTCCGGTCACCAGCTCACATCCGGCTCCCTCCTGGGCTGGGGATCGAACCAGCGACCTCTCTGACCTCTAGGCTACCTGCTGCCCCAGGCTATCGCCAACAAACATCTTACGGAGAAGCTTTAAAGGCAGAATCTGCTTGATTTCCAGTGAGAATCCAGAGTTGGAGAACTGGGACGGAGGGTGCAAAACAAATTTTTTCCTTTTTCTTGTGGACTGGGCCTTAAACTCTCACAGATAACCTGCTGTGGACTGGGCCTTAAACTCTCACAGATAACCTGCTGTGGACTGGGCCTTAAACTCTCACAGATAACCTGCTGTGGACTGGGCCTTAAACTCTCACAGTGGACCTGCTGTGGACTGGGCCTTAAACTCTCACAGTGCTGTTGTGTGACTTAAAATAGGCCTCACTCTCGACCAATCAGAGGGCAGCTCTGCCAGCTCTGCTGTCCTCACCTCATTCCCCTTGGTTCCGTTGATGTACTTCTTCTCTTTGAGCTGCTGTAGAAGACAAGAGATTACGTTACAGTGAATACACTGAAATAAACACTGTACGTAAATATATGTTGCATAAATCTTTTATACATTGCAACACACAGACACACTGTGTGCCTAAGTACTCCAGTTGTTACAATATGTTGGTCGAAGTACAGTAGCCCAACAATGCTGCAGTCAAAAGTCAATGCGGTGCTCAATGCAGTCAAAAGTCAATGCGGTGCTCAATGCAGTCAAAAGTCAATGCGGTGATCCTCCCAATTTCATCAAGTGTTTGATGAACAATATCAATAAAAATAAGCTGGGGGTACATACATAGACAAGAGTTTCTGCAATATGTTTGTGCTTAGTAGAGATTTAGCCTATACTTTAGAAAACATGGGAAGATGAAATCGCAACATATTAAATGTAACATTAAATGTTCTAGACATACAGCTGCACTGCTTCATGTAAGAACCATTTTCTAGCGAGCTCTTCAGAGAGCTGTCTGCCCGCAAATAATGCTATTATAAAATGCACCTTTTTCCACACAGTTGGGTAAAACAGAGAGGCTGAGTCAAAGTAGAAATGGTGACCCAGTCTCCCCTGTAGACGAACTGGCACTCTACCCACTCTCCAAAAGCCCTAGAACAGACGATCATGTGTGGGTACAGTCCCACGCGTCTGTGTGCAGGAGCCCATTGTGATTGGCCATGTGAAAGAGAACGTTACCAGGTGCCTGAACTCCACAGAGAGGCAGCCATTGGACGACTCCTCAACGTCCATAACTTTGGTGTTGTTAGTCAGGATGAAAAACTGACGATTTCTGGAGGCAAGGGCAAAGCCATGGTTACTCATCTCATATACGCAGACCGTTATACCTAAGCACACTCCCAGACACACTCCCAGACACACTCCCAGACACACTCCCAGACACACACCCACCCACAAATTCAGGGTTAAAGTGCAAAATTACAATGACATTATTGCCCCTTTAGTGTCAGTATCAAACAGTTTCCAAACTGTGGGGGTATAAAAACAAGCCCTCAGCGGTCCACAAGAAGAAAAGATTATTCTGAAAGTCTCCCGTCTAAAATGTGGAGTTGTCATACGACAGTAGAGTCGTCTACCAAACGTGGCTCCTCATATTTCTCTCTTTGTCACCCCCTTGGTCTGATACACATTACTGGAGATGCTTTGAGAATCTTTTGGCCCAAAAACACAATAACAGGAAATTCCCACCCAACCATCCACATTGAGGTCATGTATACTCACACTTTGCCGGGGGGGAGGTCCCTAGACACACACACACACACACACACACACACACACACACACACACACACACACACACACACACGGAAGAGAATATTGGGTAGCTCAAAATTACTCAGTTATGTGGTACCAACTTGCTTCTGAGCATCAATGAACCATTTATTGTCTATGAAACATAGTGTTTATACAGCGTTTATACATATCTTACATCTCGGAACAACAGAAAGCAACTGACATATGATAGAGATTGTTATTGACTGACTGACTTGATTGATTGATTGATTGATTGATTGATTGATTGATTGATTGACTGATTGACTGATTGATTGGTTGCCCTGGTATGGCTAGCCCCCATACAGAGACCATGTAGGGTATTCACTGCAGGCCAGGGTACTCAGCATCCTAACGATCCCGGCCAGGCAAACAGGTGGTTGAGAAAGGCATCCCTGGCCGGCGTGGTCAGCAGTGTTAGACTGCAGAGGGTCTTTCATTGACCGTTCCATACAGGTCCAGAACCATACAGGTACAGAACCACACAGGTACAGAACCATACAGGTACAGAACCATACAGGTACAGAACCACACAGGTACAGAACCATACAGGTACAGAACCACACAGGTACAGAACCATACAGGTACAGAACCATACAGGTACAGAACCACACAGAACCATACAGGTACAGAACCATACAGGTACAGAACCACACAGGTACAGAACCATACAGAACCATACAGGTACAGAACCATACAGGTACAGAACCACACAGGTACAGAACCATACAGAACCATACAGGTACAGAACCATACAGGTACAGAACCATACAGAACCACACAGGTACAGAACCACACAGGTACAAAACCATACAGGTACAGAACCAGTCAAAAGTTTGGACACACCTTGCCAAGAGTGTGCAAAGCTGTCATCAAAGCAAAAGGTGGCTACTTTGAAGAATCTAAAATATAAACCATATTCTGGTTTGTTTAACACTTTTTTGTTTACTACATAATTCCATATGTGTTCCTTCATAGTTTTGATGTCTTCAATATTAATCTACAATGTAGAAAATAATAAAAAATAAAGAAAAACCATTGAATGAGAAGGTGTGTCCAAACTTTTGACTGGTACTGTATATGCCATTTTAGCTGACGCTTTTATCCAAAGCGACTTACATTGCAGTGAGTGCATACATTTCAGTATATATGGTCCCAGCAGGAATCAGGAATCAGTAGGAATCAAGCCTATAACCTAAGCGTTGTTAGCGCCACACTCTACCAACTGAGCCACAGGGGACCACGTTCCATGATGGAGGTGAGCCCTGTCAGGGCTGACCATGTGTGTTGTCACTGACATTTCAAAGGCACTCACTTGTCAAAAGTTGTCTTCACTTTCAACTGATAATCCACTTCTGGGAGTTTAACCAGCAATCTGGGCAGAAAGAAAACAAGAAACCAACAAAACAAACCATAAACCTTGTTGCTTGAATGATCGTTATCATTTGTGGAGTACTACTACCACATTGTGATGTTATCATGAGCTGGAGGGGGATTTTTTTATTTTATTTTTATTCAAAGTTTCTGTCGTGTTATATTGGTACAGTGTTTGGTTGCCACCGCATCCTGTGATGTCATCATTAGCTGGAGGGGGATGTTGTGTTCACTTATGACCCTTTTCTTTCTGTACAGTTGCAGTAATGCTTTAGCTGAAGGTACTTCCTGTACAGTTAAGTTGACATGTTTGAAGTGTTATATTGCCTTATAAACATATTTATAGCCCATTATGGATACAGTTATAGAGCAATACGTAAGCACTGATAAATCGCTTTCAATTCAAGTCAAGGTGCACCACTCTACTACTGCACTGGTGGCATGGCCAGAACGTCTGTTCATGTTCCCCTGTTGCAAATAAAATCATTTACTAAAGGGATGGTTCACTATGTTTAGACTTGTACCTGTTTTTCCCGCTGTTGGCACTGTTGTAGAACGATCTAGATGTTTTTTTACGCATAAATCTTTGTTATGGAATGTGTACAGCTGCCGCTGGTCATGCTTGGCTCATGTTTATGCAGTGGTCACTTGTTGTGTTGTGGTTCAAAGACTTAGACTTGAGTCTGGACACAGTCTTGTGGCACACAGATGACCAGAGTTGAAACCCTGTCGGTGAATTGTACCTGACTTTGGTAGTGAACTGCACCCCGGTCTTGATGATGAGGGGTTTTTTTGGGGGTGGGTGGGCATACAGGGCTGCTTCTCCACCACGAAGGAACTGCAGAAAAATAAAACCACAGAGAAGAGATGAGACCAGGTTGGCCCACAGGAGCAGTACAATAGCACAACAGAAACTATAACACATTCCAAAAAAGTACCTTTTAATGAGGTGGTAGATAAGACATTTGACCTGCTCCTCCATCTGCGGTCTCTGTACCGGGATGGGGTCACTCTCGTAGGTGACCTTCAGGATGAGCTCTCCCAGTTTGTCC
>NC_139666.1:1259110-1361610 GCF_951799395.1 Argentina silus
AGGGAGAGAGAGAGACAGAGAGACAGAGAGAGAGAGAGAGAGAGAGGGGAGAGAGAGAGAGAGAGAGAGAGAGAGAGAGAGAGAGAGAGAGAGAGAGACAGAGAGAGAGATAACTAATGTGTTGAGATCTCTGGTGTTTGTGTTTAGTTATTTCTTCACCAGGGTCAAAATTGTATTTCAAGTATTTCAATTAGCTTCAAGGCAAAAAAATGTAACTGTCAAATGTTCATTTGAAAATGGGTGTAACTGAATATTGGAATGTATTTGGAAATACCTTAAAAGGATATTTTCAATCAAGGATTTAAAATTAGCTTGATCTATTTGGAAATAGTTTTTAATAGCAGCAACATTATTATCCTTGATATCAAGTTTATATTAATGGTTTTAAAAGTGGATAATGTTGATATCAAACTTAAACATGTTGATATTGTGACATCATGTGAGAAGAGGACACCAGTGGGTCTTTAAACAGGGTTGAGGCAGCAAGAGGCAGACAAAAGACTACTGCTACTGTCACTTTAATGAATGGTCTGGTATGTAAAGATGAAATCTTCAAACTCAGGCACACAAATTGTGTGTGTGTGTGTGTGTGTGTGTGTGTGTGTGTGTGTGTGTGTGTGTGTGTGTGTGTGTGTTTTACAGTACCAGTTCTGAAGCTGGTCCAGTCCGGTGAGTTGTGGACCCCCAATGCAGGCAATCTGCTGCCTGCGCTTCCAATCCATCAGCTCAGGGTTGAGAGGAGAGGTCATCAGCGCGTCAATCTCCTTGATCACATCACTCATCTTAGACAGAATCTCCTGTGGGAGGGATTAAAAGGGTATCAAATAGCAGCTCCATGTCTAATGGAGTCCTTTCCTGTTGGGCCGACCAGGGATTCAAACTCGCTTGCACAACAATATTGGGGTTGTAATATTCGAGACCGGTATCAAGACCACATTTTGCGTGACTTGGTCTCTGACACATTTTTACTCCAATGTGGAAGACTGGTTTGTCCAAGACCATGGGTAACATTTCAAGACCATGGTAACATTTCAAGACCATGGGTAACATTTCAAGGGTGCAGAGACACGCGCACAAACAATGTAGCTCTCACAAAATATTCACTAGGATATCCTAAAAAACTTCCTTTTTAACAAATACTGTACAGTATTTAAGTTATTAAATGTTACCATAGTCACACGAGTGTGTAAAATTGTTGTGCTGTGATGAACAAGGCTGATTTAACCCATTAGTTCCCAGTGTGAATGAACAGTGTGAATGAACAGTGTGAATGACCAGTAGTCACCTACCTTCCTCTTAAAGTCCAGCCTGTTCAGCATCTCCTGCAGTCGTGTCACTTCCTGCTTGATGACCTCAGTGTTCCTCTCTGCCGGATCTGAGGGACACAGAAGCCCGTTCTCAGTTACTTCCTCTCATCCTCCACTCACGTGTCACAGGGAAATGAGGAGAGGAATCAAGGAGAGTGGACGAGGAAACGAGGATGAAAGGAATCGTGGTCGTAGGAGCTGAGGTGTCCTCGTCCTCTCCCGCGTCACGTTGTCTCCGCCCCTTCTACCGAGGCGTAGGTAAAATGGCGCGGCACAAACTGGGATGTCTTGGTGTTCTGTCTCCGCCCCTTCTGTCTCCGAGCCTCGTGAGACTGAGTAGCCTATTATCAATCCTCAAGATGGATTGTTCTGCTGCTCTTTTTTGTAAATTTGTTATTGCTATTTTGTTAAGATTTTGCTATTTTGTAAATTTCTTGTTAATATTTGCTATTTGTTTTTTATGTCCATGGACATTTACATTTTACATTTACATTTACATTTATGGCATTTAGCAGACGCCTTTATCCAAAGCGACTTACAACAAATACATACATACATGCACCAACCTCACCAAGTAAATTTCCTGTATGTGCAAATATACTTGGCCAAATAAAATTATTCTGATATTCTGATTCTGAAGAGGCTATTACGTTTACAATAAATCCTCCTAGGTTTTTAGTTAGATTACAATAAATCCTCCTAGGTTTTTAGGGTTAGGGTTAAATTACTTCACAGCAGAACATGTAGAAACTGTAGGTGACTCACTTCTCAGTTTTCGATTTAACCTCATGACTCAATAGTAGAGCAGCTTCACTGACGGTTAAGGTTAGGGTTAGGGTTAGGATTTAACCTCATGACTCAATAGTAGAGCAGCTTCACTGACGGTGAATGTGGGACCTGTACTGGAATTTCTCCACTCAACAGAATACAAAACTTTACTTTTTTTTGGTTTAAACAGTTTTATTTATCGCACACCTTTACTGACTGGTTATTATTGTAATAACTCCTAGGCGGTATTTTGTCAGAGGAATTGTCGATATGTTGTGTAGGCTATTATGTTGTTGTTGTTGTCCTACTCTTGGGATTAATCTTCCATGTAGAATGTTCTCTTCTATTCTATGAAGCATAATAAGAGCTTGGGAGGGGACAGAACATACACAACCAATGGCTTTGAGCCGATGCAGGCCTTCAAAGACAGCGGTCATCAGCACAGATGCCTCTGAAGACGGCTTGGTGACATTATGGCATTATTTACAGAAAGGACCTGCCGATAATCTTCCCCTGTGCAAGAGTGGACTAAAGACATTCTGGTTTTAACTTAATGTGTTTCTACTGGCTAAGGTGATTTGTACTTGGTTAATAAGGGGAGGGGCCATGTTAAACGAGGCTCACCTCGAGACTGGAGTGTTTTGTAGCGGAAGTCAAAGTCGTCTTGCATGTCCTCTATGTACTTCACCGCCTGGTCCATCATCTGATGGGAGAGAAAGAGGAGGAGGAGGAGGAAAGAGGAGGAGGAGGAGGAGGAGGAGGAGGAAAGAGGAGGAGGAGGAGGAGGAGGAAAGCGTAAGAAAATGTCTGGTTCCCAATGCCAAAACTTTTGAACCAACAAAAAGTGACCATTCTCTACATGAAAACGCCTCTTACACGTACACGTACACATACACGTACACGTACACGTAGTTACCTGCACACTACTCCTGATCACTGCAACCCTGTTGTCCAAGTTCTTCTGCCTCTCATAGGCGACCGAGTTCTGCATGGACTTCTCCAACGGTCCCTGTCAAAAAGACGTATTAATCCTTTAGTTGGATTAAAATCACTACTTGGTGCTTTTAGTAATGCCTCAACACTTTTGTCATCTACACAATCTACTTCAAGATTTTAGGCAAAAAGACCTCAAAACAAACAACAACTGAAGATGGCTGCCTTAAATTTTGTTATCTTGTACATTTTGTTTAGTATATATTGTATATTTTTTAGTATTGTACATTTTACATTGGTTGGCATTCTGTGGACAGCAAAGCAAGAATTTCATTGTACAGGGAAACATGTTTTCTACTGTGCATATGATAATAAACACTTTGAATCTTGAATCTTGAATGGCTGCAGTCCAGGCCTGACAGAGCATCACCAGAGAAGACACCCAGCGTCTGGTGGGTCAATGGTTGCTGACTTCTGGCAGTTATTGCATGCAAAGGATTGTCGACCAAATACCAAAAACATGAGTACTTTATTTCGACATTATATTATTTTTTGCAATACTTTGGAGCCCTGAAATAGGGGGAGCATGTTGAAAAAATATCTATCTAAATGGTGAACCCAATTTGAAAAAACAACAACATTGAATTAAAGCTGAGAATCTCTACTTTGACCCCATAGTAACCAGACACCAGACAGACACTCAAACTTATTTTGCTATTGTTCTTACACAAAGGAGGAGGAATTTAATGGAGCATATACGTCTTTGAATTGAAGCATCTTTTTTTATGGTGAATAAAAAACGGTTTTACCCACCGTTTACAAAAATGTGCTGATTTTAATGTACGCGTTTACGGTTTAACCCTGTCACTCTTTCCCCTTCTGCCTTTCCAGGTTTCGTAACAGTGTGACTCACCTGTTCCTGCATGCTGGCTGTGGAGATGATGCGTCGCTCTTCTCGAAGGCAACTGGAGATCACTCCGGCCATGAGGACAGGGGTGGCTTTGTATTTCACCTGAGAGAGAGAGACACACACACACACACACACACACACACATTACATTCTGCAGGTGGCGAACTCTGCAGGTGGCAAACATTTCAAATCCTTCGGTTTCCTCAACAGGTAACTTTAGCAGTTTAGGGTAATGTTATTTGTAAAAAGCACTATTCAAATCAATTAGTTTGTGTAGGTAGTTACAGCGAGCTAACTTTGATTATGCTGCCCATCCACCAAGTTCGCTACCCAACTAAAGTACCTGGTTGGTAACAGTATCCTGCCCTGTAATCCTCTGTGCCCCCAGCCCGTGTAATCCTCCGTGCCCCCAGCCCCCTGTGGCCTCATAAGGACCAGGGGGTAGAGGAGGCTCAAAGCCCGGAGGAAGCACTGAATAGACCCGGAGGAAGCACTGAATAGACCCGGAGGAAGCACTGAATAGACCCGGAGGAAGCACCATTGATGTGACTGTGGAAAAGCCATTGGTCCTGGCACACACGGGCACACAGCGTAAGCCCCTCTGTGGAAAGCCGGCTAATGATGAACAGAGTACGAGATTAGACAGACTTGTCTTGTTCGAGTGTTTTCTAAGAGCTCATGTTTAGTTCTCTCTACTGTACATTGTGGGAGGTGGTCTCAAATGAAGTCTCAAATTTGTACCAGTTTCCACTGGAAAGTATCTATTAGCGCATTCATCATCTCTGCAGTAACTACTGTATTTTCAGACCTCAACAAGAGTCTGTTGTACTAAATCTATATGTGTTTTGTTTATACATATAATTAAGAAATATTGTTGCACGTCCTGTCCGCCTGTTTAAAAAACCCAATTCATACCTTTGAAGACAGAGGGCCAAATACAATTTAAATGTTATGGAAATTCAATAGACAATAAAGTGCTGTATTCTTATCAAAACGTATTAAGTATTAGATTTATTATATTTATTACCGTAATTCCTTGAGCAACTTTGAATCGTGCATTCATTTTACTCTAAAGGTAAAAGCAATCATGTACGCGCATGTGGGGAAGGAATGAAGCAGAACCGGGAACAGACATGAAAGCAAAACCAAAAAGTTATCATGATTACGCATCCTTTGAGAATCATTCCAAACACAGAGCCTGTGTTGTTTTGGATCTCTGATGTGCAAAAGATGAATGACGAATATCATGAGAACTGAACTTGGCTGTATTCTACGAAAGGCCTATCCTGTTTAGACGTGACACAAGGGAAAGTTCTGATGGGAAAGTGTGAAACTGTATGTTTTTCGCCTCCATTCGTGACTACTGGTTTGAGTGTGCAACCCGAGGCGGTTTTGATGTACCCACGCAATGCCCTATTACAACAACACCATTACGGCAACTGGTGCAAACATCACTAATAATTTGAACATGCGAAATCCCCTCAACCTCAGTACCGCTCACTCTTCCCAACTGTAGGGTGATGCAGTATAACCTTGGTTTCCATCTTTACATTGACACATCTTTACATTATCATATTTGCACAGTGGGTAGTCACGTGTTACAAAACCCATACCGATCATACTGTCTATATGACACCATTTAGTACTACTACATTATTTCATTAATGATCCTTTACTTCTGATGATCAATGGTTGATCATTCACAAACCTCGTCCCCAAACTTTTGCACACAGCACATATAAGCCTGGAATAACAATGACCCAAACTTGGCCTTAGTGGGACTGAATTTACTGAGTCAAGTATTTGTCATTATTTGATTTCAGCTAATCACACAACTGCAAGTTGCGGCTCCGAATCAAAGTTTAATGCGTTGGTCCACCAGACCTTCCGAGCAAGTGTCTGGGAACAACATGAATCAATCACAGACTTGCAAAAACTTTCACCTTTGACTGAATTTGTGAATGAATGATACAGCTGCTACACAGTTATCATGTTACATGTGAGTTCTCACAGTTCTATCATGACTTGACATTCTTCTACCATGCCATTTAGCTGACGCTTTTATCCAAAGCAACTTACATTGCAGTGTAGATGGTACCAGCAGGAATTGAACCCACAACCTCAGCATTGTCAGCACCATGCTCTACCCACTGAGCCACAGAGGACCATGTCATACACCAAAGCTGGCAGGAACACAGTATTCCAGCGAAAGTTGTACGGTTGAGTTTCATTTCCTGTAAGACCTAGCCACTCTACCATAGCACACACAGGATAAACAATAACAAACACAACCTCCACCCAAAGACCAACCTCTCAACCGATCTCCTCCCACTTGTCCTGCTATTTCAGCTAAGAAAAATCACAACTTCTGCATACACATACACAATTCTGCATACACATGCTGTAGCGGAAATTGAACCACAAGGTTCCATTTTGCAAAGGTGTACATAATTCTTTCTGAGTAAGTTGAGGTAAGTAAGGCCCTCAGACAACCATTTCCTGTATGCTTTGAATCTAACACTCAGCAGGAGGCCTCAAAGAACAAAGCATTGAAACAAAATGGCATTCACCTGAAGTGAAAGCTCCTACAGTACAAGGAATGCCATTATGCTTCCAAGCCGATCCCTAAAGGTGACACATGCAGCCCTTTCACTTCCCCATCCACATTCATCCACATGCAACAGTGATTGCAGTGCAATTGACTTTTTACATTGAACTCTTATTATCTACTGCTGAAGGGGGAGATATCAATTCTGCCCCCCTTTTCTTCAAATGACTCCTCCCCCGATGGACCAAATGTTTATAAGCCCTCGGGAAGGTGTCAAGGCTGTGGTGTCATCAGTATAGCATTGAAAAGATGTGGTCTAATACTATGGTCTATAAAACAGAAGGAGAGCACAGATTTGTTCTCTTTTCTTTCCTCTTGGTGTCCTGGTCAGAGCCTCACCTGTAACCTGTGTCCTGGTCAGAGCCTCACCTGTAACCTGTGTCCTGGTCAGAGCCTCACCTGTAACCTGTGTCCTGGTCAGAGCCTCACCTGTAACCTGTGTCCTGGTCAGAGCCTCACCTGTATCTGCTGATTGATGATCTTCAGGTTGTGTCTTTGAAGGAAGTTCTGCTCCTGAGAACACTTCCTCTCCAACTGAGATAGGAGGTTGTTGAAGAGGACTGTGGCCATGGATTCATGGTTTGCAGCTGTGTCCCTGAAAATACACACACACACACACACACACACACACACACACACACACACACACACACACACACACAC
This sequence comes from Argentina silus, assembly GCF_951799395.1. Classification (NCBI taxonomy): domain Eukaryota; kingdom Metazoa; phylum Chordata; class Actinopteri; order Argentiniformes; family Argentinidae; genus Argentina; species Argentina silus. Next base: position 1,266,300 of record NC_139666.1, read on the forward strand.
ACACACACACACACACACACACACACACACACACACCTTTGTCACTTTGTATCAGATTTCATGACATTTTGTGCTCAGGCAATAAGTGATGAGAACATTTAAATCATGGCTATAAATCATCTACTGTTCATCTATTCATCCCCCATTCATCTAAATCAAGATCAACCTATTCCATGAATGTCATATTCTGTAATTAACTGTTGTGTGTGGTTGTTTGTATGTTCATTACCCAAGTACAATGAGTCTATATTGGATTAAAACGTAGCACATGCTGTGGGAATGCAAGTATGTGAATATGCTTGTCTGAAGGAAACATGATATCTCACAAGTAGTGTAGTAAGACCCATTGACACTCCTAACCACAAACAAGAACAACAACACACACACACACACACACACACACATACACACACACACACACACACACACCAGTCTTGGCTCTCAATCCAGTTGGCCAGCTCCTGCCGAATGTCCATAGGGAAGTTGTCATCGTAGAGGAAATCCACCTGCTCCAGGTATCTGATCTCTAACTGCTGAATCTGTTTCCACTGACTCATGCTGTTGAACGGTTTACCCACAACATTACAGTACGCTTCAAACCGGTAAGACTTACATATGAACGATATGGAAGGTGTGTCTACAAAAATGTATCTGACGATTTATATATATAGCAACCATATTATATTATGCTCTGGCTGTCATCCATTTCATGAAAACACATATATTTCATATTTTGTTACAACAATAACAACATATTAAAAACAAATACATTCGGAAATTCACAAAGGGGTCTATAATTTCGCAACAATGGGCTAAATATACACTTAATACACTATTCTATAGAATGTTCCTTGTCTATTTGAAAGCCCAATGTAGGCCTATCAAGCATGTTAACAAGCCTATATTTTGTTATTGACCTATTTTTAATTTAAGTTAAATTCGGACTAGCGCATCTTCAGGGTCATCATTGAAATCATCAAACTTATAGAATTTCATAGTCTGGTAAAGCCTACCTGTGTTTGGACTCGGCGGTTTTTTTGTTAGAAATATCCACGGCACCCAAAGCATGTGCATTTATTTCCTTCCCCAACTTTCGTTTTAAATGTGTGGCCTCCTTTCGATGTTCGTCATCGGCTCTGTCCTCCCCTCTCCTCTCACCTGAGCCTCTACTGGAAACATGTGCCTACACGCCAACCATCACAGCTGACACAGGTTCCTGTTAACTCTTCAAACATTTAGGCCAAAACTATATTTTCATTCATATGATTACAGTGGTCAATAAGTTGATGATGATATATATCATCATGTGTGGTGGAATGGAATAAACACATAACAACACTAGTTTATGATGAATGAGAATAACAAGTGTTTTAAAAAAAATAAAATAATAATAATAATAATAATAAATGTGGCAACGCAACAACGCAAATATGTTTGACTGTCTTAAGCGCTGAATTGTTGGGTCAGTAGGGAAGCACCTGACAGGAGTTCTGGTACTGAGGAACTGGAACCAGGCGCATGTGTTGAAGCAGCGGGAGCAGTAGGGAGGGGGACGGAGAGAAGGAGAGAAGGCCTGACAGTGAAGGGAATCAAGGACTTATTGAAGGTTTTGTTAAAGGGAGCATCCACGGACGTAGTGTCCGTAGTGTATTGTTTTCCTTTTGAAGTGAAACGGGGCTGGGGCGGGTAGGAGTTGGTTCCTCCCCGCCTGTAGTTCACCCTCCAGCCCAGGCGGCGGCGGTAGGGCGGCGGCAGCGGCAGCGGCAGCGGAGGGCAGACCCCGGCTGCGGGTCAGGGTGGAAGGGTCAAAGTTGAGGTGCAGAAACATGGTGGCGCACGGCGAAATCCGCGTGGTTCACAGCGGTGGAAGCAAAATAAACTTCAGAGAGCCAATTATTACTTACGACTCCAGGTTTGTATGTGTATGTGTGTCATTAGCTAGCGAGATACTAACTAGAACTAGTTAGCGACATAATGGAAGTGAGGGACTAGCGAAGTGCTGGTGTTTACTTCGTAGCTAGAGAGCGAGCTGCTGGGAGCCCGAAACCCAAGTTGGAAGCCCAGGACCAATAATATAGAAAAGACCACACCGTAGGTTGGTTTGGATCCTTTTTGACAATATGTTCACATGGACATCCGCCAGCTAGGTGTGTATGAAGGTGTGTTGGAAGGTGAGTGTGGGACCTGCTGCCGGCCAGAGACCAGCAGCTTCACCCCCTTCACCTGTCTGGAGGAACACCTACTGAAGGGTTCTGAACGGATCACACATCTTTACAGTCATTGACACCGGCAATTTTCATTGCAAAATGAAACTCAAGTCAATAGTTGTGATGATACTTGGTTTTACCTTTTGCTGATCAGGGAACTTGGAGCGGCTGGTAGCCTCGAAATTAGGCAAGAATTAGTAGCCAAAAATTACCACATTCCAATAATTGATGAGAATTGATTTCATGGCTAATAAACAGTCGTTGTCTTTGCGTTGCATGAACGATATTGCTAGCCAGCTGGCTTATTGTATTTGTCATTGATCAGTTTCTCTCTGTTGTGTTTTTTTGGGGGGCAGATTCCTATTGTGTGCTTCAGGGGAGTCTGTGAAAGTGTACAGTACCATTACTGAGGAATGCATCCATGATCTGCAGGGACACACAGACCTGGTGACCGGTGTCGTCCACAATCCTACTAACCATCTACAGGTTCGTCAACCAATCCTACTAACCATCTACAGGTTTGTCAACCAATCCTACTAACACTCTACAGGTTTGTCAACCAATCCTACTAACCATCTACAGGTTCGTCAACCAATCCTACTAACCATCTACAGGTTTGTCAACCAATCCTACTAACCATCTACAGGTTTGTCAACCAATCCTACTAACCATCTACAGGTTTGTCAACCAATCCTACTAACCATCTACAGGTTTGTCAACCAATCCTACTAACCATCTACAGGTTCGTCAACCACTATGTGTGATGGTGTGACATGTTGTTGATGTTTCATGTACTGGGCCCATTCTATGCTGGTTGGGAAATGTATTTTTTTATGTTCAGATTTTCATATTCTGATTCTCTCTCCTGCAGGCTTATTCTTGTTCGGCAGACGGCACTGTCAGGTTGTGGGATTATACAGACGGCATTCTCATCAAGGTACTGCTTGCACGTCGGTTCTTCACATAACCTGGTCTCTTGCCCTCACTGTTCCGCATTTGTATAAATGACCAATTGTGATCCTTTGCAGACCTTTATCATTGGATATCCTATCTACTCCATACATGTCCAAGAAAAACATGGGGGAGTTGTTTTTATCGTTGTCCCCGTACCCAGCGACAAAAAATCTGGTAAGTTAAAACTTAAGATATTATTTAACCTTTATTTCTACAGGGGAAACACACTGAGAACAAGGGCTCTTTTGCAGGAGCACCCTGTCCACAATATTTACACAATAACAAAGCAACACATAAAAAAACACAACACAGTTCAATACAGAAATCAATACATCATATAACCCCACAGCCCTAGTTAAGTGTTTATAAAGTTTTAACCTTTCTACTGCCTCGGTCTGATCCAGAGGCCTTCCAGTTGGTGGCTGTGCATCTGCCCCACTGCGGGGACCAGGAGGTGGAGGCCCGGGAGCTGTCCTGCGTGCTCACTGATGTCAGCCCCAACCCTGGGGCTAATGCCTTCGGCAGGGGGGTACGTACACCAGGGGTTCATGCAGTTGTCGTGGTCCTCTGTGGCTTGGTTGTAGAGCACAGCCCTAACAACGCTTAGGTTGTGGGTTCGATTCCCGCTGGGACCATATATACTGAAATGTATTCACTCACTGTAATGTAAGTCGCTTTGGATAAAAGCACCAGCTAAATGGTGTATATTAGTATTATATACTATATTATTATTATTATTATTATTATGATGATGCAGTTCAACGTTTACGGTCAGTACCACATCAGCCCCCTTGCCTCTACTCATCCACCTGTATTTGCTGTTTGTATGCACTGAAGGGTTCAAACTGTTCTCACTATGTTATGTTTTTCTCAAGACATTGTGTACCTACTACTACTACTACTACTACTACTACTACTACTACCACTACTACTACTACTACTACTACAGTTATGAAGGACATTAAGGCTATTGGCATTTGAAAATGTTGTACTTTCGACATTTTCCAGCACCTCACCTAAACAATGTCATGTTGTTCATTCCCAAAGGGTGAATACATCGCTTCTGCCCAAGGTTTACAGTTCCAGGTATTCTTTTTCAAGAAGCAGAAGTCCTTCAGGTAAGCGATAGTCGGCCCTGTCTGGATTTAGTCCTTTAATCCTAGTCTGTGTTCTGTGGCCAGTCCTCAGATTGTGATTTTGAGATTAAAGCAAATCTATAAAACCAAATTCATTATATATTCATTATACATTATAAATCAAGACTCATAACATTCATACAATATTTTATGGAGAACTTGATTTTGACATCCTAACATTGCTTAGTGGATACAATTCATTAACACATACAGTAGTGTATGACTTCAGCCACAACACTCACTTCAATCTATTATGTGGGGCGCTCAGTGGCGTAGCACACTAAGGCGCATACCATATCATCGCAAGGTCCCTTGTTCGATTCCGGCCATCGACATATCCTGCATGTCATCTCTCCCATCCTCCCTGTCAATCTCTACTATCTCTATCCCAATAAAAAGCAGAAATGCCCTAAAAAAGATATTTATTATGTTGTCTGTGTGGGGAAACAGGTTTTCTCTGAGTGCAGTGAGAAAGAAGGGGGCGCAGAACGAGTTCATCTGCATCGCCTGCCACCCAAAAGATGACTGCATCGCCACCGGCCACCAGGACGGCAAGATCCGCCTCTGGTGAGTAGTGCTGGAAGAAGACAACTCACAGATGTTTTTTTTTTTTAATATCTATGTCTTCTTTTTATTGACTCACAGACCAGGGTTCCATTCCTGCGTTTAGACTCTCCACCTCATCTGGGTCTCTCTCAGTTTCTAATCTGTCTCAATGAAGCGTAAGAGATGTGAGCAGGAGACTGGGGTTCCACTCCATTAAAAGGAATAGAAAGAAAGGGGGCTCCGTTAGGTTAATTCTAAACGTCTTACTTTGTAACTTTCTGTGTCATACGAACCGAAAGTCACCGTTGTAACCCACCACTGGTTTCGATTAATTGATCGTTTGATTGATAATATCAGGTTGAATTTATTAGCTCATTAAAAGCAGATCATGGAGGAAATAGCAATACACACAGGGATGACCCCGAGTTTCATCAGCTTTATTTCAGTCCTCTTTGGGTAATACTGTCTGTCCTCTCTCTCTTCTCTCTCTCTCTCTCTCTCTCTCTCTCTCTCTCTGTCTCTCTGTCTCTCTCTCTCTCTCTTACCAGGAGAAACTTCGAGCAGAAGAAGGAGTATACGTATTCTACCCTCCACTGGCACCATGGTCCTGTCAACACAATGTGCTTCACACCAGAAGGTGAACCCATGACCCCTGACTGTATGACCCCTGACTGTATGACCCCTGACTGTATGACCCCTGACTGTGCAAATTGCCATTCCCATAAATAAAACTGTGCTAATCGCTTTAAGAGTGTTTTTATTTGTTTATTTGTCTACTTGTCACTCACCCTGACGTCGACATTTTTGTTCAAACATTTGTCAACTGAAGCATCTGTTTTGTTTAATCTGTACAGCCCAAAATTCTGTAAAATAAATGGCGGGGTTTCGACAAGGAAACACTCGGCGGTCTTTGGCATCGTTGGCAACCTGCACGGTAACTCAATGTTGACTTGTTTTCCCTGTTGTTCCTGCAGGCACCAACCTCCTCAGCGGGGGGATGGAGTCGGTCCTGGTCCAGTGGAGTTACACCCAGGGGAACCAGAAGGACTTCCTGCCTCGCCTGGGCGCCACCATCACACACATCGCCGTGTCGCCTGACGGGTCCCTCTACACCACCTCCCACTCAGACAACAGTAAGAAATGCCGGGCTGCGCTCCCACCCCTGACCCCCCACCCCTGACCCCCCTCCTCCCACCCCTGACCCCCCCTCCTCCCGCCCTTGACCCGCCCTCCTCCCACCTCTTGATCCCCAAACACCTAGCGTTAAAAAGCTGTCCTGACATCATCGTGTGACATCATCGTGTGCCCTTGCCAATAGCTCGGTGTTTACTTTTGGAAGTACCCTCAAGTGTATTGTGTAGACTTAACCCTCTCATTCTCTCTCCTCTCTGTTTCCCTGTCCCTCTTTCTCTGTTCCTCCTTCTAAGAGATCACCATCATCCAGAGTTGTGTCAAAGTGTCAGCTATTATTCAGGGACTGGTCAAAGGTGAGTAGTGCCCCCCCTCCTCCCCCTTCCACAACACCTGGAGAAGTCTTTAATCTCAGGAAACACAACGTGATGTAATGACCCCGTCATTTGCACAGAAAGTGTGTTTCGGGAATGCACCTACTGCTTCCTCCAATTGACATGTACTTAGACTTTGACGATTCCCCCCCTCCCTCCTCCCCCTACAGGCGATGGCGTGAGGACAGGCCTGCTGATTGACCCACGCAGTAAAGCTTTAGTGCTTAACGGAAAACCAGGGCATCTGCAGTTCTACTCTCTCTTGCATGACAAGCAGCTGTACAATGTAAGCATTGCCTTCATCGTTCACAGGAAGTAATCAAATGACAGCTCATTATGACAGTCATATGGTCCTGGTCCTCTGTGGCTCAGTTGGTAGAGCATGGTGCTAACAACGCTTAGGTTGTGGGTTCCATTCCCACTGGGACCATATATACTGAAATGTATGCACTCACTGTAATGGAAGTCGCTTTGGATAAAAGCGTCAGCTAAAAGCGTCAGCTAAATGGCGTATATTAAATGGCATATCATATTATGAATAGGTACAATTTCAATATAAACTAAAGTACTAAAGTACACACTTCAATGCATTTGGAAAAGGTATATCAATATTATTGCATTCAAAAGCTTTTTTTTTTTTGTAAATTCATTGATTAGGATAATCGATAACAAAGTAATGGTTAGTCGCAGCCCCAGTTCCCAATACGAGCTTATCAATCAAGAGAGAAACCTTTACTAAGGACACAACTAAACGTTTCCTTTCCTGCAGCTGGATATTGTACAGCAGGAGTACGTTCACCAGGAGGGGCTGGACCAGTTCGAGGTGGTCACGGCCGCCTTCGACGCCCAGGGGCGGTGGCTGGCGACGGTGGAGGAGAGGAGGCAGAAGGGCTCTGAGCTGGAGATCAGTCTGAAGATGTGGGCGTACGACCAGCAGAACCAGAGGTGCTGGAGTTTCATCTGAGTTTCTGTCGTTTCAGCAGCTCTAGAGTTGCCGGTCGGAATGAGTACTCAAGTACTCAAGTACTCAAACAGTGTTAGATCTGTTAGATCAAGTAATGTCAGTTTTTGTCGTGGAGTAATATCTCCCTCTTTATTTGAAAAGAGATGTCCATCTGACACTGAAACACAAGGATAGACCATGAATTTTTTGAAGTGCAGTTTGTTCACAGTTATCTGGTTCTACGTCAGATTTAGTGTTGCAGTGATTGGTCTTTTCTCATGGGAGGAATCCAAATGAGAGAGAGAGAGAGAGACAGTCAATGAAGGTGTGTCTAATGTCCCATTGGACATTGCTGTAGTACCATATTATGTCCACTAGATGGTGCTGTCCCTACTGTTAGGTGTGTAAGATTGTTCATAGTTTAGTTGTTAATTCACAGTTGAAACCTTCAGATGATGAGGGTGGCCAGTGGCAGCTGAGCGACTTAAATGTCAAAGCCTCATAGATTCAGGACATTTCTCATGTCTAGTTTATCTCAGATGCCACTTGTTTTCCTTCATGAGTACACGAAGTATAAAAAGGAAAAATGTGTAATTGATATCATGGCTGGCAGTAAATGAATTTGCATAAATGTGAATGTATTATAGATAGAATACAACAAATAAAGCCATACAGCAGGTTGCCAAGCAACAGACCACAAACGGTGATTGGTCAGGGAATGTACCCACTTTTAGGTGTACACAATGAGCAGCAACTGAATGACCTCCTTGGTGGCAGTTGACAATGTGAACAGACCATTTTGAAAAAAGGCCCCAAATGAATGACCAAAACCCTGCAAATTCAGGCATCGTAAAAACCACGGACCGTGTGCTCCCACTGCCCACCCCTACAGCAGTCTCCTCCCAAGCCCTGTTTATATCTGAGTGTGACCTTCATTCCTCACCCGCCCTCCCTCTTCTCCCACCCCGTAGCTTTGTCCTGAATACTACCGTCTCGGCCCCCCACGACGACAGGATTACGGCCATGTGCTTCTGCCCCTCAGCCGGGACCACCATGTTGGTAACGGCTAGCCAAGACGATCACTTCAAAGCCTGGCTGCTGGCAGAGGACAAAACGGGTAAGCGGTTCCTGGCGCAGCGTCTTTTGATGTTGCCTCTTAAATCAGGTGGCCAGTGTAAGCACCGGTGTAGCAGTTGCTCTATTGTGGCAGTGCTTCAATCCCCTGGTCCGGGAGGCCCACAAGGGTGTGCGAGCTTGTGTTTTATAGCCCTGCACTAATACACGTGACTCAGACTTGTTGGCAGCCTGCAGCCCTGTGTGGGTCTCTCCAGGACCAGCCTTGAAAAGCTCTGCTCTGCAGCAGCTCTTCGTGTTTGAGCTCCAGCCTACGTGGCAGATCTCCTTCAGTCTAATGGGGGCAGGAAATGTAATCACCGCCCAGGATCTCTTAAAGAATGCAGAAGGTGGCAGGTCCGTTTGTCATAGAGCCCTGCCTCTCTGCAACAGCCTGCCAACCCAGTTTTGTATGTCACATTCTTATTGCCGTAATGTGTGTTTTTAATCTATTACACAGTGTATTGTGACCGTGTAAAATTCATAAATTTCTTTTCTCTACACAATTACGCAGCTTTGCCAGAAGAGGGCGCCTCCTGGTCATGTGACTTTGTTGGCGCCTATCACAACCTGAGGCCTGGGTTCTGCTGCTTCTCAGCCGACGGCTCGCTATTGGCTGTGGGCTTTCAGGAGGTGGTGACGGTGTGGAACTCCGCCTCCTGGGAGCTGCTGACCACCCTGTCCCAACCCCCAGGGGCCATCAGGTGAGAACACATGCACACGCTTTACCAACTCAAATCAAATGTTAATGGTCATTTACACACTATACAGGATCCAATGGAATGAAATGCTCTAGGGTGAGCAACTCCTCAACAACGCAACAATCAGGCAGGGGGGGGGAACTTGGCACGTGTACAAGGGGTGAAGTGGAGGGCGAATAGGACGGCACGCGCTGTCATGCTGGACATTCCACCCCTCGTGTTTACCAACAGCGAGGGACATGATTGATTTTTACAGCAAGTTGCTACTCGTGACCTTTTTTTTCAAATGACACCTGCAGCTTTAGTCTCAGCGGTTCGAAAACAGTATTGATTTTAGTTCAGACTGACCATGTGACGTTTCCCCCCCTATCTACCCTAGACAGAGAATAGACAGATATTGCTTTGTTTACAGCTATTGTTGCCGAGGACAACCTCCTTGTGTGTGCATGGGCAGTCGATGCACTCGACAGTTGAAGAGACAAGGTTATGTTCAGTTACCAGAGGGATAGATTTACATTTGCATTTATGGCATTTAGCAGACGCCTTTATCCAAAGCGACTTACAACAAATACATTTGTTTAGGTAAGTTAATCATCTATCCATCAGTCATCATAAGACAAAGTAATCAATGCTCAGACCAGGGGCCATTGGCAGTCAGAAGGTGCATCTACCTTTGCTGTGTTGCGTCCTCTTGCTGTGTTGCGTCCCCACTGGTGGTAATAAATAATAACATAATTATAATAATAATAACATAATAATAATAACCAGCGTTTATACATTTTGGGGAATTTTTCCTTTTCTTCCAACGTTTCAGTAAAATTACACGTGAAATTGGATGCAGGCTGTCAGCTGTCAACCAACAGGACGACCCGCCTGCTTGAGCAAAACAATCAGTAAATGCACTGTGAATCAAAACTCAACTCAAATAAAAAAACATTGACGTGTCTAGGGTGTAGAGCAGCTAGTCACCTTGACCTCGCTAGCAGAAATACAGAGGGCACTTGATCACGACGCGTAAAGTCCATGAGTCATGACTGAGAAAACAAAGGAATATCTGGCCTCCATTTTGACTCTGGGACAGACCTTTCTCTCTGGGACAGACCTTTCTCTCTGGGACAGACCTTTCTCTGCAGCCTCAGTTGGTCCTTTGAATGGAATCTTGCCAAGTCATTCTGTCTAGGTCAGAGAGTACAGGAAAGCCTGAACGGGGTTTCTCTTCCACTCGCCTGAAATGAACCGCTTCGCTAATCTTGTTCTCGCGTAAAGTTCCCATTTATGCACTAGTGGCTTTAAGAAGCATTTGGTATTAAGAGTTTTATTCAGATGCACCCGGGGGTCGCCGAGAGGTACTGTGCCATGTACCAGTCCTGGTCCAAGAGCACTCCTTAACTTTACCTGAAGTAAACCTACGGCTGAACCATCTGTCTAAGGGCTGACAATGGGCTGAACCATCCCTCTAAGGGCTGAACCATCCCTCTAAGGGCTGACAATGGGCTGAACCATCCCTCTAAGGGCTGATGTACACAACTCCCAAGATGCTTCCTAAGCTTATACCAGGAGTCCACTCCCAAGATGCTTCCTAAGCTTATACCAGGAGTCCACTCCCAAGATGCTTCCTAAGCTTATGCCAGGAGTCCACTCCCAGGATGCTTCCTAAGCTTATACCAGGAGTCCACTCCATTGGTATTTATTATTTAGCTCATCTTACTGAAGTAACTTACTAATAGAGAACCTCTGCACGAAGGCAAGTGCCAGAACAAAATGGCGGGGCAGAGGTTCTCTATTAGTAAGTTACTAGAGTGGCCCTGTGCCTGTGCACTGTTTTGACAGCTGCCCTGTGGAACCGCCTCCTATGGAATTCAGGTTGTGTCTGCATGTGGTGTGAACTGACATTATTTCAGATGACTGCGTTTTTGCAGTTGGAGCTCTGGTATGGAAAAGCTCCATGCCACTAATCCCGTGAAATATGTTGGGATGGGAGGGGAGGGGTTAGGGTTAAGGCGGGGGGGGGGGGGGGGGGGTATTTGAAAGTGAGAGACAGACAGAGAGAGAGAGAGAAGGGCTGTAACAGGTCTCATTTGATCCACCAGGGACCTTTGTTTTGGACGGCTAAGCTGTTCCAAGTACCTGCTGGGGACCACCACCAAAAACCTGCTCTGCTGCTGGAACCTCCTCACCTGTTCATGTAAGACAGCCTTGCTGTGTGTGTGTGTGTGTGTGTGTGTGTGTGTGTGTGTGTGTGTGTGTGTGTGTGTGTGTGTGTGTGTGTGTGTGTGTGTGTGTGTGTGTGTGTGTCAATAATATAATAATAATATCTGTCTTGCCTCCACTGGCCATGTTTCAGCCGCTCTGCCCAGGTTAGCCACAGCTGGTCTGCAGCCTGGCTGAAATCGCACAATGGAGAGACGGCACATGTCTGAACTTGCATAAGAGCAACAGTCTTAAGCCTTCCATCACATGTCTCTCTCTCTCTCTGTCTCTCTCTCTCTCTCTCTCTCTCTCCCTCTCTCAGTGGAGTGGAGTACACCCATGGATGTGAGCCTGCTCCTGGCTGACCCCTTGTCTGAGAACATGGCCGCCTTCTGCTGTCAGTCCGGCAGTTCAGACTGTGAGTGCTCCCTTGCTAGAGCTCGTAGCTCCAACAAGGCTCTGTTTCCCTCGTTCAAAAAACCTGAAAAACTAATTCTAGATTAAAAAGCGTCCATACTGGAGATTTTCCATTGTAGGTGATTTCGTCCAGGGCTATGCTTAATCTGTGTCTGGGAAACTGCCCAAATAAGATCTGAAAGTTGCCACCCCTGCTCAGAGTGTTTAGTAGTATGTGCTCCATTCATGAACGCTCCTGTGTGCCCCCCCCCCCCCCCCCCCCCCCCAACAGTGTTTGTCTTCAAGCCCAGCGAGCCACGACCGCTCTGTTCCCAGAAGGCCGTGTGTGCGGGCAGGGTGGAGCATGCCGTCTTCGCTCCACGGGAGGAGATGCTGGAGAGCTGTGAGGAGCATGCCCAGTGGCTCAACCTCTCCCAGCTCTACTTCCTCACCCAGCACATGGTGAATATAACACCCTGACCCTGACCCTACCCCAACCCTGACCCTGACCCAACCCTAACCCCAACCCTCACCCAGCACATGGTGAATATAACACCCTGACCCAACCCTGACCCCTGACCCTAACCCTGACCCCAACCCTGACCCAACCCTAACCCTGACCCAACACTGCTACCATTTAAACATTTACATTACATTTACATTTATGGCATTTAGCAGACGCCTTTATCCAAAGCGACTTACAACAAACACATTTGTTTAAGTATGTGAATCATCTATCCATCAGTCATCATAAGGTAAAGTAATCAATGCTCAGACCAGGGGCCATTTAAACAGTGTCCAAAGAGGAACGGAACTGCATTGCTAAATTAGTAAAAGAAAACATTGTAGTCAACTGGGGAGATTTGTGTCTGCTTGTGTCTCTGCCTCATGTCCCACTGATGCTCTGTGCTCATTGGTCCCCTCCGCCTCTACCTTCTCCTGTCACCTGACGACCTCTAGGATCTGATGACCTTCAGCACTAAAACGGAGGAGGATCGGCTGGTAGCATCAAGTAAACAGGTAAGAGTCTTGTTTTGTTAAAAAGCTGCGAAATGTCGTGGCCTGGGGGGGTCCAGTGGTCTAGCACCATGGCCTGGGGGGGTCCAGTGGTCTAGCACCATGGCCTGGGGGGGTCCAGTGGTCTAGCACCATGGCCTGGGGGGGGGTCCAGTGGTCTAGCACGACGACCTACAGTGCACTCATATGCCCATGTGGAATCCGGCCCACGCCCTGCTTGACATCCTTACTTTCCTGTCATTCTTCACTATCTTTATCCAATAAAAATACAAAAAATTAAGAGTGGGACCCCACTCAAAAAAAAAAAAAAAACTTTCAAAAGCTGTAAAAATGTTGACTGTGTGACTAAGTGTTTTTCCTCCTGATAAAGGTCACTGAATGTACAGCATTCTCCACTTCCTCCTCGGTTGTTTTACCATTTCAACTTTCTATTTCAGCTTGTGATCGACGACAGCGTAACCGTGACGCCGTTCTACCTGTTGCTAGGGAAACACAGACAGCAGCAGCAGCAGCAAGAAAACCTGGTCAATCCTCTGACAGACAGGACCCAGCTCCCACAGGGGTCCATTGCTATTAAGGAGGTGTGTGTGTTTGCATACAAGGATTACTGGCCACCAATGTGCCGGCTTCAGAACATGAAAAGGTTTTGGACCTCACACAGCTGGGTCCATTTTCTTGGAAACATCTACACCTAAATAGTGCATGTACAGATCCCAAATCCCAATTATATTAGATAGATATACACACACACACATACACACACACACACACACACACACACACACACACATACACATACACATACACACACACACACACACACACACACATCTATCTTCAGTTGTCTCCCGTCTTACATCCCCTCTCTCTCTCTCTCTCTCTGTCTCTCTCTGTCTCTCTCTGTCTCTCTCTGTGTCTCTCTCTCTCTCTCTCTCTCTCTCTCTCTCTCTCTCTGTCTCTCTCTCTGTCTCTGTCTCTGTCTCTGTCTCTCTCCCTCAGCTGTTGCACACCCCGGCTCACGTCCTGCCCTCGGCCTCCTTCCTCTGCTCCATGTTCATCCGCTCCCTGCTCCTCTCCAACACGGAGGCCAGGTGAGTCTTTCTCCTTCCTGGGTTCACTGGTACCTCACTGACCACAGGTGTTCACATGCATGCCAGGTCTAAATCAGATGCTTGGAAGGATTGGAATTGTGAACGTGGCCATGCGCTTTCCTTAATGTTTTTATAGTTAGTATTTTCTTATGACGTTGACATATAATAATATCTGCCATTTAGCTGACACTTTTATCCAACATTGCAGTGAGTGCACACATTTCAGTATAGATGGTCCCAGCAGGAATCAAACCCCCAACCTAAGCGTTGTTAACACCATGCTCTACCAACTGAGCCACAGAGGACCACATAAATGCAGGTTACAAGTAAAATGTGAAATGTTGAAATTCTGTGATTTTACTCCACATTGGGTGTTTGTTGTCCACACCGTGCACACAATCTGGTGTCCGTGTTGACATTACTCGGGGTCAAGGGTCACTCAGCTGAATGGGGTGATGTCAGAGTTAAGCCGTGGCAGAATAGCTGCTCTCTGAAAATAGGCTGAACAATGTTTTAACTCATTCAGTGCCGAGGGTGAATAAAGTTGCCTCAATTATCAACATGCCAAGGGTGACTTAATTCACTGGGAATGCACACATTATGATGCTTCATTTTGTAGCCAATTACATTTTTGCATTACATTTTATGGCATTTAGCAGACGCCTTTATCCAAAGCGACTTACAACAAATACATTTGTCTAAGTAAGTGAATCATCTATCCATCAGTCATCATAAGAAAAAGTAATCTATGCTCGGGCCAGGGGCTATTGGCAGTCAAAATGCTAGAAGAAGGAATAATTACTCTTTTTTTTTTTTTTTTTTTTTTTTTTTTTTTTATTTATTTATTTACAGTAGAGAAACTTGTACAGGGGGGTAAGTGGGGAGGAAGAGGTCTTTAGGAGGGAAACAATTAAAGTATTGTTGCCAGGTCAACACCATATAGAACACTCTGCACTCTAGGTGGGGAGGGTTCCGGGATTCTTCGGCAGTTAGTGAGTTCAAGCTGAAAGCAACTTAAGAAGTGTCCAAATGCTTTGACCAGTGGGGCATATGACACATTGAAATTCCACACCAACTTTAATGTTCACTTGGTAACGTTTTTTTTTGACGCATGCTTTTCTGAAGTGCTGTAGAGCCCCGGTCTCATGGTGTCTTAGGTGCAGTCATGGGGCATAATGACGCTGTCACTATACAAGGAAGCAGGAACAATGGGATGTAATATGTACCACAAATATATAACAGCTTTCTCGTGTCCTATTTCATCTCTTACGTGTTCATAATGCCCTTTGACTGCATACTAGGAGCTATGAATGTTTATATGGCAATAAAACATGTAAGGTGCTTCAAGTTGAAGTCTTACTGTTTACCGTGTTAATTTGATTCTCTTGCTTTCTGAGGTAATTTATGTAAATGAGAATGGATTCAGTCGACTTACTGTACGTGGTCAAATAAAGGTGAAACAACAGTACAGTCAAATACATTGAGATGGAAGTGGGCTAATATGCCTCAGGAAGAAAAGAGTCTGGAGTGCAAACCTGCTGAAGTCTGTCGGTCTGGTCAGCAAACTCAGGATTTAAACCCAGATAACCCAGATGTGTGTTATTCATAGAGGAACACTGTTTTATCTATGAAGACTTGCTTTGTCATGCTTTGTTATGTTTAACCACAGGTCCAGGGCTTGCCTCATCACTAACCACCAGTCTTTTCTTCCTCCTGATTGCGTTTTGACGGCTACAGAGAGGAAAACAAACCAGAAGAAGAGGAAATGGAGAGTGATAAAGAGGAAGAGGACTCTGAGGAGGAAGCTGACCCCCGTGACTGCAGGACGCTGGTGAGACGGGGGCCAGCCGAGGTTTCTGCAACTCTGGTTCTCACCAAAGCCCAGGAGAGGGAACTGAGGAGGGTTAGAAAACAGGATAACTGCTGGCTCAGCAGCCTCCTGGACTCCTAACCGTGACCATGCACAATAACACACACACATACACATGCACACACACATGACTCTGCCAACTCATGCTTTTCCCAGATTTGATTTTGATGCAATAAATGGATTTCAGTTTTTGAAAATGTGTCAAGCTTACGGATTCTTGCATTAACACAATACCTACAGATGTGTTTGTTTTTCTCTACTATAAGGAGCAACTTTATTGTATTGTGAAATTGTTTGTTTGGGGCCTGAGTGTGTCTGGCCCACACCACAGCGAGACCCCCCCGTGCCTTATACCTGGCACACTTAACAGATATGAAAGGGGGATGAAGGGGCTTTCACTCCTCTGGGAGCTGGAGCACATTTTTTTCCCCATACCTGAAACTTTTTCCTGCTATCTAGTGCTTGATAGTGCTAATCCTGACCCTCCTGATAGTGCTAATCCTGACCCTCCTGATAGTGCTAATCCTGACCCTCCTGATAGTGCTAACCCCTGACCCTCCAATGACTAATTGTATGTAATATGTGTTTAGCTGTTCAATGGTCATTTCAATGATGATACACATTGGTTCTTTAATAACTTAAATGTCTTATGAGTTTAACGATCACACTTGTATAGTATCATAATCCAAGCATTAAAGCTTTTTTAGTCAAATCTATATGATCAGTCCAGCATGCCCCCTCCCTAACCCTAAACCTTTTTTGAAATAATTAGGGTAAAATGGTGTTAAATCTGGTTTTCTGGACATAACAAAGGGTGCCCCATGAGGATTAATTCTTGGTCCAGTTCTTTTGACTAGTTACAGTCCACTAGTTCTTTTGACTAGTTACAGTCCACTAGTTCTTTTGACTAGTTACAGTAAGTAATGGAATGGTTAAAATAGTTTTCTTCTTTTGGCTCGATGCTCCAAAAGCTTGGATTTAAATCTGGAGATTGACGTGGCCAGTCAAGAACTTTACACTTTTTGGCTTTGAAAAAGTCCCTAGTTGCTCTGGGAGCAGGTTTGTGTCTTTATCTTACTGTATGGTGAAGCACCATTCAGTGAATTTGGAGGCATATGCTTGTACTCAAGCAGACAAGATGTTTCTGTCCACTTGCTGTTGTCAGCCGTTACACCATCAATTAAGACAGGTTAGCGAGTTATTATGGTGAGTTATTATGGTGAGTTACTATGGTGAGCATTCTTCGGTCATCTACTGTAGAAGTCATCAGAATCAGAATCAGAATTATTTTATTTGGCCAAGTATATTTGCACATACAGGAAATTGATCCAAAGTGACTTACAACAAGTACATTTTTCTAAAGTAAGTGAATCATCTATACATCAGACATCATAAGAAACAAATAATAATCTATGCTAGGACCAGGGGCTATTGGCAGTCACAATGCTAGAAGAAGGAAGGATTCCTTTTTTTCCTTATTAACAGTGGATGACCTGTGCAGCGGGGTCGTACGGGGTGAAGAGGTCCTCATTAACCTTGCAGTAATTATAACTTTTGCAGTATAGAGCCAAAAGAAGAACAAATGCTTCACTGTCAGATTACTTACGCAGGGCACTGTACATTAACTCTGTTGTATATGCTGTTCCCCCCACGACCAGTCAGTCACAGTCTGCATTTACTGTCCTCCAGAGAGCACCTGCTGAACTGAAATTGATACACCTGTTATACACCTGTTATACACCTGTTACCGCTGACATGATGTATCTGATGATGTACAATGGGTGTGGCCTCCCTTATAACACATACGGAGGAGCTTGTTAAAAAGATTTAAGGTGGGTTTATTTTATGGGAATAGACCTTGCCTTTCCCTGAACAACAGAAAGCGGATTGTGCAATCAACCTTCATGCCAGTGTTTGATTATGGTGACGTCATCTACCAGAATGCAGCAGCCACGACTCTTAAACCTGGGGATTCCATCTATCATAGCGCCCTTCGCTTCACAGGTCATAGTTTTAAAGCGTCATTGCATCCTTTATCAAAAGGTTGGCTGGACCTCGTTAAAGTCCTGTAGATCTCATCATTACTCCCTATTTGTGTACAAAGCCCTACTGCATAAGCTCCCGGCTTACCTAACCTCATTATTGAAGTATAAGAACATAAGTTACCAAACTCCTTCTCAGGGTTGGTTAACTCTCAAGGTTCCTTGGGTCTCCACCGAATTGGGTAAATCTGCTTTTAGGTTTGATGGACCTCACTGCTGGAACAGTCTACAAAGTACATTACAGTTGGTTGTTCTGGTGCCGCTCAGGTAATTTAAAATATTGATTGAGAACCTCTGATGAAAAATGTGCTTTTTCTTGATTGTGTTTAATAATTGTGTGTGATGTATGGTATGTGACTCCCTGCCTAAATAAAGGTTAAATAAAACACTTATTTTTTAAATGGTCATGACGCCTCTGGTGTACGTGTACGGATGTCTAAATGAAAATCACCTTGTATTATTCATCTCTACACAGAAGTGTTTGTTTGCAGTGACTCAATCAAGTCGAGTTGGTGCAAACGATGTGTGTACAAGATTAATGCCACAAGATAAGACAATGACACTAGTAAAAATAGTATCAACTAATTTCAATGGACACTTATTTGAATACCCAACCCTGTGAGTAACAACACAAGTTGAGAGCAGCACAGGCTCGCTGGCAGAGCTCTGTCCCAGGGACAGGTTTAGGCTCGCTGGCAGAGCTCTGTCCCAGGGACAGGTTTAGGCTCGCTGGCAGAGCTCTGTCCCAGGGACAGGTTTAGGCTCGCTGGCAGAGCTCTGTCCCAGGGACAGGTTTAGGTAGCTGGCAGAACTCTGTCCCAGGGACAGGTTTAGGCTCTCTGGCAGAGCTCTGTCCCAGGGACAGGTTTAGGTAGCTGGCAGAGCTCTGTCCCAGGGACAGGTTTAGGTAGTTGCACAATGGCAGTTGGTCACGACTGAGGGGATTGAACAGAAACGTTTTGTTTTGTTGGCACCCACCCTGCCAGATCTTTCCCCACAGCACTGGGGTCGGAAGCCAGCAACCCTCTGGTTGGGAACCTCAAGGCTGTCCTGCTGTACTTGTCAGTTTACAGACACATTCATATAACTTTATTATGGTTCCTAGATTGCAGTATTGCAGTTCAGAGAAAATGAGTTGAAAGCCCTTACTAAGCGTTCTGGAGAAGTGGGTCACATTTTTACCTGTTCCTAGAGTTGAATAAGAAAGTATGTATTGGTCTGATTCAGCAGTTTCCGGTTCCTTCCGGCATGATCTGGCCAAGGTCCACCGTGACTCAGTCCTGTGTGCCTGAAGGCTGCATCTTCATGACCATTGCACCTTCACCTGAGGGACATCAGGTTCATCATGAACCTTCCATTAACATTCTAGGGAAGAGGTGAATCCGGGTCTCCCTCAGTTTCCCTATTGGTCCATGAGGACACGCTCAATGTTCGTCGTTAACTTTTTTTGTGACCTGATATTAACGGACTGTGAAGTTAATTCCACAAACGGAAAAAAACACACACAGAAGGAATATATATTTATGGTGTCCAAATTGACAGTCGAAGGAAATTATTTGTAATGAAATCTAATCTCCTGTGCGCATACTTATCAGTCCCTGGCTCGTTTAAGTAGACTATGGACTTGAACAAAGTGTTTTCCCCTTTGACCCTCAGCTTTTCTGATTGCTTGAGGACATTTTTCGAAACAGTTACAAAACAGTTCACACATTCTCCTAAACAGTAAAGACGTTTGCCAAAACACCACATCTCTTTAGCAAAATGCACTAAAACTCTCACAAACTGTCACAAAAGCATGTGGGTGCATTAAAACAGTATGATATGTCATCTAATTAAAAATGAATTCCACCATTCATTTCATAATGACCGACTGAATAGTAACTATAACCATCAATGTGGTGACTAACCTTCAATTAAAAAACAAATATAAATCAAAGGCATCTAAAAGATTCTGAACCAGATCCTTACAGCAACACATTGCATTACTGATTGTCAGTTGAACTGTTGGAGTATATTCAGTATAATGGGAGAAATAGGTATATGCTCTTATAATTATGTTGTGTTTGTCAACACTTACTCAATAGATGTATGTTTGCTTATGTAGAGGGCTATCTTTGGTCTATATTTGGTCTATATTTGGGCTATCTTTTAACGGCGGAAAAAAACAGTCTTGGCGCAAACGCGGGAGCTGGCGGAGCGCTGGTACTGGTGTGTGTCTGAAATATCAGTGCTATTTTCAAGGCCAGAATTTTCAATGCAACTGATGGCTCTTGGCCTGGTCATTGTCATGAACATGCTGCTATTACTGCTCCTCCACCCAGCTGAGCGCAGAGGAGACACCGCTCCAGCAACCTCATCTGTTACCGCTGACACAAATTGCCAATATGCCTTCGTTTGGACCTGAGTCCATTTTGCGCCGGCTGAAAATAGAGCCCTTTGTCTTTTCCCCAAACCACGCAAGTCTAGATCACCCAGCTCGGCTTAAAGTCAGTCCATTTAACACTGGCTACCTGAAAGGGACTTAATAGCGGCTAACCCCCGCTGTGGAATGCGACCCCGCACAGTAGCAGCCGGGTCACAGCCAGTGAACAGGGGGGCAACTCTGCTGCTCAAAATGGCCGCCGACCTCTCCTGTACAGCTAATAAGTTATCACACAAAAACATTTCAAGAGCGACCAAGTTTTTATTTTTATTTCATGCAATACAAGCCATATGAATGTCCTTCACTTCAATGAAGTGTGATGCAATTGAATAAGAATAAACCTAAATTTTACGCTTTCAATGATGCAAGCTGTGATTACACAAAGATCTTTTGTTTTACTTATAAAAACGATTATATTCAACAATGCCTTTTCTGTATTTTCCAATAATGAGCAGGTACAATGCACCAGCATGTTCTACTCATGATTTGAGTTGGTTTATGCAAGAGCATTGCTTGGTACACAGGAGACAGAGAACAATTTCACAAACAAATCTTTCAGAAAACTTCTCAATTAGAAAACAAATGTTTACACTAGAATATAAAAAAAAACATTTCAAAGGCGTAAAAAAGACTTCCGACATTTATAGACAATGACAACATAATCTGAGATATGACAAACACAAATACTTGTTTTACTTCAACCAGTACAGTGTATCAAATAGTATTTCTGGATGGACAGCACATTAGTTAGTGTATGAAAATACATATTATATGGCCATGTCTGATGAAATATTCCTGAATACACAATCCGAACAAATGAAACGCTGGTACTTCGTGCTCAGTTCTCGAAATTGTGCTTACTTTACATTTGGGGGTGTAAACCCATGCCTTGGATCAACACTGAGCACGGTTTCTGGCATCTCTGTACAGAACGCCAGCTGCACTAGCCTGCAGACCGGCCTGACTCCACATCTGCCTCTTGAAGGTCTAATACCCACCCAGGGCAAAATAAAGGCCATACTGTTCTCTCCATGTGCTGTGCTCATTCTCATCTCCAACACTAATATTTTCATTTAAAAAATTCACCTTGATCCAGCTGTGGTTTTCCTCATGGAGAAGTGGTTAGTCATAACCCTGCAGTCTGCTGGGAACAAATGTGCACATTAAAGCAGTCAGAGAACATTTGAAAATAAGTTGTCTGCAAACCTTCACAGTGGTGTTTGAGCAACCAGCTAACAGATTAGCCCAAATGCCTGAACACGTGTAATGGCAGTTAGTGGTCAACTGAGATTGCTGACTCTGGGTGGGGTGGGGTGGGGAGGGGGCGGGGAGGGGGCGAGGGGGGGGGTTAGTGTGGTGCAACATGCTGAAGTCATGTCTGAAAGTGCCTGAAAATCTTTTCATTATGGACAGAGTACAATACCTTAATAAAGTGCCTGTGTAACAATCACAATTAAAAAAATCCCCTTGGACGACTCCACATAAAAAAAATCAATTGACGACAACTATAGAATAATGATCTTGACTACTGGTAAAGAACTGAGAAGAAGTGGTACAATATCAAGGGGGTTAGAGATCTTTAAATGTACTGGCGACTACTGGCGACTACGCTGCTTCCTCTCTACACGTCAATCGTATTTGGAATGCTTATCGACAGAAAACAACAGGTTTTCCCTCAGTTCCTTTAAGCTGTATAATAACGTCCACTTTGGTTACTGAAAATGTGGTTGATATGAATGCATAGAGATAGACAATACTGATGATAATGAGGATATAAAGATAAACTTAATGTCTGCATTCCTGAATAAATAATTTCCATAACCCTTATAACCATGTATTTAAGAGATTTATCCCAAACTTACGTTAAACTTGATGAGCCAGAACAACGTTCCTCACTGGTGGAGGTTATCTAAAACAAAATGGTTACTTGCTAAAGGAAACGTAACTAGTATTCTGAAATGCTAACAGGAAGGTCGACAGCACCAATAAAGCCACTGAGAAACAGATAACTTAAATGTTAAAATGAGTATCCCTCCGCCACTTTGTTAAAATGAGTATCCCTCCGCCACTTTGAAGATGCAATGTCATTCCGGCAGCCCTAGAGCCACAGAACACACTTCAGCAGTAAGCAGCTGTAACTGTAGCAACTGCAAGCAGCAGTACCTGCAATGTTTCTCCCTCCTTTAGCTTTTAGCAGAACCAGCTTGCGTGACAGCGCAGCTCAGTTGAGGTATTGGAAAGAGAGGAACAGGGAGAAGTGGTGTTATTTATTTTGTATTTTGTGACACCTCTCTCGGCCAGCCATTTGTCACAGAGGGGTGTTAATATCGGCAGCTACACTACTTCCCTCCCTAAGGGCTAATGCTATCAACAATGGCTAAAACGGACAGTGCACACCAAGGTTAGACACAAAAGTAGTACTTAAGTGTTAGCATTATCAGCTAGCAGTATTAGCTAACATTAGTATTTGCATTAGTGCTGTGGCGGCCGATGGCAAGCAGGTCGACAGCTCAAGGCTGTTCCACCAAGCCGATGGCAGAGGGGTTGGAAGGGCGTTAGTTGCAGAGATCAAAGCAGGGACACGGTCTCTTTTCTGGGTTACACAGTGGTGGGCAGACAGGGGTTGTCAACCTCCGTCTTCTCCTCAGGTGTGCAACAAAGGAACAGGCGATTCTGAAGTCTCTTGTAGGCAAACCTGAAATACATTATGTGGCCCATGGCTACGAAGGAGACGGAGATGAGGACGAGCAGCCCAAAGGCCTCTGGGTTGGGGGCCAAAATCACCATGATGAAGTGCAGCAGGTCCAGGAGGTAGTTCATGGAGTTCTGGACCCCGTTGATCAATCCCCTCTCCGATTCTATTACATTCTCTTGGATGAGCTGGGTCACAGTCAGGTCAAAGGACCACAGACCTTGAGAGGGGAGAGCAAAACAAGTAATTCAGGAAGTATACAATATGTTTACAGCCACATAAAACCCCACAGGATGGAAAACAGATGCGGAAATGACTGTAATTATCAGTCAATATTGGCATCAAAGGTTGCCAATATTGCTCTGCAGAGAACATCGGAGGCCGGAAATATTTCAAATATGTGTATGCAAGCATGTTGTTACTGGCCAGGGGTGTCTTGGGGACTGATTTTCACCTTTCTGTCTCTGGTGGCTGCCTCTTTGAATCGTGCATGCAGAAACACAACAGCTATGTCGACAAGTTGTGCTTACTTTACATTTGGGGGTGTAAACCCATGCCTTACATCAACACTGAGCACGGTTTCTGGCATCTCTATACAAAACGCCAGCTGCACTAGCCTGCAGACCGGCCTGACCCACATCTGCCTCTTGTAGGTCTAATACCCACCCAGGGCACCCTAATACCCGCCCTAAGCGGGTATCGAACTCATAACCTTCTGCTTAGAAACCGGCTGCGCTAGCTACAACACGCTAGCTACAACACCGAGAGAGACATAACTCCCTTCGCCCGTTAGCTGCTAACGGGCCTTACACGGGATCATTACGATATATTACATGCGCAGTATTACGCAGATGAGCGAGCGAGAATGTCTATATTTACCATCTATGCGCCGTTCGTCGGCAAATCAAACCGAAGCTGAGCTCCGCAGTTGCTTTCGACATGGGGATGTTTAGGTAGAGGCTTAAATGCACACAAGCGTGTCAACCTCAGAGAGGAGAGAGCACATATTGGCCTGCTAGTCTAGCAGATCAGCCACTGTTGACATATCTGTCACTTTAGCTATATGGACAGCTAAGGATGTTATGCAACTTCAGGAGAGATGGCAGAATATGCACTTGTGTGCCTAAACTCTCCATTATGATGGATCTTCATGGAGCATAATGTTTACCCTGGTGTATATTTGTTTTTTTCCCTGGCTGTAATCTGAAAACAAATGACAGAAAGGATGAGAAATGGCTCCATGCGGTATTGTGATATTGTCTCCAGATGGAAGAATAAGCTGCCAGCTTAACATATTAAATTCATTAACTCATTGAGTGCCTAGGGTGAATAGAGTCAACATTCAATTGTTAACATTCCAGAGTTCCAAGGGGGGTGCATGAATGACGACGCTTCATTTTGTAGCCAATCAGAGTGTTGTTGCTAGGTAGACACCACACAGAACACGTGGCACTCTAGGTGGTGAGTGTTCCGGAATGCTTTGGCAGTTGGTGGGTTAACACTTTCTGAAACACTTAAGCATTGTTTGCGCCTTGCTCTACCAACTGAGCCACACGAAAACATATTGTCATCGTTAGTTGTATGACAGTGTTTTGGAAGGTGTGCGGTCAGCACACATCAAGCCATTTTACCAACATTTCATTCCTTACCAAGTCTAGCAGCAATGACCCCGGCAAACAGCAGGCTGACGGACATGTAGGACTGCAAAGGGGGGGGGGGCGGCATGGTCGAACCGTTAACGTAGCCGGTCAGAGCACTCTGGTGCTCGGTAGTGTCTGGATCGGTGCTGCTGTCCCCGACGAGGTGGCTGTAGAGGTTCTGGAAGGGCGAGACGCTGAGGTCGAGGGGGCTGCCTGGCGCGAAGACCGACGCCACACACAGCATGAGGCAGGAGAGCTGGACCACGCCCGAGATGAAGCCCGTGCGAACCAGGCCGCATTTCTTGCGCACCCAGGTGAACGCCACGGTGCCACAGATGCCCGACACGGCCGAGGCGCCCATGAGCAGGCTGAGCACGGAGCCGTTGAGGCCCTGGGTGTAGGCGTAGCCCGTGGTGATGCAGTCGAACCCCAGCACCGTCATGTAGAGGAAGGACAGGGACATGCCGGCGAAGAAGATGGACTGGTTGTAGTAGGCCACCCAGCCGTCCCTTAATGTGCGAAGGGGCTCCGTCACCTGGTAGCAGCGGCTGGTCTTCTTTGAAGGATCCGGCTTGTCAACCAACAGCGTCTCATTCATGAGCTGGGAGGCCTCGACTGGGCTCTGGCCGTTCTCCAGCTCTGCGGAGAACAGGAGGAAAATGACACGGAGATGGGTGGCAGGTTGAACCATACGACCGAAAACAGATCAAATCGTACTGTAGCAAATCAACCTCGTAGTGTTTACAGCTGTTCAATCCTCTCAGATTCAAGCATATATCACCTTCCGAGTAAAGATGCAAATGAAGTTCGTAAAAAGCAGTTTTGTGCTTTAGTTTTAAAACCAACTAATGCCTTAGACCGTGCTTGATTAAGTGTTAATTTTCAGTGGAGGAAATAAACTGACAGTACTGAAATGTATTGAGTGCACGAATATCCAGCTTAGATGGATAAACATGGAAAGTATGAGAAATATTATGCTACATTCAGATTAAATACATTAACATTGAAGTGGTTAGTTAATGATGGCGATGTTCATTGTTCAAATGGTCAAAAATGTTTACCCTGTGTGCACCTCAGTCCGTTGATGCTACATACCAAGTTCGGTGCAGATAGGTCAATAACTGTAAAAGCCTTCGTGTTTTTGGTGTTTTTCACGAAATTCAAAATGGCGGAAAGTCTCGAGGCTTTTTTGTTCATTGTGATGAGAGGGACCAAATATACCATATTTGGTGACTCTAGATCACTGCGTTATGGAGATATGACCTCAAAGGTCGCAATTTCAAACACTTATTGTAGCACCCCCTTTAGGCCAATGGGGGTAATATTATATTTGGGGGTAGCGGTCACCTCCTTTGAGCGATAGCGTCTTAACAGTAACAACAGAGTTGTACGCCTTCGGGCGCAGACCCCTAAAAACACAACAAACAACAATACAAACATCAACCTGTTAAACAGGTTCTACATTACATACAAATCCAGACTAACACCCATTATACACACACACACACACACACACACACACCTCCCTTGCTCCACTAGTCACTGAAGCAACAAGCGCTCCGAAGTTGTGGCAACGATAAGCAGAAAATAATAAAACATAAATCATTTAATTTGGGGGCCATATGCGATCGCCTACTTCGCCCAATCACAAAACGTAAATAAAGTGTATTATTATTATTATTATTACTACCTTTGTGGGAATTGAGTTGCTTCAGCTCCTGGCTCTCCTCCTTCTTGCCAGCCTTCATGGCCAGCGCTGGGGTCTTCTGGTAGACCTTCCACAGCAGGCAGTACTCCAGAAACATGGAGCACAGGTTCCAGCCCGAGATGAAGCCACAGCCGATAAAGTTTGACCCGAAAGCCATAATCTGGCCCACCAACATAGGGGCCAGGATGTTGGTCAGCTGGTCGATGATCCGCACTGTGGCGTTCATGTCTGGAGGGGGGGGGGGGGGGGTTGGGGGGGAGGGGAGGGGTAATGAGAAAAAGGGCTTTACAATTTCAGCCAGTGACTAAGTTTCCTGAAAAACATTAAAAAAAAAAACCTCATCATCACTTTTCAATTGCCATTAAGAGAAAAAACTAAACAAAAACATTAACAACTTGGACACCAAAGGAAATGTGAATAATGCTTCTCTGAGGTTGACAGCTTTTCCACACGTTCGTTTGACAGACAGACATTTTTACAGGTTTCTTGAAGGCTATATAAGTGCAATGCACCTAAGGTGAACTGACTTCTGCAGGTAAGAACATTTAGCATACAGCTCCGGAACATTGGCGAGGCCAATCAGCTGGTCTTTATGGCTCATGAAAACATTCTTTTTGAGATAGGAGGGTGATTGTTTGGAAGACTTTCCAATTTTATAGTCTTCACTGACGAAGGTGAAAGTGGGTTAAAAAAAGAAAAATGAGAGTGATTCAGCTTCAATAAGGGTTGAAATAACACACCACTGCACGGAGAGAGAG
This sequence comes from Argentina silus, assembly GCF_951799395.1. Taxonomy (NCBI): domain Eukaryota; kingdom Metazoa; phylum Chordata; class Actinopteri; order Argentiniformes; family Argentinidae; genus Argentina; species Argentina silus. The sequence goes on from NC_139666.1 coordinate 1,293,231, forward strand.
GCATGACAACGACATCCTGGACTATTAACGTTTTCTGGAGACTGACCTGCCAGCTTGCTGCTGTCCTGCCCAGCTACAACCACGACCCAGTCCCTCTGGATGGAAATGGAGGTTGCAGTGCTAGCCAAATTAGCGATGTTGGCCATGGTGATGACCATGATGTAGCAGGACGTCTGAAAACCCCCCCCCAAAATATCACATTTATTATTGTTTGTTAGGGAAATTAATCATGGACAATATTTTCATTATGACACTTAGGGCTCAACATGTGACCTTATCACTCGGCAACAATGCATACAAAAAAACTACTGTACAACAAAAACAGCTTAGCATTTAATCTAGAAACAGCTAACACTACAATGCTTGACAACCGTGGGCCAGTGTCACTGTGTAACAAAAGGCACTGCGGTTTTGTTTGTTTTTTGAGTACATTATGATGCAGCTGTTCTGACCAGAATACAGACACGACTGGCTCAACTGGCCGGGCAGCGTTTTTCTGCCTCATGTGACAGCCCTAGAAGAACCCGCTGACTACACAGCCATGAACAAGACATTCAATGTCCTATTTCACCCCCACCTCCAGAAACACTCAAATACCACACCACACTCCCACAGCTGAATCCCCCTCCTTTGAAAAACCAAGGGCCTCTTCAGAACTGCAAGACGTGTCCCTTTTGGAAGTATGACGTAACCCACGTATACAGGCCTATTCTTGATAACCCTGATGACCTTCTCTCAACCATAAAAAACAAGGCACGTGTTTTCTCTCATTGGATAAGGTGTTGGTGTTCAAACAAATTCCAGTGGATTGAACACAATCTCCAATTCAACAAAAGGGGAAAGCTCCTTTCAGCAAAGGACAATTTGAATAAAAAAAAGGAACATTAATAAGTAATACTTTTTTTTCGAAAAAGGGGTGGGGGGGGGGGGGTGAAATTGAATTTAGCTGCTGAGGTAGGGTACTGGGGCTGTCCAGTATGTGAGGTAGGGTACTGGGGCTGACCAGTATGTGAGGTAGGGTACTGGGGCTGTCCAGTATGTGAGGTAGGGTACTGGGGCTGTCCAGTATGTGAGGTGGGGTACTGGGGCAGTCCAGTATGTGAGGTGGGGTACTGGGGCTGTCCAGTATGTGAGGTGGGGTACTGGGGCTGTCCAGTATGTGAGGTGGGGTACTGGGGCTGTCCAGGATGTGAGGTAGGGTACTGGGGCTGTCCAGGATGTGAGGTAGGGTACTGGGGCTGTCCAGTATGTGAGGTAGGGTACTGGGGCTGTCCAGTATGTGAGGTCATTTAGTACACGAGAGACTAAAGCCAGACGGACACAAATTTGCCACAGGCCATGTTCTCACAACACAAGGTACATATGGGCTGTAAACACAGGTAATCTGAAGAACCTGACATCTCCACTTGCACAGTGTGAGTTGGTAAACAACAGTCAACAAAGAGAAGACGCGACCACGTCCGATTTGAACTCTGGACATCTTCACATTTTTTGGTTGTGGCTCTTTCCTGTGCGCAGCGAGGTCAGCGAGGACAGAGAGGGGAATCCTGGATTCTGTAAACAACGTCACCACGCGAGCTGGGTTTGGGCCCGTAGGAAAATACTGACAGAACACTTAATGAGAGTAACTACATAATACATTTTAATTCTCGGATTGGAACCATGAACCATGAACTTGAAGAAAAACTTGTGGAGCTCTCGCAGGACCAAAGCTGCTCTTTTGATATAAGTGATTCCACAAATTCAATTCTTCGCTTTTTGAAAAGAATAGACCGCCCTTGCTGTCCACACCTGGCTATCATGTCCAAATTGTCCTCATGTTTTTTTAGACTACTTTTTCGGTGCATGAGAAGGGAATTTCTTATTATTTCGTGGCCTGCCCCATTTCTGCCCTAGGAAATGATCAAACATTGAAGGGGAGGGCGAGAGGGGTCTGCTTGTGCAGTGTACATTGCATCAAAACGGTGTGATTTTTTTTTAACCCTTGCAATTGAGACACTCTCAGCGGTTGGAATTGTCTGAGTTTGAAAACATGAAAGTGTGTCCGTCTGGCTTAAGACTGCTGATTATACAGCCATAGTGACAAGTTTTCAGAAGTCTTCCAGGACATATTCCTTAATTGATATGTAAAGTTCATCTAAATGACACAACGCAGTCACATGAGAAGTCTGATTTTAGGCCGAGTTAAGAGCATTGTGCCCGTCAAAAAAAAGGTTAATGCTTGTTCTGCAAGTTACCATTAAATTACCATTAAATTACCGTGACAGAAAGAGAAAGTTTGATATCAAAGGATCTTACCAGAATCCATCCATTGTATAGCTCTCGAAGCTGGTCTTGGAACTGGAAAACCACCATTAAGAGGATCCCACACAATATGACTGCACAGTTCTGGACAATCAGAGAGGTCTGGGCCACTGTCAAATGAGAGGAGAATGAGGCCTGTCAGGAGCGGAGACAAGTCATGTCCCTCTGGCTGCTCACTTCATTTAAGGTTTAACCCATGACAAACTGTTCTACAATTAAATGTTTTCCAATTTTCTTCTAAATTAATAGTATTGTTAATTGTTGTTAATATATATATATATATATATATATATATATATATATATATATATATACACACACACACATTCCCCCCAAAACTAGTTCTAATCCCAAATTACCTCCCAGACTGTGTCCCAGGCACAGGAGGCCTATATTCAAAAGTATAAACATAACTGACTTTGAATAGACTCTCATTAAGCTCTGCCAGGGACACTACACGTATAGCCACACACCTTTGAGTCTGGGGTTCTTGTCCACCCAGTCACCGATAATGGCCCCGAGCAGCAGCACTGACCCCGCCACTACCAGCCCATAGACGGCCGTGAGGAGGAGGCTGTTGCCATACAGCTCCACCAGGAACACGGCAACCGCAAAGTTCCACATTCGATCGCCCTAAAAAGACACATGGTCAGTGCATGGACATAGTTTGGCAATGAGTGCTCATTAGGCTACAGCTATCAGCAGAACACAGCCGGTGGACCCATCTCTGAGTAGTGACACTGAGTCAGGGAAAACGTAGACTAGAGACTACAAGTTATAATTTATCCATTCTGTGGAGATTTCAAATGTGATAGTGCGAACACTTAACAGATTGAGGGGGTACTGCATGGCAGGAAGAATGGGTCTTATTGCACTATTACCACTTTGTATTATGTATTATTGAATTGCTGATTGTTGCTGACTGTTGTTGTTGATCGAGGAGCACGATCCCAAAACATTTCACTATGTCAATTACAACGGTATGTGATACATGTGACAAATTTAATTAAATTTGATTTGGGTTAAAACATAGCTTCTGATGAGTAGTTTGAATTTATTTTAACCGTCAGCAAGAAAAAACAACACAACAAACCAGAGTAATTTGAAGCAGGTTCTTAATGGCAAGATTTTTGCGGATAAGTTACAATAGGTTCTGCCGGATCGCTTTGTCCTCGCCCAAATCCACAGCTACAGGACTTTATGTACCTGACAGTTGTTTCTCTGCAGCTTTAGGCCTATCTGGCATCACTCACATGGGCAGCTCCGTTAGACTTGAGTCCCGACAGCCCTAAAACATTGCTCAATCCAGACTTTGAAGATATCGTTGTAATCTTCTGAATATCTCCTGATCGGAATCATATAATATATGCCATATAGCTGACGCTTTCCTCCAGAGGCACTTACATTACAGTGAGTGCACACATTTTTCAGTATATATGGTTTTTCAGGATATATGGCGGGAATCGAACCCACAACCTCAGAGTTGTTAACACCATCATGTTTATGTTCCCTCACCTCACCTAGCGAGCCTTAACCTCATCATAACCCTTCCTTTAACCTCCTTGTTGTTCAAGTCTCACCCCTAACTAGTGGTTTTACATGCAACTCAAGCTGACCTACTGGCAATTTCACTCAATTACACGGGGCTAAGGGAACAGAGGGGGAAAGTCATTCTGTCAAAATGTAGTCTGTGAAGTTACTTCGGGTGAGTGAACTTACTTACCCAGGTGAGGGGTGCACTTCAACAACTACAGAGAAACAAGTGTCAGAAGACCCTGTAGCTGCTGACATCAGCCACCTTTCTCCCAACTAAGGGCCCCTATTTGCATGTGCAAAAATGTGTACAATTCGGGCCAAGTCGGCCATCTTTACCTTAATGTTTCTAGTAGAAGCAATGAGGAATAATCCAATGGGAGTTTTGAACATTGTGTTTAGCGTTTCCATGATATGCAATGCATTTTCAGACTGTTTACAAAAACTCTGATTGAATAATTACAGTTCTCAAAACCATTGTTAAAGTCAAGCTACGATAAAAATCATACTGTAGAGTACTCTGAGCTGTACGGTATTCTTTGCTCTGTCAGCACTATTTGTGGAGTCAAATTGGGGCCCAAAAGTGTGCTTTTCTAAAGTGAAGGCCTACGGCTGGATTCAAAACAACTGCTGAGCAAAGTGATGTCACACTGTTGATAAGAGCCTGTCAAGGACTAGGCAAAGGAAACAAAAGCACATATTTTGTGAATTGCATTGTAGAACAAATATTGTAGAAACCCTTCCTAACTGAATTCTACACTCATGGACACTCCGATGGCCTAGAAGAAACATATCTCTGATTTGGTCAAAACAGCCAAGTGCACAAGATGCACATCAAGATAGCTATTATTTAAAGTCCCAATATTCATACTGCCTACTATTTAGTAAACCATTTGTGTATGCGAGATTAAGAACTTAATCTCTAAAAAAATGTACATACTTTTTTACAACTTAATCTCTAAACTTTTTTACATCTTTTTTAACATATCCTAGGATATCGTACTTGTTTTTTTGTTGTTCCTTGTTGTGGAAAGTTTAAATGAAGTCAAAATACCCAGAAGAGTTTACTGGTCCTATAACTGGGACCATAACGGACGCTTTCCCCTCGATATGCGACTTGCATGAGGCGGCGCTCGGAATCCACCACCGCCTCGGGGAAAAACTGATCAAACCTCTGTCTTCTGCTGAGTATTTTTGACTTCATCTCAACTTTTCCGCAAGAACAACACAAAAAACATGTGAGATATCTTGAAGCAGGTTTTTTTTTTTTTTGCGATAGTGCAGACTTAATAAATACACCTTGCTTCTGGGTATCAAAGAAACTGTTTCTAAATGCATTCGGTTCCCCGCAATAAGCCACTAGCGTGTTTGCAGTTTACAGCTAAAAGGTTTGTAATTATCTGCACGGTCAGTTTGACAACATTATTAGCTCTCACGATGCACTGTTTGGAACTGACAGAGGGGCCAGAAACAGCCAGACAGACCAAGGATTAAGCACACTAGGGCATAATATTGCAGAAAAGCGAACGGGAAAGCTGTTATTGAAAAGACCGTTTTGAGGTGTTAAGGAAGGGAAATCTGTCATTCCTGCTACGTGAGTGAGTGTAGTAAACCAAATATGTATACATTGACTACGGCACATACTACATAGGACCTGGTAAACATTAATACGCAGTGTGGTTAATATACCGTAGATTTTAAGTGAACAGGACGCAGTATGAATATTCGGACAGCCTACTTGGTCAACTTACCCATGTTGACAGGGCATGTCCCAGGTAAATAAGGAACTTTGCTGATGTGAAGAAGTCTTGGACTGTTTCTGCAAGGGAGAGGATGTTGTAGTTGTAGGTATGGCAATATGTGTGGTAGTCCAAACAATTATTCTCAGTGTGGTAATCAATAGCCTGTATTATATGGCTGCTAAACTTGACAGAATTCCAGTCCTAGCGAAAGCATGACATCACCGAATAAATAAAATAAACATACCACAGCAACGTTTCTTAGATCCAGCGTTATCCATCGAGATTGTTTTCCAGAAATAATCAGGTCAATAGGATATGGATTTCTTTGTAAAGGCTATCGATGCTGGCTAACCTCACTGCGCATTGAATTGCCAAGACGTCACCCCTTCTCCTCTTTCCAAACTTAGCTATCACTGTAGCTGAAGTTGGAAATAAATACCTTAGCCGGGGAAGGCTAAAGTTCAAATGCAACCAGATAAAGGACGGCGGGCTCCTGCAGCCTGCTGTCCGGGCTGGTGTGGTGTGGTGTGGTGTGGTGTGGAGGTGGAGGTGGATGTGCTCCGCGCGCGGCGCTCCGTCGTGTTTATGTCCTGGAGAGACACAGGCGGCGCGTCACAGTCACGTGACCCGGACAGCAGCGAAGCCGACGTGAATTCAAAACAAAGAGCCTCGCTGCCAAAGAGCTGCTCCACCACCACCAGACACCATCCATATGTCGGTGTGTGTTTCCTTATTGGGCAATCTCGAAACGATGAGGTTATTCATTCTTTTCTTTTTGAGGGTTAGGCTGTTTGTGTTGCACAATCTATTGCAACATCTATTTTATTGTGAGGAAGACAACGCTGGGAAGAAGATAAGAGGAGGAACTGAAATATATATATTTCATTTCCTCCTCTTATCTATCTTCCCAGCGTTCTATATATCAATGGGGGGGGGAGAGAGAGAGAGAGAGAGAGAGAGAGAGAGACATACATACATAGTGTGTCTGGTGTTAAAACACACCGGACAGGAAGCTTGGGGATCTTGGAGTTGATGAGTGTGCTGTCTGGGTATACATGCTTTTCATATACAGGCTTTTCGCTGTCCTGGCGCCCCGATGGTGGAACGAGCTTCCCACTGTCGAGTCACTACCTATCTTCCGCCGTAGACTGAAGACTCATCTCTTCAGGCTACATCTTGACTGTCCCTCCTAAAAACCTCTTCACCCCCCCACTACCCCTCTGTACAGTTCCTCTACTGTTAATAATAATAGAAAATGCTTCCCATAGCATTGTGACTTCCAATGGCAGCATAGATTTTTCCTAGCATAGATTTTTTTCTTATAATGACTGATGTATAGATGATTCACTTACTTTAGACAAATGTTCTGCTAAATGTCAAAAATGTAAATGTAAATGCAAAGCGGTCTCAAAAACAGATTTCAGCTACATGCAGTTTCTGTTGGGTAATTCAGCAGTATGTGGTCATAAAGTAGTTACATTGTCAATATTTCCCAGAAACTGTTTCACCGATAAGCACTACCCAATCACGGGGCAAGAGGGTAATCAATCTGGACCTTTTCATCCAGTCATTCCAGAAAAGTTCTGAAAAATAGCCTCTTCTGCTCTTTTATCATTGATTTCCTACTTGGAAAAGGATTCCACTCCTGAAAGCCTGTCTCCTCTACCTCAGAGTGAAGCTGAAACAGTTGCCTCAGACATCATAAACTTCAACACGCACACTGGGTATTTGTATTCTGGGCCAATACAATTGTTTTCTTGTACCTGTTTAACTACCAGTTGGCTGATGACTACACTGACCAAAACCAGTAGGTACAAAGCATGGCTGCTTCCAAAGACACTGGTGTATGATTTGTCACCCCCTATAGAAAATAGAGCAATATGTCCCTAAAGAGGTGTCAACTCTGCTTCATGTTGTCATGGTATGACCTCTGCTTCATGTTGTCATGGTATGACCTCTACTTCATGTTGTCATGGTATGACCTCTGCTTCATGTTGTCATGGTATGACCTCTGCTTCATGTTGTCATGGTATGACCTCTGCTGTAAACCAAGCACTTCCTCACAAAGCTCTGCATATGGATCACTGGACCTTTAGATGACGTGCATTTGTTGATCTCTGTCACCAAAGTAAAACCATAATCATAACTACAGGAGTTTGCGGAGATGGATGGACCATCAGTTTTTGCGGGTCTACAGGCCTACCTTTTTGGACCCGTTAGCCGTAAGCTTTGTTCAAAATCATGAAATGAACATTTTCTGATTGGATCATCTTCTGGAGTTTGGGTTTCCTATGGGATTGTGTCTGAATAGAAATACGATGCAATCTGTGACACGTCTCTGCACGCCTGCGTCGAAGATCTCCATCTACCTTTGTTGTTCCCTCCCCAAACCGTTTGACAACAATTGAATTGTAGAGAATAATTCTGTAAATTTACCACATGAAACTTTTGATGTGGGGATTGATGGTTCCTGAGGGAGATCTTCAAAGTCACGCAAAGTGTGGTTTTGTGTGTGTGTGTGTGTGTGTGTCTGTCTGTCTGTCTGTTCTCTCTCTCTCTCTCTCTCTCCCTCCCCTCTAGTGGCCAACAGAAGTCATCTGAGTTCAAGTCTAAATAGATGTTTCTGTTGAATTCCTGTTCATTCTTATTCTGTGGCTATAAAACCAATATTTAAAGTAGATAAAGGCCACCCTGGAAATAGTAAAATATCAAAACTAGAATGTCATCATTATCATCAGGCTATAAATTACAACCAAATACCCTAAAGTTATTTGTCATACCTGCTTTGGGGTCAAATCTGAATTGTAGAGAATCAGTTAACCATGCAATCAAATTGATTTAAATTAAATTCTTATTAAATTTGGGAATGGCGTGCTCGACTCGATCTTACAAAATCTTCGGGGGCAGGGTTAAAATAACTCTTTTAATATTTTTTTTTTTTAAATATATGTTTTTAGGGCATTTCTGCTTTATTGGGATAGAGACAGTAGAGATTGACAGGAAGGATGGGAGAGAGAGGAGGGACGACATGCGAGATAGGTCGAGGGTCGGAATCGAACCAGGAACCTTGCAATTACATGGTAAGCGCATTAGTGTGCTACGCCACTAAGCGCCCCAACTCTTTTAATATTAAGGGAAAAGGAAATAACTCCTTTAACATTAAGGAAAAACATTGGTGCTCAGCGCACCTACCCATACCAATATTTGTAGTGAAGGACAATGGCTGTGATGTGCAGGGTTTGAGCCCTGCTTGGAGTGTGTTTTTTGGGGGGATTTAAGTGATTTCATTTTAATGATCGAGGTGAACAGCGCTTATGGTTGCCTCATTTTTCAGATTATTGTGCAATTTCAAAACTTGGAAATGACCCAGAAATAGACTTTACCCAAGTAGATATTCATACAGCTGCATCATTCACAGGGGACAACATGTTTAATATACACTTGTTTACTTGTCACATATTTCTTCCTCTCAATTGGACACAAATGAATCCCTGTCTTTCTATGTCACCTACAGGCTATTGTCTTTCTATGTCACCTATAGGCTATTGTCTTTCTATGTCACCTATAGGCTATTGTCTTTCTATGTCACCTACAGGCTATTGTCTTTCTATGTCACCTATAGGCTATTGTCTTTCTATGTCACCTATAGGCTATTGTGAACTAAAGCATTGGCTGGTAATTTCCGAATCCCAATTAAATAAATACTGGTCATGGTCATCCTCTTCTTTTCAGCATACCTCTGGTATTTGTGGAAAAACACTTGGTTACATCTTTGACCACAAGCAATGTATTACTTGTGGCTTCTTAATGTGTTTTGTTTGTTTGTAAATGCACACAGAATTATAGCATTTTTGTGTGGTATACATAAAATCTGACCTGACATAACAGTCTAATTTTGTGGGGTACAGAATGCCAATTGATACTGTTTACAAGCAATTATATGAGTGACATTGGGTATCACTCACCTATGTTTCTCTATTCATGAACAAGTGTGAACACAGTTGAGGGTGAGGGATTTAGCCTGGGTCCATTGAAGGGGTAATGGGTGATCTAGCCCTGTTAGTGGGTTGTTATTGTCAGCATGACTGGGGTCTGTCATCAGTGGTCAGGCAATGTGCTGTGTCATTTTGTGGCCACAAACATGACCTAGGGGGAATTCATCACCAAGAGGCTATTCCAGGCTAGCTGTGGAACAGCATATCTGTTTACTAAACAGATATGTGATCTAAATGTATACCCTCAGCAGGAACACAAAAAAGGGACGGCTTGTCAGAGTGGCCTCAATCATCCTGTCTTACTGTGTTCAGCACCGGTTGCTAAGACAAGTCACAGTGGCTCGAAATGTAATCCCCACATGAGCCTGGCGCCATATTCCCAGTCTCTCGGAAAACATATTGTAAATCAAGGGAGTGGAATATCTCCTCAGTAAAGACATCTCTACCCACAACATCTCTGCCCATGTTCGTGTATTATTTTAATCAGCCCACGTATCGGTGAATTGGCATGACTTGTAGCTAGCTTTAGCTTTAGCCACTGGAGCGGTGATTGATTTTGTCACGCATGACGTCGGCTTTCCGGCACCTGAAAATAACCAAAATATCATGGTCTTAAAATGACTAGCATAGACACGAAATACAAGTATTTAAAACACTGGGCATATTTCTGATCATTTTAACTTGCCGGCTGCTACTTAGAGATGCACAGAAGTACACGAAACCTTAAAAGTCTGGTTTGAGCAACGTCATATGGCTGCAGACCTAGGTCGATACGAGCTGCCCTTCGGCTATCTTAGCATTAGCCTGCAGCTAACAATCTTAGCTACAAATACTTTTTTAAAAATGTATATATATATATTTAAAAAAAAGCGCTTGTGTTGATTTGCTTTAACCCCTGAGCTCACTTGGCACGTATTGGAGACCGGCTATTAATAGTAGACCTCCGGGTCTTGTGTTACTCTGCTGCAGCCAAACTGCTGCTCAAACCCACGATATGACAGCTGAAATAGATACTATACTGAGATCAAATATACACCAACATTATTAGCCTAGGCCTACAATAATCTGTCAAAACGAGATTAATCTTTGATAGATATAGTAATTTATTATTGTTTCCATACAACGTTGCCGTAAACGATCTGTCACTGTTGAATAAATACTGGTGATGTCGCAACGGTTGCTCATTTGCAAGCGTTTGTTGGAGACTCTGCACTTATTGGAAGTCTTACTGCACTCGTTTTCACTCGGTCATAAGTACTCGTAGATTTATAAAATTGAGTCTTAGTTTTGTTATCTAAATTCATAGACATCTATAAGCTATTTATGTATCAATTGTGATTCTTACGCATCACAAACATGATTCATAGTCTATTAAGGGATGCATAGGACAAGTAATGACAATATACCAATATGTGGGCTGATTGTGAAATAAAATGGCAGTCAGAATAATGAACAAAAAAGGCTGCCTGCCTGTATCCAGATAAATCCCGTACCAGGAATTTAAAGGATAAACATCTCACAGGTGTTTCCAATCGATATGAACAATTTGCTTCACCTGGCAACAGACTTGAGTGAAGACAGACAGCAGATAGCGTTTTTGTTTGTTACTGGCAGCTGTGAGCATGGATTTTGTGCTTGACCTCTCACTTCATGTGCATGTGGAGCAAGGTCAATGTTTGTCTGCAGAGTCCTGGATAAATGACAGAACAGTCAACACTAGAAGCCCTGGGCCCTCATTACGAACGAAAAATACCCAGAGTGAGATCTGGAGAGGTCCATGTATTGATGTGTAACAGTGTAATCAGTCAATCAGGTCAAAACCATGCAAAAATGATTGTGTTTAGTCGTTTAAAACATTTAAATAGCCCATGTGTTTATTTGCTTTAAGCCCACTTGGCACCTATTGGAGAAAGGCTATTATAGTAGACCTGGATTCTTCGGTCACCCACTGTAGAAGTCTTCCTTGGCCTACAAGGCCGTTTGCGATTTCTGAGCTCACCAGCGCTTTCTTTCTTTTTAATGATGTTCCAAACTGTTGATTTGGGGATATTTCAGCCTCATAATGGCTTCCCTGACTTTCAGTGATGTCTCTTTGGTCCTCATGTTGACCGACACCAATAGCAGACTCCAAAGCCTAGAATCAGTACTAGACTTTGAGAGCTCTCTTATGGCTGCACAAATGATGTGAAGGAACAGACCTGACGAACCAGAAACACCTATCACGCCAATTGTCCCATCAAGGGGCGTGTCCTCTTTCACATCTGGCCATCCTGATAGGACAACTCTAAGTATCGTCCTCAGCCTCTTCTGTGTCCCGTAAGCTCTGACGGAACCTGTGGTTAGCAACATTGAGATGCTTTGCTCTCTCTATGCTGCACACAGTGTTGTGTGTGGTGCAACTGACTTCCTGCCTTGTGTTGTTGCTCTGCTCAGAATCTCTCTGACTCCCAGGTTGTAGTTTTGCAGCTGCGTTAACAGACCTTGGAGACTCTTAGGGGCACAGAGGAGTGGCTTCTTCGAGGATTGCGATCAACAGCTTAAATCCACTTTTAGTTTTTGTACACCTCACTGCTGGAACTATCTACAAAAAAACATTTTAGTTGATTGTTCTGGTGCCACTCAGGCAACTTAACAGTTTGATTGAGGACCTCTTTGTTGAAAAATGTGTTTGTTTGATTGTGTTTTATAATGTTGTAATTTTGTATGATGTATGATTGTAAACTGTGAATATGCACAGTAAAAGAGACCTTGTATCCTTGTGAAAGAGACCTTGGTCAATGGGACTCCCTGCCAAAATAAAGGTTAAATAAACAAAAAAAATACGAGTGGTCTCTGCTGTTATCATCTTCCTGCCATACAGATAATGATGAAATCTCTGGCAAGCAAATACAATACTCGAACACTCCTTTTCTATTTGAGCATAGTTTTGCTCGTTGGCGTCTGAACCCATGCTGAACCCACAGACTGTTTCCCTGGCAGCACGTTAGTCCGGTGTTGCTTTGAGGAACAAGCGGTGCTTTATTTCCCGTACAGCTTGGTAATGTTCAGGCAGCCAGTACGTCGGAAAGCCAATGAAACGCTGAACTGCCTTGGCATCAGTGGGTGTCGGCATGTCCAGTACAGCCCTGGGTTTCTCTGGGTCTTTTCTTATGTGTCCATAAAACTGAACTGCATCTTTTTCACACTGAGTCTCTGCCTTCTTCTATTGTCACTTTTCTTTTCTTTTTTTTTACTCTTGGTGTTGATTTGTTGATTGTTGCTAACTCTTGTTGTTGAGCGAGGAGCAAGACCCCAATGTATTTCACTATCAATTACGGCTGTACGCGATGTACATGACAAATAACATTTGATTTGGAACGGATTAAAAAAAAAAAAGAAAATACATTTTCTAACCTGCGCAGTTTTTTTGTGAATAAATATTATAACCTGCGCTGTTTCTCACACGGTCTTTGTTTCTGGGATGATGGGGAAAGCAAAATAATGAAGAACATTCAATTATATTATGGTGGGAGTACATTTAGCAGCCAAATATGAAAATTTTCATGTCAGTTCTGCAGCGTTGAGCGTTAGTTTGGGCGTCTCCAGTGACGCACCTCCAGTAGAAGACAACCTTCACGTCATCAGTGCTCGCCGGTCGCAACATGTGGGCAACATTTCTACTTTCCTCCTAATCCCGTCGCTGGATGTTATTTAGTTCACTTAAAAATGTCTGCAAAAAACCAGAAGGAAAACGAAAACGCTGCTGAGGGAGAATCTACGTTAAAAGAGGAATTAAACAAAAAGGTAGGAATGCTTCTAGCTAGAGATAGCTACTGTAGATAACTCCTGCTCACTGCAGGTAACACAGAGTGTGTAATAGCTGTTTCACCACCCGTACACTCCGTCACTGGGTGGTGCATTAATGCTGTGCCGTCTTTAGGTGGCCGGTTTGAATATAAGAGAAAATGAGAACGTTTCCGCAGCTCATGAGTGGTTTTATTTTTTCCTCTTTCTCTGTAGATCAAGGAACAGAAAATCGTGGTTGACGAGCTTTCCAATTTGAAGAAAAACAGGGTAAGAAAAATGATCGTATAATATGTGACTATCGTACATGACCTCGTTGTACCATATGATATTTATAGTATGTGAGATATGTTTGACTTTAAATATGCAATACTTAATTCGGCCAAATGGTTAGCCCACCACTTGTTTTGGGTGTAAAGTGGAGAGGTGGGAATGGGGAAATGTGACCACCCTCAAATTCATATTCACAGCTCTGGAGGAAAGGACTGACCGTCCATGCAATTGCAATTATAGTTTTGAACATATTGGGGCTATTCTTCTGATAGTTAGCTTAGCATAGCCATGCCGTCTAAACCCAACAACAGAGACGTGCTTACATCATTTAAAATCGCAACTGCGCTTTATTCCTTGTGCAATACATTTTACATCCACATGATTTATACTGATTTTATCACATAGCCTAGTAAGAGTAATGAATAAGGACAGGGTAGTTTAATTGATTTTACCTAAAGATTAAACAAAAGTACACTATTCCAATAATACTTAATACATGTGTTGATGATTAGATATGCATTGTTTGTTTACGAAGACGTTGTTTACAAACAGAAGTCAAACCAAGATAATTTGGGTTATGATGAGTCATATTTTTAGATAATTAATGAGCCTATAATGAATTGAAATGACCATTGAACAGCGGAACAAATCCCAGAATGTGCCTTTAATACATATTTCTTCTCATATTATTCTCAGAGGGTGTACGTGCAACAGCCAAACAGTAACATATTCTTCTTGGCAGACAGAAGACAGACTCTTGCCTCATGCAAACGTAAGTAAAGACATGTACCGTAACAGTTTGGTTTTCTCTTAAACCCTTTCTTGTGTAAGGCGTCCTAATTAATCCTAATGTGCAATTCTCTTCTTTTCAGAGGTACTAGACAACATGAAGAAGGGATTCCAGGACATGTAGGCTCCGCTCAATCTGGGAGGGAACTACAGTTAATACCTTCTGTCTGCAACAAGCCATGTGTGGCATCTGTTGTGTGCTGAGCTTGTCCCCCTCCCAGCTGGTTCTGGAGAAGAGCGTGTGTGAGAACCTAAGGCGAAGGGGGCCCAACTCAAGTCAGGATGTCACCAAAACTGCAACGGATCCCCACTACCGCTGTCTTTTCTCTGCTCATGTACTCCACCTGAGGGGTAGCCTTACCCCTCAGCCAGCACAAGACCCTAATGGTAATGTTCTGCTGTGGAACGGTGAGGTTTTTGATGGACTGTCGGTGAAACCAGAGGAGAATGACACTGATGTTCTCTGCCACCACCTATCAGCCTGCAACAGCCCTACAGAGATCCTGCCTGTCCTGTCAGAAGTTAAAGGGCCCTGGGCTTTTGTATATTACCAACAAGCTGGACACTACCTCTGGTTTGGGAGAGACTTCTTTGGCCGGCGAAGCTTGCTGTGGCAGTTTGATGCTGAGGAGAACGTGTTGAATCTGACATCTGTGGCCACTTGTCCTCCTGGTTGTGACGGTACACTTTGGCAAGAGGTTCCAGCCATGGGTGTTTACAGGATTGACCTGCAGGCGTTCGCAGAGTCTCGTTCCCTGACATTTGAGGTTTATCCGTGGGTTCACTCAGGTGAGAGTATGTTCCCTTCTGGTCATGAACCTAAGTGGGAGGGTCTTCCTCGGTCCACTACAGCAGTTATGAACCCCTCTGGCCTCTTCCTCACCTCTCCGGTTTGCCCTCTGAACATGTCGGTCCCTGAGTCGGTTGAGGTGGAACCCTGTACAAGCTCACAGGTTTCTGTTGACAACCTGGAGGCGTTGCTAACGTGCGGTGAGAGGACGCCGGTCGTTAGCGGTCTGATAGATATGCTCGGTGAGGCAGTACGGAGACGTGTGCAATGTCTTCCCTCGGAAACGCCGGCGATCTCCCCACTCACCGACGACAAAGCCGCAATCGCCATACTTTTCTCCGGGGGGATTGACTCAATGATTCTGGCTGTTCTTGCTGACTGCCACATTCCCACCAATGAACCAATCGACCTTCTGAATGTAGCTTTCGAAATGCGGGAGCCAAAGACTCAGAAAGAGTCTGCCAAGAAAGTAAAACAGCACAAAAGGAAGCCCACAGATCCCAGGACTGACGCAGCTCGTTCTTCCCCTCCGTGTAGCCCCTTTAATGTTCCTGACAGGATCACTGGCAGAGCAGGCGTGAAAGAGCTTCAGGACTTGAATCCAGAGAGAAGATGGAATTTTGTTGAAATCAACGTCACTAAAGAGGAGCTTGAGAAGAAGCGTCAGGAGCGCATCTGTCACCTGGTGCACCCGCTGGAGACCGTGCTGGACGACAGCATTGGGTGTGCTGTGTGGTTTGCAGCTAGAGGAACTGGCTTGATCACAGAAGGCAAAGGACAGAGGATGTTCACCTCATCTGCAAAGGTAAAATATCATAAACGGAAATGTCCAATAAGAAATTTGCACCTGGAAATCGACCCAAATTATATATATATATATAGACCAAAATAGAACATATGGTGTCCTTGAGGAACAACACACATACCTGTAGCCTACCTGTAACCTACCTGTAGCTTAAATACACACAGGTGTCAAATATGGTGGTTCTACTACGCATTTCAGTAATTTCATCCACACCACTTGCAACCAAATACTAAACATGGACTGCTTAATTTGGACATAATATCAATCTGTCCAAATACTTCTGGTTGCCGAAATAGGGGGACTATATATAAAAAGTGTTTATTGTTTCTAAAAGGTGAAACCAAATATTCATACAAATAAATAAAAGCTGATTTAACCTAGTATAGAAGCAAAAGAAGAAGAAATGCTTCACTGTCCAAATACTTACGCAGGCCACTGTACCTGTTGAACGTTCCCCTCAGCTACTTCGGCCTGACTACACAGGCGTCAAATCAAATCAAAGTTTATTTGTAATATACACGGAATACAGCCGTAGACTGTGAAATTAAATGCTTAGGGCAAGCTAGCTCCTCAACAGTGCAACAAAGTGATAGATAAAAGAGGAGCAAATTAGTTTGCTCAGTAAATTATTTACTTGCATGTGTTTCAGCATAACATACTTGTTCTCATGCAATTACAGAATTTCGTTTATAAATTAAAAAAAAAAAAAAAAAGAATTCTCTTTAATGTGCAACTTGGACCACATAATATTAGTTTACATAGAATAATTTAAATAATGAGCCCAAGTATGAACACTGCCTATTCATAGACCTCCAAGTAGCTCTTTAGGAGAGGGTGGCTTTTGGACTCAAAGATCGTGTATGCTCAACTCCTCCGTGTCTGCAGGTAGTTTTGACCGGTATCGGAGCAGATGAGCAGCTGGCAGGGTACTCCAGACACAGAGTCCGCTTTAAGACCTCTGGACATGAGGGTCTGGTCCAAGAGCTGGCCATGGAGCTGGGTAGAATCTCCTCAAGGAATCTGGGACGAGATGACAGAATCATCGGGGACCATGGGAAAGAGGCTAGGTAAGTACAGGGCCCTCGGTTCATGAATACTTTGTTTTTAATCATTCATGGCCCTTACGAATTACATTACCGGTTAATGTCATTGTTGTTTTTAGCTCACATTCTGCCCTTTTCAGTTGGGAAGCTGGTTTTCCATATTTGCCAGGTTCTATGTTTTGAAGTGCATGGCGTTATCGTGACATATTGTACTTTGTTTCCCTTTTTTTAATAGGTTTCCTTACTTGGATGAGGATGTTGTGAGTTTCCTTAACGCCCTGCCTGTGTTTGAGAAGGCAGACTTGTCCCTGCCTCGAGGTGTAGGGGAGAAACTGCTACTACGGCTGGCTGCCAAGGCGCTGGGCCTCGGGCCCTCCACTGTCCTGCCGAAGAGAGCGATGCAGTTTGGCTCCCGCATTGCAAAGATGGAGAACAGCCACGAGAAGGCCTCAGACAAGTGCAAGAGACTTGTCAGCTTAGATTAATAAAATGTTTAATCAGGAATGTTTTGTAATGCTTTTGTGTGAAAGGGAGAGTGGAATTCCTCCTCTTGGGAAAATGTGGACCGTAGGAAGGAGAGGGGTGGGGGTGGGGGTGGGGGAGGGAGGGAGGGGGAGGGAGGGGGAGCACAGCATGGAACAGTTGGATTGAATCCAGCTCATTAGGGGCATGGTACATTTCAGTTGTTGCAGAGTTCACAGTACTTTAACGATTATGATCATAGTATGCCACACTATTAACTGACATGAGAATGTCTTTGATTGCAGCAGAAGTACATAAATGTTCATTGTTATATAATCCGATACTTCTGTGTCCAAAAATGTGACTTATTTCCTCATGTTGTCAATACCATACATGCATCTTTGTTGTCATCTACATCATGTAAGACTTCACATCTTGAAGCTTTTCTTTGAAATACAGGTCACATTCCTCGTAGGACGGCAGATTTCCCACGTCAAACCGGCCGGATATCTGATGAATGTACACAGGCTTTCTGAAAGAAAAAAAAAAAAAAAAAAAGATTTGTCTACTTTGAGATGAGGTATTGTATTTAAACCAGGAATACTAACAGTCAATCTTAGGAACTACCTTGGAATAAGCCATGACAAAAAGTTTCCTGGAGCATCCTTTTCTTCGATTGGTGCTTCCTTTGGAGAGAAAAAAGGAATCTATCAGTGTCTGGAGATCACAAATGTAAAAAGCACCATCACAAATGTAAAACATTACAGAAGACCTTTTCTTTTTTTTCTTTTACCTTTTTCTCATCAAGAAAGGCATCCAGCAAAGATAAAGTTTTCTTGGAAAGCAAATAGAAACAGGGACACTGCAAAACAAAATGGAGACAAAAAATATAGTGTATTCCATAGAGGTTTATCAAACAAGTCAAATGCGGTTTGCTCATCAGTAATCAAACCCCTTAATGGCACCCCAGTTGAACCTCTATTACTCAAAACTAAATATATTGACATGGTACCCGTGATTGTATTGCAAGCCTTCTAAAGCAAGGAGGCTTGCTATGTTGAAGAGCTTAAATGGACTCACCGCCCTCCGTGATTTTGTCTCTGAGGGAAGCGGTTTCTCCCTCATACGGAGCACCTGGAGGTCTTCATCCACCTCCAAAATGCCATACTTACAGGTCTCTATAGGATAGATGCACATTGGTCTCAAATACAAATGGACAACCCGTTTACGCACCTACCGCTAAACAAGTGTAATCCTAATTGAGACTTGTTCAACGTGTGTGTGCACTGCAACGTGAGTGTATGGAAGTGGATACAGAGACCTAGACATTCTGCAGTGGTTTTCCCTGTGGTTTTGGAGGCAAGCTGCTGGCATGATGTTCTAATTATATTTCACTCACCCTCTTCTTTACACTCGTAAGAGAGAACGAGACTGCTGTCTTCACACCTTTCTTGAAAGTCAGAAAACCTCTTCTTAACTTCAGTGAGGCTGAAATCTTCCTTGAACAGAGTGTCACTGTCGAAGAAAGAAAATGTCAGAATGTGCCGGCATTCAGCAGTGATAACAGCTCTAATAACCTTTAACCTTTAACCTACGGAACAGATTATTAGGGCCAAGTGAAGAGAAATGGGGCAGTTAAACAAATTTCGAAAATAAAGTCAATTTCGTAAAGTCAAAATAAAAGGTCAAGAACAATTCAACATGTTAAAAATAAAGTTGCAGTTGTATTTCCAGATTAAAGTAGGGGATTTGGTTAATTGCATGCCTCCCCTTAGATGACCTGGTGAAACTACTGCAGAATTGATTTTAGTAACCAGGAAATCCTTGCTCTTTTAGCACATAATAAGAATATTAAGTATTAGGGCTTTGAAGGTTGGGATCTTTTCAGCACCTTTTTTTTCCCCACATGGCCCTAATCCTCTTCCGTATTAATCAGTTTTAACCCTCGAATCATAGAATGTTCAAACATACCCGCCAACAACCACCACGTGGTCCTCTATCCTGAAGTGCTTGACTGCGAGCTGAAGGCAGGCCACAGCCCCCAGACGCTCCTACACGGGTAAAATGGGGTGTTTTTAAAATCTGCACTTGGTGCCCTGCCCAGGCATTTTAAGTACGTTTTTGAGTAAGGCACGGAGCAATTCTTGACTTGTTTTTTTCTGGTAATTCTATACCCCAGCACCAAGAGACCGATATAGCACCTTCTCAACCGTGTAGACACCAGAGTTAGACAAGCCAGGTATGCGGAGGTTCCATGAGGAGAAGCTTTGGATTACAAATTAATGGTGCGACAGTTCAGATGGTCAAGAATTTCTCTTGGCCCTAAAAATAATATAGCTTACTTAACTGATGATGCTGCAGTTAATAGTCACTTAGGGATGCACAGACCAGTGTACCAAGTGTAACCACAACCACAAATGATGATCATCATAAAAGACTGCGCTTTTTAGCACTGTGATCTGACCAACCTCATTGCTGCTGGTTCCGTCACTGAGGATTTTAACAGCAGGGAACTCCTGGGCCCACTGCTCGAACGCGCGGTGGTATAAGGCGTTAGTCTGTTGAGGTGAAAAGACAGGACAGGTCATTACACTCTCAGTGTCTGACTCATTCATCTGCACATTCTTGTTCTAAGTAACGGAATTTATTGTTTGGGAAGGTATGTTTGGTTCGCAGGTCCCGTTACTTATGCAGGGGACTGTACGTACAGCTGGGAGCTCGCTCTGGCTAATAAAACTGTACTTTTTGTAAACAACATCCACATGTAAATATAGACTGGATACTCCAGTCACAGACGGTGCCAATAAGAAGTTAAGACAATAATTGTCACAGATGGTGCCAATAAGAATTTAAGCAAACAAACAAGGTGTGAAGACGACCTTGTTGCACATATGACACTAGCCGGATAGCATCCTCTTCTATACAGTCAATCAAAGAAGACAACCACCGGAGCAACAATCAGACTGAGCGAAAGAAGGATTTTATTACAAAACTGTGTCTTGGCGGGGTCATTTGTATTTCGATACATGACAAAGTCTCCGACTCTATCTGTCTCTGTCGATCTGTCCAAAGGAGGGCGCTATCCGGCTAGTATGACGCACTGTCGATGTTACTTACTATCACATAAACTGTATCCACACATCCAGTGGCAGTCAAAGCGTGGACCCAGTGGGACATCAGGGCGCAGTGGCCCACGGGGAGCAGTGGTTTGGCCATGCCAACCAGATGTTTGAATCTTCCGCTTCGGTCACCCTCCACATCTCTCTGTAACCTGGTCCCGTATCCCGCAGCGAGAACGACTGCTTTCATACTGCGCCTGCCTTGGTTTCGAAAGCTAATCTGTCAATCGTGCAATGCAGACTCGTTTTCTGAAACGTGTAAAAGACGTGTGCACGTCTGTGATATTACAGTAAGATGACAGCAAAGCAATGAGGCCAGATTCTACATCCCAGGACGTAAAGTCCTGTTGGATTAAAGTCCTGTTGGATTAAAGTCCTGTTGGATTAAAGTCCTGTTGGAAGTTTCAACTCAGCTCGAATCTGAACTCCGGACCTCGCCCACCTACTTCCGGTGTCCAGGATTTCTTCAAAACAGTTTACTTAATCTCCATGTAGCATTTAAATATAGTAAAAACGATCAAGGAACCACAAATAATATGCTAATTATATATATAATGTGTGTGTGTGTGTGTGTGTGTGAGTGGCGCCAAAGTCAGCCTGTGAAAGAGGGTCAATCAGTAGGTTGTGTGTAGCGGACCCTGCTGTCTGTGTGTACTCTGCTGTTTGTGTGTACTCTGCTGTCTGTGTGTACTCTGCTCATTGTGTGGTGTCGTCTACTATGTCCAAGAACCTGCGTCCTCGCCATTCACACGTTCACTCTTCTCCTATCCGATCCCTTCTCTTCCTCGCCTACATTGTAACTATACTACCCTCCTCTGGCCACTGTTAGTACTGTTCTGTAAATAATATCCCAAATCAGTGTGTCAATGTCATCTCTGAAATTTAAAATCTATGAAAGTACATTTTCAATAGGGACCAAGTGTCTAAAAAAACTGATAATGATATTCTGTTCATAGCAAATTTTAGTTGACTGGCTGTCTGTAGCTTTTTCTAATTATCCCTATGAATATGGGGTAAGGCTTGGCTATGGTTGTCTGTGACTACAGTTACTATGACTACGACAGGAAGAAGAAAGGGTTTCCCACTGGTTTCGCGACCGGAACTTTATTCACGTTTACATGACAGACGAATGGTACAGATGAATGGTACAGATGAATGGTACAGATGAATGGTACAGATGAATGGTACAGACGAATGGTACAGATGAATGGTACAGATGAATGGTACAGATGAATGGTACAGATGAATGGTACAGACGAATGGTACAGATGAATGGTACAGATGAATGGTACAGATGAATGGTACAGACGAATGGTACAGATGAAGGTCCGCTGGCAGCTCAGAACAAGTAGGAGTGCAATAAGAGATGAGATGGGGAAATGAGTTTGTCATCAAGACAGCTACAATAGTAATACAATAATAAAACATGACAGAGACAATCACATGACATTCAAAAAAATCACAAGACAATTATAGTGGATATAAATATGTTATGTGTGAGCATGTTAGATTGTAAGTACAGTAGGTGCTTTTATGTGAGATCGAGGTTTAGCGATAGCTCCAGAGGCTCTATTTCTTGCGTGCGCTGGTAGATAATTTCAGCTGGTCTGTGCACGTGTAGCGCGCGTGTGTGTGCGGGGTTGCAACCTGCTCGTCAGAGCACATGTAGGCAGCATTACGGACGGACACCAGGCTGGTGAGGTGTGGGCCGTGGAGTGTGTGTGCCGATGGGTTGAGGAGTGGTGTGTGTGTGGAGCCTCTGTGACACAGCCTGCGGAGAAACACACTCAACACGACCACCGTCAACACCAGGGCCACGCAGACTCCCGCCAGCGCATACACTGCAAGCGTGTCACCGCCCTGGGGGGTGGAGACCGCCACGCAGCTTGTCTGGGAGTCTCCGGCGCGGTTCTGTGCTTTCACACACACACTGTACCGCAGGCCCGCCTCCAGCCCAAACACGCTGGTCTGCCTCGCCCAGGAGCTCACGCTGCCGTTACTGAACACGCTGCCGTTCTCTAGTAGAACCCGAACGCCAAACTCTGTCACGGTCGAGGTCGGGGCACACCAGCGGACGCTGGCTGCCTCTGGCCACACCCCCGACACCTCCAGCGCCTCCACGGGGTCAGGGGTCACGGAGGGCGGAGTCAGACTGGGACACGAGCAACTCCGCCCCTTGGCCTCCCTGACCTCAGCGCAGGGTCCCTGCAGGTGAACGCAGGGGTCGTAGTCACACAGAGGCTCCGCTCCGACGCCTTCAGGCCCCGCCTCCTTCACCGGTTTCTCCTCTTCTTTTTCGTCAAAGTCGTCGTCATCACCGACATACAGGGGAGGGGGGATGATTGGGCGGTGCTGTGGGGGGGGGGCAGGTGGTGATGGACGGGGGGGTCGCACAGTGGTGTTTGGGCGAGTGGGGTTCGGCTGTGTTGATGTTACTATTGGTCGTTGTGATGTTGCTGGTTGTGGTGACGCTGGTGATGTTGCCGTGGGCGACAAAACTGTCTGAGTGTTATTCTGGGTGTTGCCGGTGGTAACAATCGTCTCTGGGGTCTGCGACACTGTCAGGGGTAGAGGAGCAACTGATGGTCCTGTCACTGATGTTGTCATCGTCGCTGTTGGCATGGAGACAGCCTCCGGGTGTGTCTGTGTATGGGACCCCACGTTGGGCCTGCAAGCAGATCAAACACATTACCATGTCAACATAACAGAGAACTGTAACCTGAAATTAATATTATTTAGGCTTAATTTAGTCACATCTTTCACATCTTTTGAAGATATTTATTGACCTAATCCAAGAGGTACAACTAAGTTCAATCTATGGGTTGTAAACCCAGCTCTAGAAAGGATTCAGTTCTTATCTGAACTTCAAATTAACATCAGTCCAGAGCTTTATCAATAACTCAGCCTTGGATTAAAGTTATCCTTATTGTAAGTGTGTTCAGGAGAGCTATTCACCCTTCTGTTGAAACAAAGAGGTTGGTCTCTGTGCTGCTATCAGGGTGGTGTGTCATGTGTATAGAGGGTTCGTCCGTGGTGGGGGTAGAGGGGTTGTTCGTGGTGGGGGTAGAGGGGTTGTCCGTGGTGGGGGTAGAGGGGTTGTTCGTGGTGGGGGTAGAGGGGTTGTCCGTGGTGGGGGTAGAGGGGTTGTCCGTGGTGGTGGCTGGTGATGGTGTGTGTGGAAAGATTGGAATCTGGTCTGCAGCCGTCGTCCAGAAGACACACACAGCAAGGGCCCACCCACACGCCAACCAAAGGGTTAACATTTCACTGGTTCACCGCACACGCACACACACACACACACACACACACACACACACACACACACACAAATGAGAGACATCAGACACCTCTTCACTTTTCACTCATGATCAGTTATCCTGTCTCAAATGTGCAGTACACATAATTACCTCCAGGGCTTCATTGTCCTGTCAGAGTGAGCGCTCCGTCTAGAACTCTCTGGTATCAGCTACAGTCCCAGGGTCCTGGAGGGGGTCTGAGTATCAGCTACAGACCCAGGGTCCTGGAGGGGGTCTGAGTATCAGCTACAGTCCCAGGGTCCTGGAGGGGGTCTGAGTATCAGCTACAGTCCCAGGGTCCTGGAGGGGGTCTGAGTATCAGCTACAGTCCCAGGGTCCTGGAGGGAGTCTGAGTATCAGCTACAGTCCCAGGGTCCTGGAGGGAGTCTGAGTCTGGTCCCTGTTCTGTTCCAGCCGAGTCCTTGCTGTGGTGTCTGGCCTGTGTTTTATACAGCACCAGCGGAGGAACGGGGAGGGGGGGGGTCATAACTGGGAAAAGTAACACACACACACAATCGAAACTGGTGGGAGTGAGAGTGTGTGTCTTTGTGTGTGTGTGTGTGTGTGTGTGTGTGTGTGTGTGTGTGTGTGTGTGTGTCTTTGTGTGTGTGTGTGTGTGTGTGTGTGTGTGTGTGGGTGTGTGTGTGTGTGTGTGTGTGTGTGTGTGTGTGTGTGTGGGTGTGTGTGTGAGAAATGGCTCAACGATAGACGGGGTTCTCGTTTACTGCGGTCGCTTCGTAGGGGAGTGGTCACTGTACCAGGCTCACATCGCCACGGATACAGAGACTTACGCCATCCCAGAATACTCCTACATATCTAAGAGACAGCTCATGTTGATAAGTGCTCTGAGTATTCACACACACACACACACACACACACACACACACACACACACAGAGAGAGAGAGAGAGAGACACAGACACACACACACACACACAGAGGCACACACACACAGAGGCACACACACACACAAAACACACACACACACACACACACACACTTCCATATAGACAGACAGAGTGATGTTATCTGAGGGCGTCTGTGGTCCATCCATGAGGTGTCACCTACCAGATAAAGCTCATTAATATTCATCCATATAACCTTCTGGCTGCTCCCCTTCTGGCTGCTCCTACTCCAAGTCTCTAGTAAAACCTCTGCCGAGCGTAATAGAGATACGGGAACTGATTAGATTACTTTTCCCAAATGCCCTTGTGCCAAAATACGCACTGATCCAAAGAACAGCAACTCACAAGTATGATTAGTGGAAAGTTAACTAAGGACTTTAAAAGCGGGTTCATTCAAAGTACCTGTTTTACATGGTGATTGCAGCGAGGTGTCTCTTTTGTTTACATGGTTGATAAGCAAAATGCTTTCATTGAGGCCGCTTCTCTCCTCCTGCTGATCTGACTGACCACGGCACCCGTCGTTAGCGTACGCCGTCTCACACCTGGTCGCTGATAGAAACCCGTCGGGGGCGCGCACCGCCACTCCGTCAATCATCAATCACATCTCCTGCAAACACGCGGAGTCACACACACTTGGGGCTGACAGGGGAAGGAAGGTCTTGCAATCGTTTATTTGTATGTAATTAAGCTACGGGCCCTCAAACGTACCATACAATAACGATGAAGTTTGTGGTTTTAATAATCTTATCATTTGGCGCGTGTGGTTTGGCAAATGTAGAAGACCGGAAAACTCAGGAGCGCTTGTTTTTGGGTTCGTTGGGCCTCTCCGGTCGACCCAAGCCGTCGGAACACCGGCGGGTGCCCTCGGTGTTGTGGAGAATGTTTAAAAGGACGAGCGCCCGGGACCACGACGCCCGCGACAACGACCCGTGCGTGGTGTCCGAGTACGGAGTGCGTGGGAACATCGTTCGGTTTGTGCAGGACCAAGGTGAGGTTTAGTTCGTAGGATGGCTGTTGTTGTACTTAAACGGATGATGAACTCTATCAAAAATATTATACAGCCCTCGTGGTATGACCTCTTGATTGTCTCTCCCTCCTCATATGAGTCCCCAGGGCTGCGTCCCAATAATCTAAAGTAGATCCTTCTCCTTGTCTCCTCTTCACCCTAATGATCTGAGAGGACTGGACCCGTAAAAGTGAAGACTTGTCTTCCCAGATATATTTGCTTAACCTTTATTTATACAGGTTAGTCTCATTGAGATGAAAATCTCTTTTTCAAGAGAGACCTGTTTCAACAGCAGCGGGGGGAACAAAGTTTCAGACAAAACAACACACACACACAACGTTGAACAAACTATGGACACACATACAGTACAACAGTTACATATAGAAACACAAATGTCATCATTAAAGACATCTGTCCAAATGACAGTTACACACATCTGTGATATTTGCATCGACCAAGTGTTTAAACTCCACCACAGTGACTAGATCCTCAAGTTTTAAACTGTTCTGGAGAGAATTCCAGTTGGAATACCATTGTAGGAGTGGAGATAAGGAGAACAAACCACTTTGGAGTATTGAGATGCACCCCATGGGACTGTGTTGTATTGAGATGCACCCCATGGGACTGTGTTGTATTGAGATGCACCCCATGGGACAGTGTTGTATTGGGATGCACCCCATGGGACAGTGTTGGGAGTGGGAACTAACTTTTTGTTGAAATAAATAAAATAACTAATTTTCCTCATGTAGCCCTATCATCTATCTGGCTGGCAGTTTGTCCTAAATATTGTTTTGTAAATGAATAACAGTCTGTAGTGATGTGAACAGGACCAGTTTACTCCACTGAATGTTTATAGCTAAGATATGTAGTTCTGTATCCCCGGTGTGTTGAAAATGAATGAGATAATGATATGAATTATGGAGTAATATCTATATTGTGTGACTAGAATAATGATTGTGATTTTAAAAAAATTAAATTGATCCTGCAGGTAGACTTGTCTCTGGCTGGAGCGGCGGTTGCCATGGCTGCGTGGAGAAGCATCTGTTCTTCAACATGTCCGTCCTCCAGCCCGTGGAGCAGCTCTCCTTGGCGCAACTGGAAATAAGGTTCCACTGGGACGCGTTCCGCTCCCCAAGGTTCCTCCCGGGCGCCCGGGCCCTCAGCGTGTCTCTCTACAGAGTGCTGCGCGCCACGCTGAGGGGAGCGAACGCCGCCGCCAACCGCCGCCTCCTGCTGTCCCAGTCAGTGCAGCTCCGCCCTGAGGCGGGGTCGCTGACCCTTGACCTCACGGCGCTGGCGGACAGCTGGCGTCGACCGGGGCGGAACTACGGCCTGGTGCTGGAGCTACAACCGCACGCCACGCCACGCGACGACGAGGACCCCGAGGACCCCGAGGACCCCCTCCTGGCCTACCACCCGGGGAACAGCCTCCCCCTCCACGGGCCAACCGCAACCCTCCCTGAGTTCCAGGCCTCGCTGGTGGCCGTGTCCCTGAACCCGCTCCAGTGCAGCTCCAGACAGAAGCGGAGCGCCGCGGCCACCGCTGCCGCCACGTACCTCCCGCCGGTGACGCCCAGCAACGTGTGCAAGCCGCGCCGCCTCTACATTGACTTCCGGGACGTGGGCTGGCAGGACTGGATCATCGCCCCGCAGGGCTACCTGGCCAACTACTGCCACGGCGAGTGCCCGTTCCCGCTGAGCGAGAGCCTGAACGGCACCAACCACGCCATCCTGCAGACGCTGGTGCACTCGCTGGACCCCCGCGGCACGCCCCAGCCCTGCTGCGTGCCCGTCCGCCTGTCCCCCGTCTCCATGCTCTACTACGACAACAACGATAACGTGGTGCTCAGACACTACCAGGACATGGTGGTGGACGAGTGTGGATGCAGGTGAGGAGGAGGAGGAGGAGGAGGGGGGGTGATGGTGGTCGTCGTCATGTTCCCAATCGACCCCAAGCCCCTACCTCCTACCTCCTAGGCACTTGTGTATCCTCTTGGATACAGTAGGTGAAAGCAAAAGGTTAACAGTTCTATCCAATCTTGTCATATGTTATGTTATATGCAGGGTAGGGGCTAGGGATAGATTTACAACTGTGGAGGTCTAGATTTGGTATGCAGGTCTGTGCCTCTACATAGAATGTGTGACTGAGTTGTGCATCTCTTTCAAATTGTGTTTTACTTTGACTTTTAGAAATGGTCTTGTCGGTGTGGATTTTTAGTTTAGTTATGGGAGTTATTTGTTTACCTGTGATGTCACAATAAAAATCTATACATGCCATTATGTATTATTCTTTTGTGTTACGGTGTCGGGACGTATCCGCCTCGGGGGCACAGATGGGTCGGGTAACGTTCGGGGTGCTCTGATGCTCTCTGGTGTCTTGTAATTTCCGGGTTTCGATATTGTGCAATAATCAGAATTATGAGTGCATCTGTATTTAATGTATTTCTTAGGGTGCAATTTAGCTAATATGCGTTTGTATTTATGGATCCAAAATATGGTATAATTTAGCTAATATGCGTTAGTATCGAGCTAGCTTTATGTAATATAGAGACAGTATTTACAGTAATGCTACAGTATTTATCCAATTAAACATTAGGCAGCCATAAGCGCTGTTCAACTCGATCATTAAAATCAAATTACCGAAGTATATTTTCACACCTAATCGGATTTCCGCACCGTAACAGATCATCATTTCCACTTGTTGCCTCCCTTTGTCCCAGTCTGCGTGGATAGAGATGTCCCTGCTGCTCCAGATGAGGGGTGAGGTGCGGGGTTTGATCCCTGCCTGGAGCCTGTTTTTTGGGGGGGATTTAAGTGATTTCATTTTAATGATTGAGCTGAACAGATGCTTATGGCTGTTGATGTTTAATTGGGTAAATACTGTAGTGATTCTCGACATTACATGAAGCACACAACGTATTAGACATGTGTACCGTGGCTAACCCGAACAGTTGCTAATACAGTTGAAAAACCCAAATAAATTGAAATAAATCATTTGGTCCTACCATGCAGTAATCATTACCATTACACCCTTTAAAGGGGTGACTGATGAATGAATGATATAGGCATTGATTCTTGGAGAATATGACAGCCTATGTCAAAGTGATTTTTTTTGTGGATAATAAACTCTTAATCAGCCCCTCCGCAATCAATAAAATATTATATTGTAGCCTATAGCAAGACAATTTCTAATCTCAATGCAGAACCCTAGACCTCCGTTTCCCCGCCTCTATGCCACAACCTCCAGGCAAGCCATCAAATGATGGAATACTGTATGCTGCTTTAAGAGATTATGACCAGCAGAGGGCGCCCTCTAGCTCCTCATTGCCCATTCAATAGTGTGTATGGCCCCCGCGTGCCTGTACGCACTCCCGACAACGTCTGGGCATGGTCCTGATGAGTTGGTGTCCTGGGGGATCTCCTCCCAGACCTGGATCAGGGCATCAGTGAGCTCCTGGACAGTCTGTGGCGGTACTTGGTGGCGTCGGATGCACCGATACATAACGTCCCATAGGTGCTCAATTGGATTTAGGTCAGGGGAACGAGAGGGCCATTCAATGGTATCAATGCCACAGACTCCTGCTTCTGCTTCTACATCATCATGTTTGGGTTTTCCTCAGTTGGTGTCGATGTTAAACAGCGATCACATGGGTTCGTCCAACACTACATTTCCCTCCCAGTATCAACAGTGAGTCATGGATATTTCACCTGAAACTCCAGGGGAATTTAGTGTCACCTCAATGCAAACCTGATTTTTTGTGATTATATTGTGCGTGTGTGTGTGTAAACTGTTGTATGTATGAGTCTGTGCCAGGTGAAACTGTTATACACATGTAGTGTGTCTATATACTGTGTGTTGTGATACTTTGTACAACACAAACCATTGCACTGCAATCCCTTACTGGATCCATTGAGATACAACGTCTGAGTTAGTATACAAATCAATGGAGTTGTGAGCACAGCTACCAGGAACAAGACATGTACAGATGTCATTTACAGTAAGAACATTCACATTTCTTCCTGCTGGGTTTCTACATCATGTTTGGGTTTTCCTCAGTTGGTGTCGATAGTAAACAGTGAACACATGGGTTCCTCCAACACTACATTTCCCTCCCAGTATCAACAGTGAGTCATGGATATTTCACCTGAAACCCCAGGGGAATTTAGTGTCAAGGTTCAAATAGTTCAATTGTAAAACAGAAAGTGCCAAACATTGGCGCTCAAGTGAGCTGTCATTATCTTCTCCCTTTGCTTTCTGATTCTCTCAGCTTGTTGCCTCCCCAGACTGGATAATCATCATACCGATCTTATCATTATCGTGATCTGAAAACACCCCCTAGTAATGACAATGTTTTCCTTCGATCTTGTTCTGGCTTGTGAGAAGCAGCCACTAAAAGGGGAAGAAGAGTACTTCCTCTAATGTTGAAACCAGTTAAGACATGCATCTGTTTTTTTTTTCCTGTTGTTGTTGATTTGGTTGCACTCTTTCAAAAGCTGTCAAGATGCATCATACAATGCATACATGTTACATGCAGGAACAAAATATAGAAGATCCTGTTCTTACTCAGGACAATCATGATATAGATTCACATTATGAACTCTGCAGCTGTTCTACAGACCACCAGGACGCTTAGATAATATGATACCAAAGGACCCTAAAATACACAGAGGTATTCATGATCAGGAAGGGGTATGTTGGTTTAGAAACCACCAGGCCAACCAGGCCACCTGTACATTCTGTTTCTTATGTGAAAATAGTCTCAGATGGATTCATGCTCTTGCATGGAAATGTTTTTATTAATGGTCTCTATTGCTAATAGCTCTCAGTGCAGTAATAGGAACTCACAGCTCAAACGAAAGTACATTTATCTAGTCCACCACATGTGAAGTGGAGGCAGTGGTTAGGGTTAGGATTCTTGTTTTCTACCGTGTGGAAGCCCCAGCTCGATACAGTCTGTTTCTTGTTTTGGCTCTGTGCTCTAAAATGTTAGCTTTGAAATCAAACAATTACGACAAGGTTAAAATATAGATTCTCTTTTTTTATTTGAAGGTTTTTGCGTACATATTGGTCTACACTATTTACATTATTTCAGGGAATCAAAAGCAATGAATTGTTACTGAAAGCACTGTACACTGTCTCAGAATGACTGACACTCCACCGAAATCTTGATGACCTGTCACATGCATTACATTATGGTAAGATCTGTGTCTGTTTCCACAGTGCCAAAGATCGGATAAACCTTCTCAGAGAACGTGGCGTTGAAGGTGAAGATGTGACTGCATCTCACAGCATCATAAAATGAGAGCTGCCCCTCCTCCATGTCCAGGTAAACCCCAATCTTCCTGAGGTCCTCTGGCTTCTGGATATCAACAGCAGGAACTGTAAGAGCCTTAAGCCCAGCAACCTGCATCCTCAACGCCCAGTAACCTGTTCTTGTGTTCAGATCTGAGAAGCCGTTCCTTGGAGCGGACTCCCTAACTACCCCTATTCTCCAATCCGTTTTCCTCTCAACCCCCACCTCCCAGTAATACCTGCCTGAGGTGAAGCCCTCTGTTCCCAAAGCACACCACCACCCATCATACTTGTGTGGTGTCCTGCCAGATCCGTCACTGGGATCATACTCACTCTCTATGACTTTTCCCACCCTAACACGTTTCTTATCTTTGGACATAATGAACGCTGGATGGGCTGATTCGGGGTCCAAGACAATGTCAACTGCAAAATAAATAAATAAGACTTGATGTACAGTCTGACGTATCAGTTGAGTGAAAGAATGTAAGTAAGTAGTTCAAATATTTGTCTACTGTACGCACATACAAGAAATGTATGGGTGTTTATGCTGTATGTTCCATATGGATAGAATTAATGTGTATGTAATGGATATATCAATCTATTCTACAGTACGTAACATCTATGAATTTACCTGCTGCTTTTCTTATCCAACCCCACACTGAAATGAGACCAAAAAACGTTAGCAATAAAGCTCTTGAGTACAATGACAACTGATCCATTACAGACCTATCGACACACAACATACCTGGCTCTGGAATCATTGCAATCGAGGCTGAAAATGAAAAAGTTGAAATCTATGAAGGTATTTGCTGTAGGTAAACAGAGAGTTATCAATGGCATAATGCACGGCTGAGAACCAGTTATCACAAACAAAAAGAATTTGGTACATATGTCATGCTCGTGTTATCTTGTTTGATACTTAAAGAGAGGCTACCTGTATGTTTGAACCTCTGCTTGGATTTCAGCCACAGTTGAGGGATGGAGCCCTGGACAACAAAATGACCAACGATCCAATTACCAACCACTCATAGATTGTTTAACATCATGTGTTAACATCTTTAGGTCGGGAAACAGCTCTTCCAATGTTAATACCATGCCATAACCGCTCATGTTATATTCCACACAGTACAGTATCATCATACCTCTTGAGGCAGCTCTTGGAGGACACTCCAGATGATGAAGTCCATGACAGGGAGCATGTTGGGTAGCTTCCCTCTCTTCCACTGTCTCTCCAGGTCCTGCAGCACTGCACACACGTCCACACCTGGACACACTGAGTCCTACAGGGACATAGACATTCTACTATCATGTATTGGACAAAAAACTGTGATTGTTTAATGTAAGCATTGAAGCCACAACCAATACTTGTTCATCAGGATACTGGGTTGCACGTTATTTTTCTCAGACCTGTTTTCGTGAGAGTAGTCCTGCAGACCAGCCGGAGACGACACGCTGAGCTTCCTCAAGTCTTCTCTCAGCCTTCTTTGGAGATGTTCTCTCCTCCTCCAGATACTCCTCCCATGTAACTCTGCAGCCTGGTGAGGTTCTGCATTCACCCACAGACGTCTAAAAACACACAAGCTTGTCACTGCATGCTTGTTGCATATGCAAAACAATATCAGATGTTGCTACCGGTTATCTTTGTCCTTGTTCTAACTGGTAACCTTTAAGGTGGTAAGCTCCTCTGCCCATTGTAGGATGAACTGTTGACATTCTGCCAAGCTGTAGTCATCCTCATGGCTGTTGGTGAGATGGTCTTGGTTCTATAAAGTTTGGAATCAGAAAACAACATTTGCATCTGACTGAAAGGGATATCAAGTAGGATATAATAACCTGTATATTATTCCATATCTTACTCTCTACGCTCTTCTCTTTCCATCTGTTTGCAATTTGCATATCTTCCCCATATACTGTTGTAAACCTGCAGTGGACAATTAACCTGCTTTCCCTCTCCTATTTAGTTTCTCCCTCTGAAACTGGTGCTACATCCTCTGGTGCTCCCCTTCACTGTTTCCTACCTTTGAGATCTTAGAAAGATGTGTGGAAAGTTCTCTGATTATGACTTTGGACTCATCCAGAGATGGAGACTGACTTGTTGGGGGAGTTTGTGAGAGGGAGTTTTTGGACAGTCCTCCCTGCAAACATAAATATAATTCTGTGACAGAATTCTGACAGAACAGAACTACTCAATCCATAATTATATGGAAAAAGCCATTCCATTTACCTTTAGAAAACTCTTCCATTCTGCAAAGATTTTCAAATGTGTTTTTATCTCCTGCAAACAGAACACACACAGCCCTTACATAACTGATACTGAAACCAAAGATAAGAAGTTGTTTACCAGAGAACAGGAAGAGAAAGAAAGTCTCCGCCCACAGAATTTCAAAAATACACAAATAAACACAGATACTTTCTTCCTACCCGAGAAAGGCTAAAATTAGGCTTGCCGAACGGTTGAGAACGACAGTCGAGGGGAACCTTGGTTTTTCTATAAGATCTGCCAAAACCTCCAAAGCTCCTGCTCTCGACAATACTCCAGTTTTCTGCAAAATAAGATAATCGATTAAAAAACTAAATGAGCACAATCAATGGTATCAACAAAGAATGTTGCCTCGAATAAGCCTATTACTCACCCGCTGTCGAAGTTTGCATTGCTTCTTAAGTTTTCATGCACAATCGTCTTGCCTACAGACTCCGTTCTGCACCTCTCCAGTCTGGCGCAGAACATCAGAGACACGCACCTAAAGTTGTTTTGATTATAAGTCCCGCCCCTGGGCGGAGTTAAGAACACAGAACATCCGATTTTGAGACGCTGCAGAGACACAGAAACATCTCAGTGCAGAGCACAATATAAAGACTGGATACCTGTCTCTGAATTATCTTATTCTTTAACGACCCAAACGTTTCCTGATCCTTGATTTTACTTAAATGTAATTGTGTCTGAAATCTATGCAATGGGCAAAGAGAGTTTGAAAGGCAGTCAGTACTGAGTACATACAAGCAGTGTAATATAGTATCTCTACTATGACTGGACATATTTATTGGGAGTTTTGTGGTTTCATTTGCAGTAAGTGGCGCTTCCATGCACAGTATTACAGAAATCAATATGTATTGAAATTAACACTGATACTGTACAAGCAAGACAATCTGGATCAGTTAGAAAAGACTGATTAGAAAATAACAGTACAGTGCCTGCCAAGAAGCACAGAGTACATACATGGAATATCATGGAGAATCTCCTACAGTTTTTATGACATACAGTAGGGGTGGTGTATTGGTAAATGCCCAGACAGGGCACTGGTGAATGCCCCATTGGTAGACAGAACATAACAGCACATTCCTGTCTCTATGTAGAACCAGAGTCCGTTTGTATGCCTCTGTGTAAGTCCAGGTGGGTACGTCACGCAGCAAGATCAATGTGGTAAACATCGAACTTACTGTAAAAACAGTAAACATTCAGACATAACATCATACAGTGTTTCTGCGCTCCTAACCTAACCTGTGATATAAGCATGGCAACTTGGCAAGGAGAACTGATTCAATACTCCCAACAGGCCACATCACAGTGTAAAGTGTATGTGATAATCGACACTCCTGTAGACAAGACGAAACATTTGATGGGTAAAAATACATGGATTCAACTATTTGCTACCAGCTACAATTACTGTTACTGTTCTATGGGGACATTCCAGGCCATATACAGATCTGTTAAAGGTTGCAATAACATTCTTCTAGACCGTAGCTTGGAACGCTGTCTCCACTAGATTAGAGCTCTTTTGTATTGGTCCTTGTGTTGTTATTTCTGACATAATCTACAAGGGAGAAGGGTGGAGATAAAGATACATTCGCCTCTGCTCCACTGGCATCTGTCTGGACTACACCCTTTCAACAATAGTCCAGCCTAATAGTGCACTTTTTCTGCGTCTACACACAAAGGTCTTAATTACGTAACTGTGAATGTCTCCTCAAGTGTATCACAAGCAGTGCAGCTGACTCACTGCTGATATTGAGACAAACAGTAGTGTTGTAATAATGTGTTGTAACCCAAACATCAGCTGTTGACAGACGTTATGCACATTGTGATCCAACTTCAAAACAGAGCAAAGGGGAAACGAGTACCATCTACCAAGATATATACTCACTGAACACTTTATTAGGAACACTCACTTGACAACGTAATTTGGAATGTCTCGTCAAAATCCCTCTCCTACCAAACCTAATTTCTGGTTTAGTCATACATACTGTAAGTTAGTTAGTCATAAGAATTATGAATTGTCAGCTCTATAAATCCTGCTACAAAAGTTACATTCTCAAACTTCATCATGTAGAAGAATCACAAATGCAGTGCAATCAAATATTTTATTGAACACCAACATAGGAATGGTGAGCCAGGCGAGAAAAAGACACGTGGGTTTAGGGCTGACATTTTGCCTGTGTAAAAATGCTGCACTTAAGAGCACCATAACACACAACAGAAATATTCAGTGCAGTATTTATTCAATACAAATTCTGAAAGGCAACAGTTAGTAGTTATAGTTATTGGGGGTTTCATGATTGCATTTAACACTAACAACCTCTGTTCATACATGTATTTGTATTAATACTGATACAGGTGAAGCCAAACTTAGTCTGACGGCTTTCAGTCATTTACAGAACGTTCACGTCTGAAAGAGCTGTTTAAATTAGAACAGCAGTCAGTGGAGGCTGGTGGAGGTAGATCAGAGGACAGGCCCACATGCTCTTCCTCATTCCGCTCCATGCATTACAATGAGCCCATCCTCCGATTTCTACCTCCACTGACAGGGGTACAGATTAAGTGCAAATTATACACATGGAATAATATCATGCAGTATGGTGTCCTCTGATGCTCAGTTGGTAGAGCATGGTGCTAACAGCGCTTAGGTTGTGGGTTCAATTCCCGCTGGGACCATATACACTGATAAATGTATGCACTCCCTGTAATGTAAGTTGCTTTGGAAAAAAGCATCAGGTAAATGGCAGATATATATATATACAGTATGTACTGTATCACATAAGGGCTGTAGTATTGGTTCAAATCACTGGGGCACAGGTGAACGGCACATGAGTAAATAGAACATTCAGACTGATGGCTTGGTGTAGGATCAGAGTCAGCGTCAGTCACAGCTACACAGGACACCAACGACATGCTTCAAAATCACAACACAACAGGCAGAATAAGGCAATGCAGATGATCTCCAAATAATTGAGATTACAGAGAATA
Organism: Argentina silus; assembly: GCF_951799395.1. Lineage (NCBI taxonomy): Eukaryota > Metazoa > Chordata > Actinopteri > Argentiniformes > Argentinidae > Argentina > Argentina silus. The sequence continues at coordinate 1,329,611 of NC_139666.1, forward strand.
ATTCATGATTCAGTAACAAATGAAATAGACATTTGAAGATTGTATAGGAGGGGGCGTGAGTCTGGGCTAGGAGGGGCGTGAGTCTGGGCTAGGAGGGGGCGTGAGTCTGAGCTAGGAGGGGGCGTGAGTCTGGGCTAGGAGGGGGCGTGAGTCTGGGCTAGGAGGCTCCCTTCCCCCTCAGCTTGGACAGCAGCATTTCATTCTTGCGACACTCCTGTAGAGAAGAAGATAAATACAATGAGGAAAAAATACAGAACCCCAACGATTCACTCCAAGTAAACTGTTGCATGGGTGACATTCTCGGTCACAGCCAACTACACATTCTCAGCTTTCATAAACCGCAATAAAAACCAAATTCAATAACCTAAAGAATCCTTTTCCACAATTCTAATTCAGTTTAGAATGCATTTGGAATCAATACAGCTCATTAAGTCACATGAACAAAGCAACTCATCCCTGCCGTACCACAGCGTTCTACTGTATCTATGCTGTTTCTACAGGGCAGTATTGCCTCAATGGGGAAGTACCTCTTTGAAGTCCTTGACGGTCTTGAAGTAGAGTCTCTGCTTGTCCAGCAGCTCCAGGTAGTCGTCATTCAGCTGGTCCCTCCTCATCTTATTCTCCTGCTTCTTCTTCTCCATCTGACGGGTGGACAGAACACACACACACACACACACACACACACACACACACACACACACACACACACACACACACACACACACACACACACACACACACACACACACACACACACACACACACACACACACACACACACACACTTATGGCATTTAGCCTTTATCCAAAACGACTTACAACAGATACATTTGTTTAAGTAAGTATCTAGTATCTACTATCTTATGATGACTGATGAATAGACCATCGGTCATCATAAGATAGTAAGTAATCAATGCTCAGACCAGGGGTCACAATGGTAGAAGAAGGAAAAAATATTATTATTATTGTTATTTTATTTATTACCTTGATGCGGCTTTGTTTGATTCCCTCCACGATCTGCTCCATCTGTCTCAGGAACTGCTCCTTGGCTCCTGAGGACGCCATGGCCCTGGGAAAGACAGGAAATGAGCCCGCTGGACTACACTACCCATAACACCAAGCGTGGGGCTGAAGGACATTAGAACCTTCACATCACCAGCTGGCACAGGGCCAACAGAAGGTGTACCTGAACATTCTGAGGAAATGAGAATACTCACTGTTGGAAGTTGTCATGGATGGAGTTCAGTAAATTCACCTACAGAAACGTATGGAGACAGAGGAGGAGGATGAATATTGGAGTACACAAGCTGCTGTCACCTGTCCAGGCTCTGTGAAACCTATAGAACTGATCCATTTGTTTCCCCTCTCTGTTCTCTCACCTCCTTCTCCAAGTACACCTTCTTGTCATCTAGTGTGTTGTACAGGGTGAAGAACTGCTTGGTCTCTTTGTGTGTTGCAGAAACTGTTAGAGAAGAGAAGAATATTAACATCCGCCATTCATTTCATTTCTTCTTTGTTTTTTAGTTTTTTTTGTGGGGCAGTCCCACTCTTATTGTTTTCTTTATTGGAGAGAGACAGTGAAGAAAGACGGGAAAGTACGGAGGACAGGGGCCGGGGGATGTCAGCAGGGCAGGGGCCGGGGGATGTCAGCAGGGCAGGGGCCGGGGGATGTCAGCAGGGCAGGGGCTGGGGGATGTCAGCAGGGCAGGGGCCAGGGGATGTCAGCAGGGCAGGGGCCAGGGGATGTCAGCAGGGCAGGGGCCGGATTCTAACCCATGCTGACATGGGCATATGTGTGCACTGTAGGCCGTGGTGCTGGACCACTGGACCACCCCAGACCACAATTAATTTAATTTCTAAATCAATCAAGCCATGTACTGAGCCAAGGGTCCATATTCAATTAAAATCCAGCGACCAGATTTCAGGGGTTAAACCAAGTCACTGAACCCAGATCAGCGTATGAAGCGGAGACCCCCAACCTTGGCTGTAGAGCTCTATGAACCTCTTCTGATACTGGGTCAGCTCGGCCCGGCTCGGCACCTCATCCATCTTCCTCTGCAGGATGGCGATCTCCCGGTTCCGGCGGGCCATCAGCAGTCTGATCTTCTGCAGCTTCTCTCTGTCTGTGGTGTACTGCTTGTCTATCAGCTGACTCCTCTCCTAGGGGAGAGAGGTGAAGGGGCAGGGGGAGGGAGAGGGGGAGAGAGACAGACAGACAGACAGACACAGACAGAGAGATAGAGAAAAAGAGAGATAGGGAGAGGGAGAGAGAGACAGAGAGAGGGAGGGAGAGAGAACGTGAGAGGGAGAGAGAGAGAGAGAGAGAGAGGGAGGGAGAGTAAGTGAGGGGGAGAGTAAGTGAGGGGGAGAAGGGGGCATAAATAGAGATGGGGTGAGGAAGAGGGAGAGAGAGTCAGTCAATCTAATCTTGTTTAACATCGACATTCATCAGCTGGACAGGAACGGACCGTCTTCGGAACGTTGGGCTACCTTCTCGTCTTCAGTGTCATCTCCTGACTCCATCTTCAGGTCCTCAATGTTCTGCTGCAGACGGACCATCTCCTCCTGGACACACATGAACCACACACACTTCAGATGGACTCACACACACACTTCAGATGGACTCACACATAAACCACACACACTTCAGATGGACTCACACACACACTTCAGATGGACTCACACATAAACCACACACTTCAGATGGACTCTCACACACACACACACACACACACACTTCAGATGGACTCTCTCACACACACACACACACACACACACACACACACACACTTCAGATGGACTCTCTCACACACACACACACACACACACACACTTCAGATGGACTCTCATACACACTTCAGATGGACTCACACACACACACACTTCAGATGGACTACATGTCTGATGTAGGTGCATTTAAAACATCCATTCTGCCCTAAGTTCAATGAGATGTTGTACTAATGTACGAGGGGAAAGTGTACAAGCGTATAAACAGTAAAACTCACTCTACAATGTGTGCGGAACTCCTGCTCCTGATGCTTCAGGTTCTCGTTCATGGCGACCAGAGCTTTCAGCTTCTCCAGCAGGCTGTGGTGGTGCACATGAAGACAGCATACATGAAGACAACATACATGAAGACAGCATACATGAAGACAGCATACATGAAGACAGCATACATGAAGACAGCATACATGAAGACAGCATACATGAAGACAGCATACATGAAGACAACATACATGAAGACAGCATACATGAAGACAGCATACATGAAGACAGCATACATGAAGACAGCATACATGAAGACAGCATACATGAAGACAACATACATGAAGACAGCATACATGAAGACAGCATACATGAAGACAGCATACATGAAGACATGAAGACAGCACACATGAAGACAGCATACATGAAGACAGCATACATGAAGACAGCATACATGAAGACATGAAGACAGCATACATGAAGACAACATACATGAAGACAGCATACATGAAGACAACATACATGAAGACAGCATACATGAAGACAACATACATGAAGACAGCATACATGAAGACAACATACATGAAGACAACACACATGAAGACAACACACATGAAGACAACACACATGAAGACAGCATACATGAAGACAGCACACATGAAGACAGCATACATGAAGACAGCATACATGAAGACATGAAGACAACATACATGAAGACAACATACATGAAGACAGCATACATGAAGACAGCATACATGAAGACAGCATACATGAAGACAGCATACATGAAGACAGCATACATGAAGACAGCATACATGAAGACATGAAGACAGCATACATGAAGACAACATACATGAAGACAACATACATGAAGACAACATACATGAAGACAACACACATGAAGACAACACACATGAAGACAGCATACATGAAGACAGCATACATGAAGACAACATACATGAAGACAACATACATGAAGACAGCATACATGAAGACAGCATACATGAAGACAACATACATGAAGACAGCATACATGAAGACAGCATACATGAAGACAACATACATGAAGACAACACACATGAAGACAGCATACATGAAGACAACATACATGAAGACAACACACATGAAGACAGCATACATGAAGACAGCATACATGAAGACAACATACATGAAGACAACATACATGAAGACAGCATACATGAAGACAACACACATGAAGACAACACACATGAAGACAACATACATGAAGACAACACACATGAAGACAACACACATGAAGACAGCATACATGAAGACAACACACATGAAGACAACACACATGAAGACAACACACATGAAGACAGCATACATGAAGACATGAAGACAGCATACATGAAGACAACATACATGAAGACAACATACATGAAGACAGCATACATGAAGACAACATACATGAAGACAACATACATGAAGACAGCATACATGAAGACAACACACATGAAGACAACATACATGAAGACAACACACATGAAGACAGCATACATGAAGACAACATACATGAAGACAACATACATGAAGACAGCATAATAAGACTGATCGAGAAGAGTTTTGAAAAAAATAAAAATAAAAAAGAAGATATTTGATGTATTTTCTCATCTTTTCTTCCTCCAACACTCACTGGGTGTCAGCCTGAGTCTCCACCTCCTCCAGAGCTCCCAGCTCCTTCTCCAGCCTCTCTGTCGCCTCCGTGGCCTGGGGACACACACACGCACGCACACACACACGTTTAAATATTTGTTTTGTGAACATGTTTAAATATTTGTTTTGTTGAGAGAAATGTATTTGCAGTGTGTAAAGATACATGCCCCACCTCCATCAGTCTGGTCTTGGCCTCTTCACATCCTGCTTTCACCTCTAAATGCTTGGCTTGCATCTAGATACACGCACGCACGCACACACACACACACACACACACACCTTTTAGTAAGCATATACTATATACTAACCTATACGACTGTGTATCCTTCCACTGTTTAAAGCGATCTCAGCAGCGGGCAGAAGGGATAATGATGACCAGTGACATATCACACAGGTTCTATCAAAGTCACCCTCCCTTCAAGGAATGATTTCTTTGTAATGTGGATAAAAGACAAGTGGAGAGTAGAGCAGTGGAGAGTAGAGTAGAATAGAGTAGAGCAGTGGAGAGTAGAGTAGAATAGAGTAGAGCAGTGGAGAGTAGAGTAGAATAGAGTAGAGGAGAGTAGAGTAGAATAGAGTAGAGCAGTGGAGAGTAGAGTAGAATAGAGTAGAGGAGAGTAGAGTAGAGTAGAATAGAGTAGAGTAGAATAGAGTAGAGTAGTGGAGAGTAGAGTAGAATAGAGTAGAGCAGTGGAGAGTAGAGTAGAATAGAGTAGAGCAGTGGAGAGTAGAGTAGAATAGAGTAGAGGAGAGTAGAGTAGAATAGAGTAGAGCAGTGGAGAGTAGAGTAGAATAGAGTAGAGGAGAGTAGAGTAGAGTAGAATAGAGTAGAGTAGAATAGAGTAGAGGAGAGTAGAATAGAATAGAGTAGAGTAGAGCAGTGGAGAGTAGAGTAGAATAGAGTAGAGTAGAGTAGAGTAGAATAGAGTAGAGTAGAATAGAGTAGAGCAGTGGAGAGTAGAGTAGAATAGAGTAGAGCAGTGGAGAGTAGAGTAGAATAGAGTAGAGCAGTGGAGAGTAGAGCAGTGGAGAGTAGAATAGAGTAGAGTAGAATAGAGTAGAGCAGTGGAGAGTAGAGCAGTGGAGAGTAGAGCAGTGGAGAGTAGAGTAGAATAGAGTAGAGTAGAATAGAGTAGAGTAGAATAGAGTAGAGCAGTGGAGAGTAGAGCAGTGGAGAGTAGAGTAGAATAGAGTAGAGCAGTGGAGAGTAGAGTAGAATAGAGTAGAGTAGAATAGAGTAGAGCAGTGGAGAGTAGAGTAGAATAGAGTAGAGCAGTGGAGAGTAGAGCCTCACCTCCTCCAGCTGTTTGGTCTTCTGCTGGATCTGTTTGTTGAGAGACGTCACCATCCTCCGGTGCTGTTGGACCGGCCCGTACCGCTCCGGACGGTCCTCCGACGAACGCCCCGACTGCTATTGGCCAACGGTGTCGGAGAGGTTTATCAATAGTAAACGTTCCTCCAGGACATTTTATGACACAGTACCAGTCAAAAGTTTGGACACACCTTCTCATTCAATGGTTTTTCTTTATTTTTATTATTTTCTACATTGTCGATTAATATTGAAGACATCAAAACTATGAAGGAACACATATGGAATTATGTTGTAGACAAAAATATGTTTTATATTTTAGATTCTTCAAAGTAGCCACCTTTTGCTTTGATGACAGCTTTGCACACTCTTGGCAAGTTTGTGTCCAAACTTTTGACTGGTTCTGTACACGTGTCAGAAGCTCACCTTCTCAGCGTACTCCGATGCAATCTGTTTGATCTCCTCAGACTGCAGGCCCACGATCTGGCCCACGGTGCTAGCGGTTAGCCTCCCCTGGAGGAAAACACACACATTTTTTTAATTTATTTTTTAAAATATGTTTTTAGGGCATTTCTGCTTTATTGGGATAGAGACAGTAGAGATTGACAGGAAGGATGGGTGAGAGAGAGGAGGGATGACATGCAGGATATGTCGATGGCCGGAATCGAACCAGGGACCTTGCGATGATATGGTACGCACCTTAGTGTGCTACGCCACCGAGCGCCCCACATAAATGTGTTTAACTCATTCAGTGCCGAGGGTGAATAAAGTCACCCAAACTGTCAGCACTCACATTCACCAAAAATCCATAAATGATGATGCTTCATTTTGTAGCCGATTAAAGTACTGTTGCTAGGTAAACACCACACAAAACGCTAACGTGTTGTCATTGGTTGTAACGTAGCAGGCTTCTTAGTTACGTTGGCTATCCAGGACACCAAGACAAGGGCCAATCACAAGTACATACAGAAGATCCATCCTGCTTACCTCCTCGGTCGCCATGGCAGCCATGCTGGTCATCAGCGTTTTAATACGCAGCTGGGAGGAAACACAAGAGAGTCAACGTCAGTGACATCACCACAGCGGCGGCTCTCGGACAGGCCCGGGACGACCGCGGGTGTCACGTGACCTCACCTCCTCTGCTGCCTGTAGATCCTCCTCCTCAGACACCTCCGTCATCCCCGAGGGTGTGGCCTGAGAGCCCTGAGCCAATGAGCTCTTCCGCTCGTCGGCCTGCGGGACGAGAGAGGACAGCGTGAGCGCGTCGCAAAAAGCTGGTCGGAGATCAGTGTGCACTAGGAGGCTAGGAGACAAGGAGGCAAGGAGGCAAGGAGAGGAGATTCGCCCCCCCTTGGTCTCGTGACTGCGTCTCGTGATGGACATGGAAGCAGAGCTGAAGACACAGGTGTTTCTCTCACCCCTCCACTTGATGTCATCCAGGTACCGTAACAGTAACAGTACACCTGTGATCTCATTGCTCTATTCAAACCCTGCTGTATCGCGTGTGTGTGATGAATGAACCAGATCTGTGATCCACCTGCCAGCCTTGTAATAACGGATCAAAAAGACCTCCAAATGATCACAGTCCTTGTACAGGAAGTGTGGGTGTAAGGCTGTAGTTATGGGCTTCTAATTAAGACTGTGTCATTAACGTCTCGTAGCCCTCGGTGATTAAAAGGGAGGCTTCGTAACTGGATCCCATCTCAGTGATGCTCACCTTGTCTTGCTTTGACTGCTTGCTGAATCCGTAGCGTCTGAAAGAGAAGACAGACACTTGTAATCGTAACAGAGAAGAGGATCACATGATTAACAGGAGGCACCTGGTCCAGCCAGGACACACACTCCCTTTACATCCATAAGACACACTGCATTCCACACACCTGCATCACACCTGCAATTAAGCTCGGTCTGCAATAGACTCGTCAAAATAGAATAAATGTACCATGCTGAAGGCATAAGACTGGATACACCCAGAACAAATGAACAAACAAATCATAAACAAATACACAGGTTTGTAAAGACACAGAATAGGCTACATCCACTCCTAATGTCTATTACTCTGTGCCACAGCCAAAAACAATGGATAGGACAGCAAAGCAGCAAAACAATGGATAGGACAGCAAATCTCTGCTGTAATTAAACCACACACACACACACACACACATGTTCGTTCGAAAGCACTTGCAGCAAACCAGTCCACACACACATAGTACTTACAGAAGGTAATGTGACATTCTAAGACAGGGGTGGATGGAGCAAGAACAGCATGGTGAGAAAAGGTTATGGTAGAACAACAGTCAAACATAACACTGTGATATTAGGGTTGGCTGAGAGAGAAGGAAAGAAAGGAAGAATTGGAGGACAGAGAGGAAGAGAGGAAGAGAGAGACAGAGTGGGGGAAAAGAGAGAGACAGACAGACAGAGAATGGGAAAGGCAGAGAGGCAGAGAGAGACAGAAATCGGGGGGTTGGAAGACAGAAAGATAAACATGGAGAGCTGTATCTTACCTGCCATACTCCAGGAGAGTGGAGTGAACCCTGGACTCTTCGTCCAACAGCTCACCTGCCTCCACCTGTCTCTTGTACTTCCTCTGGGGTTTATACACTTCCTGTCAAAACCAGAGAAGAAGAAGATATCTCAGAGACCTAGTACAGTATACAGACCATAAGGCTAGAGGACTTATTTATATAGAAGTACAGTACCAGTCAAAAGTTTGGACACACCTTGCCAAGAGTGAGCAAAGCTGTCATCAAAGCAAAAGGTGGCTACTTTGAAGAATCTAAAATATAAAACATATTCTGGTTTGTTTAACACTTTTCTGTTTGCTACATAATTCCATATGTGTTCCTTCATAGTTTTGAGGTCTTCAATATTAATCTACAACGTAGAAAATAATAAAAATAAAGAAAAACCATTGAATGAGAAGGTGTGTCCAAACCTTTGACTGGTGCTGTACATATTATCATATTTATGGATTTACTCACTGATACATCTAGGACTGCTTTCACAGCACTACTCCTCCTGTCTCTGAAATCTTCATCCTAGGATGGAGGGAGAAAACATGATGAAGAAGAAGAAGAAGAAGAAGAAGAAGAAGAAGAAGAAGAAGAAGAAGAAGAGTACTTTAATGATTTTTTTTTTTTTGGCACACATTTTTTTTGCACACCCCCGAAAAGGCAACACACATGCACTGTTCGACCAACACACATGCACTGTTCGACCAACACACATGCACTGTTCGCCCGCCAACCCTCACCTCAGGGAAGCTGTGTGTCTTCTGGAACTGAGAGACAGAGTAGGCTCGTATGTAATCTCCCATCTCCTCCCTGGTCTCTATGGCCCTCTTCACCAGCCACTGGGAGACAGACACAGACATTTCAAACAGGCGCAACACGACCGGCTGCACACAAACACCAAAGTACATCCACTTGTCTTGTGACGTCAAACGACAGATTATTAATCATATCAGTATGAATTCCAATACCACAGTCCTATTGGGTAACTGATGCACACTGCAGGGTGTCTGCTCGGTTATTCTAAAGCTAGCAAATATACACCTGTGATACACCTGTGATACACCTGTGACCTGTGATACACCTGTGACCTGTGATACACCTGTGACCTGTGATACACCTGTGACCTGTGATACACCTGTGACCTGTGATACACCTGTGATACACCTGTGACCTGTGATACACCTGTTACCTGTGATACACCTGTGACCTGTGATACACCTGTGACCTGTGATACACCTGTGACCTGTGATATAGCAATGCTCACACCTGTATTACTGGAAATATGTGGATGAAATCCAGCCCTTGGATCTGGTGGGGCTCAAGGCGATGGGGGCACTTCATCTTAGGCAGAACTGACACAATCTTCTCTGTGAGAGCTCTGTAGGCAGACGACACACACGGTCACACAGCAGCCCTGGACGTCCTGCACTGTGAATAACATCCACTAGTTAGTGCATCTACACAGCTCAGAGGGAGAGGAGAGGAGAGCTGACTCACATCTTCTGTCCGATCGTGGAGTTCTCCTGGAACAGCAGGTCCACATCAATGTCAAAGTTACAGGTGGTGATGCACCAGGTCATCCCTCCAACCACCTGTGGACAGACACGTCAGACAGACACGTCAGGGAGGCAGAGTGGAAGTGTACCTAGAGGAGTGCTCTTCACTCCTGGTCCCGGAGAGATACAGTACTGCACTGGAGGATTTGCTCCACCTTAGCACTAACACACAACAACTCAGCTAATCGAGGCTTTGAAGATCAGTCGATTAGGAGTGAATCAAGGACCTGTATTGAGGGTCACTGATCTAAAGGGAAAATGGCTAATCCTAAAATGATCATCATCATTTTGAAGAGCTATTGATCAGTTCAACAAAGGGTGATACGATAAGCTGGGACAAAAGCCCGGACACACTGTGGCAACTCTCAAGGAGCAGGAATGAGAGTCACTGATCTAGAGGAAAACTGGCAGTGTCAAGTTACCTACCTTGTCAAAAGGTGACAGTCCCTTGATCCTGGCTCTGAAGTATCCAGCAGCGAGCAGCAGCTCCAAGATCTCTGCCAATTTGATGCTCTGCTCCTCATCCTCCCTGGTCTCCACCTGCACGCCAGTCAGAGGTTCATCTATCAAACTGCAGCTAGATGTAAACCTAACACGTCTGAAGGCAAGCCAGCTACCAGTTATCCTCTCTTACCAAGACATTAGGCACTAGACTAGTTCAACTCTGAAACATCTTTACACAGAAAAAACATACATGTAGACATGCAGACTTTCCCTTTGCCTTTTTGAAACGTCAATAAACTAACGCTAGCTGGGCTACATCTCCCTGCCAGTTAGCCTGCTAGCTTGACAGGCACACCCACCCATGTTCACCTTCCAATATCGTGTGGTTGCAATGACGCTAACCGCACCACTTTTGGAGAGCTCAAGGCCACAGTGTTGCTTAAGATGAAAGTGTTGTTACCTGGATAAGGTTGCCCTCTTGATCATATTGAGCTCCTATTTTCGAGCCTGTTCTGACTCTCTGGAAAACACTGGCCGCCATGTTGGACTGATGTGGTGTGTCACATGATGAAAGCGTATGACCTCTCGTCTGACAGTGACGAAAAATTAAACACAACAATTAAAAAAAATGAGACGTGCAAGATACGCAACCGCTTTTGTTGTATGAGTACATGCATGAGTCAAATAACCATAATCTAGTTTACACAATTACTGCGTTGTTTAAGAACTGCAGCGGTTCTTCATAGTGCAGTTCTACTGTCGTCCAGCAGATGGAGGTGTAATGCCACTGATGACAGTCATCAAAGCTCTGATTGATTGGTAGAACGTTCTGATTCAGGAGGTATGAGGCGCCCTGATTCTGATTCAAGCAAATCAACTTTTTTATATCATAGTCACCGTCGCCTTCTTCATTGATGTCCATCATTTAAGAGTGAGAGAAATACAATTCCTAATTAATTACCCCTTAATTAATTGTGAATGTACCTGTGTGTGTGTGTGTGTGTGTGTGTGTGTGTGTGTGTGTGTGTGTGTGTGTGTGTGTGTGTGTGTGTGCGTGTGTGTGTGTAGCACATTCACAATAAACAGTATTTGTAAGTACATTGCGGCACTGTCCAAAAGAAAAGCTATTAGAGAGCGTGTTAGACCTTCACTTTGGTGAGAGGGAGCAGGCTTTGGCACCTGACATCTCTGTATTTCACGTGTTAGACACTCCATTAAAGAGGGGGAGCCCATTATGGACTATGCATCAGTGCAGGTAATAGTTGTCAGCTTGAGCGCCCAAGAGGCTCCGGAGAATTCCATTAGAAACAAACCCATAGTTCCTAAATCAGTCATTCACTCTTTCTCTATCTGCTCTCTCTCTCTCTCTCTCTCTCTCTGTTTATCTCTCTCTCTCTCTCTATTTCTCTCTCTCTGTCTCTCTCGATTTATCTCTCTCTGTCCCTCTCTCTCTTTCTCTCTCTCTCTCTCTCTCTGTCCTTCTCTCTCTCTCTTTCTCTCTCTCTCTCATTCTATTACGACAGCTTCATAGACTCTCCCCTCCTCAGCCTCCTCGACTCTGAAAAGAGACCCAGTCCTTGGACTAACCTGAGTTCAGCCGGCTGAAACCATTACAAACAGTGGTTCTCACTCACAAATACAAATAGCTGTCCTTCACTGAATCACTGAACAGAGGGTATGTGGACCACAGCCATCTCATAGTAGAACTGGTCTGCCCTCCGCAACGTGTAGAAGTGTGATAGTGTTACATGTTTGTTTTATGGTGAAGGCACATTGCCCCTTTGCACTCAGAGAGCCGATCTGCAGAGGATGCTGGATTGAATGATTCAATAAATATTTTCTTCCTGTAATGGATTATTACACTGTTAATACTGTGTTGTGATTACATTGCAGTAATAGTTTCCCAGTGCCCAAAACCCATAGCTTTTCAATACGCTTACACTCTTCCAACGTCTCCCATTGCTATCATGGCCTACATATGGAATAATGTAGCCTGATAGAGGAGTCTCTCTCCCTCTCTCTCCTCATCCAACTCCTCCACACCCTCCCCACCCTGACAGGTGTAGAATTAACTTAGTTAGGTGCTAGCGCGCTCATGTGTACCAAATTAAATTAATGGAACAAATTTCCTCCCTAATTAAGATGAAAATACGTGTCAGTTGTAACCTTGCTGAGCACTAATTATGTACAAATGATTTATCATCTGTTTCGTCCTGAATAGCAAATGGGCTCACCTCACTGATAGCCCAGGCCGATGTTAAAGAGACACTTCCTGATTAACTGTGACAGTCCGCGCTGCTGCCGGGGAGCCGCGGGGAGCCAGCCAATCACGGCGGCGGTACGGACAGCGCCCCCCCGCGCCCCGCCCCCCTCCATTAACCTACATTGAGTGTGCAGCTGAGCGTCACTGCGCGCGGCTCGGAGGCTGAGGCCCCTTCTTGTTTCACTCCTCGGATATGAAAACAAAGCAGCTAGAAATGACTGATATTTACTGGCGAGCTGCACTGGAGGAGTCTGTCTCATAGTTAGTAATGGATGGATGATGAATCCCATTTAGTGCATTTCATACTGACTGAGAGAGAGAGAGAGAGAGAGAGAGAGAGAGTGGACTGGTACCTGTGTGATGATTGGTGCATTGTACAGGACGTAGGTGTGGATGAATATCCTGAGGGAACACTTTCAACCTCTCCATCAGCTCCTTTCTATACAAACAATGGGTTACCCAGTGCTATTGTGAATCAGGAAAGACTTACTGTACCAAAATAATTTGTTCCTCACAAAACCAGGCTTGTAGTTTTTCTGGAACCAGCAGATGGTGCAATAGGTTAGGGAAGGTTGAAACGCACAGTACAAGAATTCCAATGGGTTTCATTTGGTCAAATAAACACAGTAGGCTACTGTAGTTATACACAATTGTATGGCTTAACTGGTTTATTCAGTTCGACTTCCTCTGCTTGTCTTGCAAGACAGATATATTTCAATGGGCTCCAACTGTGATTAGCATTAGAATCACGGCCCCTCGTGGGGGGGGGGTGGGGAGATACACTGGCCAATCTGTAATCATCGTTCTGCAGGCCCGCTCACAGGGGAGATAGCCTGCTTTGTCATTATCATTCAATATGCCACACACACGCTGGTATTGTGCCCGCTGTGTTGCCAGCTATGAGACATTAGCATTTTTCCTCCTAGTCACCAGAATTTTCCTAGACAATGATGAACTAGTGGACTCTGAATCGCCCAGAACCACCCTCTGTGTCCCAAGCTCTGAGAGATGAGATGCATTCTCTCCTCTGTGGCTGATAGATTGGTGCTAAAGAAAGTAGTGCGTGTGTGTGTGTGTGTGTGTGTGTGTGTGTGTGTGTGCGCGTGCGGCAGTGCGTGCTTGCTTGCTTGCGTGTGTGTGTGCACTCACGTTCCAGCAAATGACATGCAAAAAGATGTATGATCAAGTAATTACAGATAATGTGACTTTCTATTATGACTTTGGGTCATTAAGCATTAACACAATGTCATTGTCTGGATTTCATTGTTTTATTTTTTTATTGTTGCCGTAAATGTCAGAATGCCTTCTGAGGGACGTACCTCCAGCATGTCTCCTCCGCTCCTCTGTTTGTTCCTGGGTTGTCTCCCGCCTGCCCGCTCCTCCGTTGCTGTGTATGAAGCAGGGCTACAGATGTTAATGCGGGTTCACAGCATGTCAGCCTCCGACAGACAAACAGAGAGCATGTCGTGTCAAACCCTTGTGAGTGATTTCCTGCCCTGTGTACCCTGTGTACCCTGTGGATGGGGGAATGTGCTACGACATGCATGCAGGCAAAATACAACCGTCTTCACTGAAGTGTTTTTCAAATTTCAAATAATGTGTTTTACACATTTTCACTTCATGTTCAATCGATTACAGTGCATGTTCAATACTGTATGGCCTTTGCACATCTGTTCATATAATGTTGTAACTTGTTGTTGGTCCTCTGTGGCTCAGCTGGTAGAGCATGGCGCTAACAACGCTTAGGTTGTGGCTTTGATTCCTGCTGGGACCATATATACTGAAATGTGTGCACTCACTGCAATGTAAGTCGCTTTGGATAAAAGCGTCAGCTGAATGGCATGTATATTATTATTATTGTTTATATTATGAGAGTGATGTATGATAGCAGATCAGCACTAATAATATCCAAACTAACTGCATGTACTGTGTTCGTTGCCACACACAGAATGGGAATTACTACACTATCAGCCATTTTCTTGTCTTGTTATCCCTGTCTGGGGATTGGTGGATAAGGCAGGGAGGGAGGGGGTTAGAGGTTAATTAGAGACAACGGAAGGATCAGGGGGCCTATTAGGGGGGGAGCTGAGACCTGTACTGCGCCAATCGGGATGACTGCAACAAGGGTGCAACCCCTGCCTCCATCCGCCACCTCCTCTCCCCATCTGTCACCGTTGTACCAGGGGTCTGACACACACACACACACACACACACACACACACACACACACACACACACACAGAGACACACACACACACACACACACACACACACACACACACACACACAGAGAGACACACACACACACACACACAGAGAGACACACACACACACACACACACACTCACACTCACACAGAGACACACACACACACACACACACACACACACAGTTGATAATGAAAAGGCACACACACATCGGACCAGGCAGGATGATGAATTGGGTCCCCGGCCATTTTCCCTCAGCGTCAGGGGGCCTCCGAATAGCCCTTGACAGCTAATTGAAACCCCCAGTCCAGACTCCCTCTATCACTCTAATTATTATGGTTAAGAACATCTCCCAAGGGACTGTGGGTATTGCAGCAGACAGGACTTTGCGAGTCACCCTGGTAAATTTAGAAAACTCATGACAATAGTGATTCTGAATGAATTCATAATAAACTGTCCTAAGGTTCTTTCACTCCGTGTGAACTGAGCCCTTGTCACCCTGTGTGAAAGGATACTGTTAGTGTTGTCAATGTTTCTGTAAAATGCTGACAGACATTTTGGTTAAACAAGGAGAATCTCTTCAAAATGTTCCCATTTTGTAATGAATGCGTAAACACATTTATATAATATAAATCAGGATTCTAAATCCCCAAATGAGACCCAGTCAAGAAAGTATTTTGCTCAGAAAGTGTTACGCCTCAGAAAAGAAGACTTTTATGTCACACTCGGCCTGTAAAGTTCTATGGAAAGTAACTTTTAATCTGTTTCAGTGGTGTAGTCATAAACTTGATTTAACATGATGTGGAGGCATGCAGTTCCAATTACAGTCAACATGCTGTCATAAACTAATGGTACCATTTCCAGAAGTACACAGCGGACTCTACAGATAGCATGACGGTTATGTAAATACCCCTAGATAGGTTAAAGGGCAGTATTGCAGCAAGCTTGTATATATCCCTCGGTGTTTATCCCAGGATATCTCACACTCACAGTAAGCAAGGCAATTCTCTTCTCTCTTCTCTTCGTGTTATCTTTCATTCATGACGGCCTCTCCTCTCGCGTTTCTCATCATCACTGCTCCGTTCAGTCACCAACACGTTTGATTTGATCCAGCACGCTGGTCTAATAAGCTGATAGCTGGGGAGGAGGCAGTCAGTCAGTGGATCATAGTTAATCCTCTGTCACATTTACACTTGATTTTGTATTCAGTGTTCAGAGCCTGTATGGGCTACTTGTGATGGATTCTGTGATTATTTACAACTCTCATGATGATTCAGTCTCAACATGCTGGCTACAGACCCTTCACGCGTACCTTTTCTGTAGCGATCGTCAAGTTTGTCACGCTGTATTTCATGCCATGGATTTTATGCCATAATTCAGGGGCCTACATTAAAAAACCATTTGATATCAACTGTGCTTCATAATAAAAGAAATACACCATCTGGTTCGAATGACTACCCTCCAAATTCGTTAATTGAATTAGATTTAATTGAAATCACCATTGGTGGATTAACGTTGTCCATAAATGACAGAAACGAGCTCCTCTCGTCGGCTGCGCGCGCGTCGTTATCAAAGAGAAGCCGCTCTGGCGGCGGTGGGTGACGTCACGGCTGTGGAACGAGGTTACGTCATGGCTGTGGAACCTGATTGGCTGTTCGACCCGCTGCCACCGGAAGTAGGCGACACACTGGTTAGCGAGGAGGCTAATTTCCAAGCTAGCCGCTAGGTCCCATACGCCTGACAGCTGGTTGACGTTAGACAAATATACGTGCGATTTCAGAAACATATTGTGAATGTGTCTCTCATTTTCCCATCAAGAGCCCTTTTACACTTGAGAGGTAAGATTTGTGTTTCATTTCTTGCAAATTGCTTGTGGCTAACGTATGCATAAGCTAGCTAGGCTAGCTCCGCTAGCGTCAACATAATGCTGTTTGTTTTGAGTGTCGTCATCGTGGCTCAGCTCAACTATTCCAACCTGTTCAAGTACATTAACAGGACAGCCCGCTTGTTAGCTTACTAGTTGTGTTAGTTAATATTAGTTGTGTTAGTTAAGGTTACCTAAACGTAAATGTTTTGGGCTGGTTTGTTGTGATGTGGCTATGCATGAATGACCTTAGGCATCACTGCCATTTAAAGCCCCAATCTACGAACTAGATAATAACCAGCTGATAAAATGAGCTCTTCTGCCGCTGGCAGCCGATATTTCCGGGGAGGAACTATTCTTGTTGTTGTTTGTGGGGTGATGAATACTGGTTATGTAGCCTGCCAGTGTACAGCTACGTAGCAAGTTGCTGTTTGAATGTGTTCGCTCAATAACTCAACTAATACGTTTACGCATTTCAGGATATTTGGAATGTCAGCTGGCAGTGAGACCTCCGGAGGATAGTCCAGGGTTCCTCATCACCTCCAGTGTGGCGACCGCGCTTGCCCCAGCCCTGGCAGCTATGGCCGACAGCACGGCGGCCCAACGGCGGTTAGGGTCCGGGTCTGGTCCCACCTCTCCCTCCCGAGGACCCTACATTGCGGTCATCACCAACAGGACCACTAACCTGGTGATCCGGGGGGCCATGCTGTTCTCCGTGGGGGTGTTCCTGTCGCTGGTGCTCAACCTGCTGCAGGTGCAGAGGAATGTCACCCTCTTCCCCCCTGATGTCATCAGCAGCATCTTCTCCTCCGCTTGGTGGGTGCCCCCATGCTGTGGGACTGCCTCAGGTAGGATGCTGCGCATTGAGATGTGTCACATGTACACACACGCACACACACACATTCATGACACAGCCTAGGCTATACAAAGGAACACACAGCCACACACACACAGACACAATCACCTCCCCACACACACAATCACCCACACACATTCATGACACAGCTTAGGCTATACAAAGGAACACACACACACACACACACACACACACACACACACACACAGGTTTGTGCATGGCAGGCTTGAATACCATTATTGGATTGTTTGCCCCTGGGTCTCCCCTCCTCTAGCTGGGAGTGTAAATGTAATACAGCTCAGCAGTGAGCGGGTCTCAAGTGGTTCAGTCCAAAGCACAACAGCCCCGGGCGCGTGTCCCTCGAGGACCAGTCCTCTTCCTCAAGGCGGCAGTGATTTCCTCTGGTTGTTAGTGCACACTTGACTCTCTCGGCCTCATGGGTATTGTGGTTTTGTTGACGAGGCAAAAGCAAGTTTATTACTTGTACTGTGCGATTGCTCTGGAGTTAGTTGGGGCTTTACCTTGTACCATAACACTATAGGTGATAAACCATGTCTTTACCTTCTACCATAACGCGATAGGTAATAAACCATGTCTTTACCTTGTACCATAACTCTATAGGTAATAAACCATGTCTTTACCTTCTACCATAACTCTATAGGTAATAAACCATGTCTTTACCTTCTACCATAACGCGATAGGTAATAAACCATGTCTTTACCTTGTACCATAACTCTATAGGTAATAAACCATGTCTTTACCTTGTACCATAACATGATAGACAGCTTTATTTCTTGCTTCTTTAGACTCCACCAGGGAAAGTTCCTCTGCATGTAGTAGTGTCCCACGCCTGTCAGGACGCCAGGGTCACGACCTGTCTTCCTACCCGTCTCTTCAGGCTCCATCTGGACTCCTCCTTAGACCTCCCTACCCCCTAACACCCTACATTACCCATAAATAAAACATAAAATAAAGTTTCTTCCTTTCTCTAGCACTGTGACTGCCGATGGCCTGTTCTTATCAAACGTTTTACTTACAGTGACTGTTGACAAATGTACTTATTGTAAGTCGCTTTGGAAAAAGCATCTGCCAAATGACAAACTAAATGAAAATGAAACAGTAAGCTTTTCGATTGAGCAGGCTTAGGCTGGGTGAGGAGAAGGCTTGCAGTTGTCACAGTCAGTGCTACTTTAAGTTGTTCTGTTCCTTGTTGCGGAGGGCCGGGGGGGGGGGGGGGAGGGGGGTGTTGCCGTCCCTGTAGGCCTGTCAAAGGGAAACGAGCTCAACAACAGAGAGTCGCTTTAGAGAGTTGGTGTCATCAGAATGGCGTTGATGCTATTCAACAGGCTTTTCTCTCCCCAACAATACTCTCACAATACTCTCACAATACTCTCACAGGCATGTACTGTGCTGCTGCAGCAATAAATCACATTGTTTTGTCTCCCTCCCTCCCTCTCTTTCTTTCTTTCTTTCTCTCTCTCTATCTCCCTCCCTCTCTTTCTCTCTCTCTCCCTCCCTCCCTCTCTTTCTTTCTTTCTTTCTCTCCCTCCGTCTCTCCCTCTCTCTCCCCCCCTCCCCAGCGGTTATCGGCCTGCTGTACCCCTGCATCGACAGTCGTCTGGGGGAGCCCCACAAGTTCAAGAGGGAGTGGTCCAGCGTGATGCGCTGTGTGGCCGTGTTCGTGGGCATCAACCATGCCAGCGCTGTATCCTTCTCCTACACGGCTGTTAGCACTGAATGTTATCACTGAACCCAGTTACTGAGAGTTTCTGTAAATATGTAACATAAAACCTGAGTAAAAGCCAATCTAAAAATCTGTTTAACCAAACATTTTTTGCCATTAACCTTAAAACATAACTAACAAACAAACATTTTGTCCAGTGTTTCAACCTATATTACCCATAGTTCTAAGGGGCTCCAGTTACTGAGAGTCAGAAACACAACCATACGCATGTATACATAATAATCGCTTTTATCCAGAGTGCATACATTTTTCAGTATATACGGTCCCGGCGGGAATCGAACCCACAACCTAGGCTTTGTTCTCGCCGCGCTCTACCAGCTACTCAGGCGGTCGTCCTTAACCCCCGGCTGTCTCAGAAGGTGGACTTCGCCAACAACGTGCAGCTGTCTCTGACGCTGGCGGCGCTGTCCGTCGGCCTGTGGTGGACGTTTGACCGCTCCCGCAGCGGCTTCGGCCTGGGCGTGGCCATCGCCTTCCTCGCCACGCTAGCCACGCAGCTCCTCGTTTACAACGAAGTCTTTCAGTGAGTACGCTGCCGACAGCCCCCGGGGCCTGTCCCGGAGCCACTCCCCCCCCCACACACACACACACACTCCTCATCTCCCCCCCCCGCCTCTCACCTCTACCCCATAGACAAGCGTGGCCAGAGTCTTTGTTAACCAAAGCGATGCAAATGCCTTGATGGGTGCACTCAGTGGCGTAGCACACTAAGGCGCATACCATATCATCACAAGGTCCCTGGTTCAATTCCGGCCATCGACATATCCTGCATGTCATCCCTCCTCTCTCTCACCCATCCTTCCTGTCAATCTCTACTGTCTCTATCCCAATAAAGCAGAAATGCCCTAAAAACATATTACAAAAAAATAAATAAATAAGCAAATGCCTTGATGAATAGCTCTTTGTTTATCAAAGAGCCCCCCACCTCACTGAATCTGGAATCTATAACTTTGCAGCTTGTCCCCTCCAGGCTGGCCGCCTTGTGTGTTACACAACAATGTCTTACTTCCTCCTCTTCTGTCTCAGGTATACGTCCCCAGACTTCCTGTACATCCGGTCCTGGTTGCCCTGCATCTTCTTCGCCGGGGTCATCACCATGGGGAACATCGGCCGGCAGCTCGCCATGGTGAGGGTGCAACACCTTTTCTACACGTGTGTCCTTGTCAATGTCAGAGCAATTTCTGGACAGGATTTCTATGGCGTGAGTGTTTAGGGGGAAAAAACAAACCTAGTTGGATAAATGTCCCTCTAACAAATGCCACGTGTGTGGATAGGAAGTCTAACTAGCCTCGATCACTTTGAATGTTGTGGTAAAAGGACTTGGCATTGATACTCAACTGTCACATTGCTCACCCTCTTTTTCCCCTCTTTTTTCCCTTCAGTACGAGTGTAAAGTTGTTCAGGAAAAGACTCATCAAGACTGACATCAGTCGGCCGCGTGGAGCCGCAGCTCAGACTGACATTATTGAAGCAGCAAAAAGCCAAAAGAAGGATTTACAAAAGGACGTCTGAACGCAGCATTGGGTTGGGGATTGGTCAACCCTGGCAGCAGCCGTGCTTCCGATTCGCTGTGGAACATTTCTTGGTGGACAAAACAGTGTTTTGATTGGCTGTTATCAGCCTTATCCAGGGCTCACGGATGCACCAGCAACATTCTAAACATTGAGTTGTTGACAGGAGGAGATGAAGAACACAACCTGTTCTGGTGTCCTGTGTGTGTGTGGGGGGTGGAGGGGGGGGGGAGGGGAGGGGAGGGGGGGGAATCTACGACGCAATCTGTGATTGCAACCGGACCGGAACCAGACTAGCAGTCTACACCTCATCAGCATCAGTGGGTTGACACCTTTGGCTCCAATGTGCCAAACACACACACACACACACACACACACACACACACACACACACAGGGATACACATTTTTACTATTTTCTTTTCTTAACGACTTAATTCTCTCCATTGTACAACTATTACTAGAACATCTATAGCCTATATCTGTATCTATTCTACATCTTTAGTCTATATATACATTGAGTGAGATGTATTTCCTGCTTTTACTGTGTACAATTATATCCACATATTTACTAGAGTTTTTTGAATGTTCATTTTGAGGGACCTCTCTGTCCCTCCGTGTGTCCGGCTGTAGGGAGAGGCGGTGCAGTGTTCAGTATTGAACGTCATGGTGCTTCTCAGCATTAAGGCAACAAGCACACTGGGCCCCCGGTCTCCACCAGCCTTGCCTGCCCCTGCTCCCCGCCATCTTGGGTCCCCACTAGAACATATGACCCCCAATCAGAGACTAGGACTAGCCCCTGCTCCCCCCCAATCAGAGACTAGGACTAGCCCCTGCTCCCCCCCAATCAGAGACTAGGACTAGCCCCTGCTCCCCCCCAATCAGAGACTAGGACTAGCCCCTGCTCCCTATCCACACTTGTGTAGATCAGGGGTGAGTTTCCCCCAAAAGCTTCGTAGCTTAAGCGGTACTAAGCAGAGAGAGAGAGAGAGAGAGAGAGAGAGAGAGAGTAGCTGTTGTAAAAATCAATGTTTTGCAGGTCAGTCTTCTCTGTGTGATCAAACAAATGGTAAATGAAGTACTTTGCTGGTCTAGGAGAGGCGTGGGTACAGGAGAGGCGTGGGTACAGGAGAGGCGTGGGTACAGGAGAGGCGTGGGTACATGTATAAAGACTGTACTACTTAAGCTACAAAGCATTTGGGAAACTGAGAAAGTAAGGGTCCTAGCCCATCGGAGGGGAAGACGAAGCCTCTACCATCTTGCTTATATCTATCGGGTCCTTTCAGGTCTCCAGACGTAGGTAGCAGCCAGGGAGGGGAGGCTAAGGGTTGTTTCTGGACAGGATCCACGCTTTTCAGTGCGTAGTCTAACCACCAGATTCAGGCACAACAAACCCATCCTCAGTGGGCTCTCAGTTGTGAGATTGACTCTTTCTCTCTCCATATAATACCAGGTCTGCATCTCTTATCTAGAGAATTAGATTAACTCATGGTCACTTTAACATTACCTGCAGGTGTGTATCACAGTGTTACATGTATGTTGAATTTCAACACGGTTCTGTTTTGAGCTGTCCTGTAATACGTTCCCAGTTGCAGTTGGATTGATTGATTGATTGATTGATATAGAGCGGGGTGAGAAGGGACCACGCGCTTCGTGGGACAGAATGTACCGTAGCAGAATTGGTTGTATTGAAAAAGAAAAAGAAGTAGAAGGGATGTCTTCCTACAGTATATATACAAAATGGAGATGAAACGCAGCAAAATGAAGGAAACATTTCTCCTTTTAATTCTGTAACCGTTAACACGATGGATTCGATTAGACAGAAATTACAAAATGTATTTAGAAATGGAAACTCTCAAAACAGTGTTTTTGTAAAGATTGTTTATAATATTTAGACATGCATGACGAGGCAAAAAAACAAAACAGCCGATGGAGGGACATTACATTTTATAAACGTACAATCTTCAGTGGGAAATAACTTGTTTGGATAGCATGTCATGTCAACATTGTTAGTACAGTAGCTGAGACATGTTTCAGGAATATGGTAAACTGCTTTGTATTTCATGTATTCTAACTCTTCAGGAAGTGGAGAGTTTAACGAGTGTTGGTTGAACTGGGGGGCTCTTCCGGCCTCTCGCTGGCAGGGCCTCTGGAATCTGAACATGTGCAATCTCTTTGGTTAAATAAAGAACCTGCCTTTTGTTGACTTTCGTTGTGTTAGTGTCTTATTTGATGACACACACGTTACTGCACAGCAGTGTAAACTATATTTATTATATAAATGTTTCATATTTTGAGTAATGTATTTTTAGTTTCTAGTATTCTATTAAATGGATGTTTGTTTTCATTAAATAGCCTCTTGCTTGGGTTTCCATCCTCCACCCGTGGTGAGTGAAAGACATCCTCCACCCGTGGTGAGTGAAAGACATCCTCCACCCGTGGTGAGTGAAAGACATCCTCCACCCGTGGTATTGGCATGAACCCCAGGGAGAGTACAGTACACCAAATGTGCAGAGCCTGCCACCCCTGGATTAGCTGTTCCAGTCTATTCTGTGTTAATGTGGATGAATGTCCCCTGTCTTCGACAGGCTTCCACAGACACAGTCGCCCGCGGACTACAGTAATTAAGATGAATAATCTGGATTTAGAGCAGCTTTGTTTGCATGGCGGTTGCTAAATTTCCAGGATAAGAAGGTTTTTTTGTTTTGGTTGTTTTGCTTTGGGTTAGATTAGCCTACTGTATGAGCCAATCTAGTGTGTGAATGTTATTGTTCAAGGCTAACTAGCTAGTAAAACAATAGGCGTGATGTGTCATAGCTGTAAGTGCTCCTCTGAAGAGCTAAACTCCCCTCAGCTAATGAATTCATTAATCTCTCTATTTATTCCTGACAAGCAATTATCTGCTCTCAGAGAAGGGTCAGGAGGCAAGGTTGAGAGCGCTCACATCAGAACGGCTGTGGGGGAAGACGCTCAGACAGCCTCTTCTTTCTCCTCTCCAGACCCAGCGTGGTTCAACAGTAGATAGTGGCCAATTTGTCATCAACATTCTTTGCAGTGAGTGGCCAACAGGTTACCCAACCCTAAACACTGGCTTAGTCTTACCCAACCCTAATACCAGTGTAGTCTTACCCAACTCTAATACCAGTGTAGTGTTACCCAACCCTAATACCAGTGTAGTCTTACCCAACTCTAATACCAGTGTAGTCTTACCCAACCCTAATACCAGTGTAGTGTTAATGATCTGATATTGAACCCACAACCCTCTTCTTAAAGCAAGGCAGCCAGGATGGTCATTCTAACCACATCTGCTCATCAAACTCTGGGGCAAGTTTGACCTTGTTCACTGAGGTGTTTTCAAACATGGCAGGGCACAAAATCCAGAAAATCACTGTACTTGTGTGTGTGTGTGTGTGTGTGTGTGTGCGTGCTTGTGCGCGCCCGAGCGTGTGTGTGACACCCTACAATGTAATGGGTGCTCCACTGCCCCCTCCACCCCCTGTACGTCCCTGAGGGATGTCCATCTGCACAGGAGAGAAACCCTGTTAAACGGTGTCCCAACATGAATCACTCTCTTCCCACCACGGACATCCATCACGGCGGTAGGACGCGACCGGGAATGATCCGGAATGATCTGTGAACCACTGGATATTGATTACTCACCCACCGGACTTGTCAGCTTTAATGTTGTGGCGATCCGATCCCGTCGCCTCTGACAGCGCCGGCCCCTAACTCTCCTCTGATAGGTTCTAATGGTGAAATATTGATTTCTCCCAGGCCAAGGTCTCCGTCCAGGCCCAGATCATTTGTTGGGGTAATGCAGGACACTCTGGGCACTAGTACCCATCAGTCATTTTGACAAGGTGCACCAAATAGGGGAAAACAGACCTGGCTGTGGCAGTAGTGGTACACAGTAGAGAATAGCTCCTGCAGGTTAGGCCAACACGAATACGGATGAATACTTAGCCGTGTATTGAGTGGGAATTTATCATAAAAAAACCCTGACTGTGGTAGCTACTCCAGATAGTGTACATCCACAATCAAGATTTTGTGCAGGAGAGGAGAGCTACACAGGGAGAACTCCTGCTACGGGTAATTTGAACAGTGTTAGATATCATGGATACAAAGATGTGTTTATTGAGTAGGGATACTCTGCAAATAGCGTCTGACGTGAAAGCAGTCCTGAGCGCCTCGCCTCGAGCACGGGATGAGGATCTCGGAGAGAGGGTCTATATTTTATTCAAACGTTGGCTGTGTCGGCACGCCTGTCAATACAAATACCTTTAACAGCATGTGGCAGCCTGTTGTCATAGCAACCAGGGGTAGCATCTGAGCAAATGTCGGGAGGAAGGACCCCCCCCCCCACCCCCCCTTAGATGAAACTAATCAGAGGCCACAGAAAGGTGTTTCCCAACACCACAGTTCAACATTGACGGAGAGTCCCTTGGTTGATACAGACCCACACATCCACTTACTCAACAGATAACCTCTTAATCAGTTACTCAAACCAGGGAAATCAATTAATCCATACACTGATAATCATGTAGTTTGAGGAACATATGACCATTAAAGTACACCAGTAGACCATCAGACAGTAAGACAAGGGAAATGTCTGATACCACTATTATCCATGGTTTTGATGTGAAAACAGTCCTGAGCGCCTCGCCTTGAGCACGGAATGAGGATCTCGGAGAGAGGGTCTATATTTTATTCAAACGTCGGCTGTGGAGGATGGAGAGAGAGAGAGAGAGAGAGGAAGAGAGAGAGAGAGAGAGAGAGAGAGAGGGGGGGGAGAGAGAGAGAGAGAGAATGAGAGAGAGAGGGGGGGGGGAGAGAGAGAGAGAGAGAGAGAGAGAGAGAGGGGGGGGGGGGGGGGGGAGAGAGAGAGAGAGAATGAGAGAGACTCAGTAGGTAATGTGTTGTGTTACAACTCAGTGCTCGTTCGTTCCCCCGAACCGGAGCGCTAACAGAGAGGCTAATGGGAAGACATCAATCACAATCAGAGTTCCTATTCCACCAGTGTCTCTACTCCCCCCCCCCCCCCCCCCCCCCCCCCCCCCCCCCACACACACACACACACTGTAGGAGAGCTTTAAGAGAGGTAATGATGTAGTTTTGTGGCTTAGCTGCAGCAGCACATCCCAGGATCATATTTACAGCTAAAGGAATAGAATTGCCGCGCTGAGTCAGCATCTCTTTAACAAGGGAAGTAAAGAAGAGGGGATGAGAGGGGATGAGAGGGGATGAGAGGAGGGAGAAGCAGGCAGTTAAAGGCTCATATGAGGCCTTGGACCATGGGACGAGGGAGGGGGGGGAGGGGCTGGGGGGGAGGGAGGGGGGGACGAGGGGCTGGGGACGAGGGAGGGGGGGGACGAGGGGGGGACGAGGGGCTGGGGGGGAGGGAGGGGGGGGCGAGGGCATGGAATGAAAACTGGTCAGGTGTCAGATGGGCTACAAACACCTAATTGGTTTTTCAGCAGGCCACACTCCTCACAGGGCCCACTGGGATTACAGGGAAAGGACAAATGAACAAATGTGTTTTTTTTTTCTAATGCAAATATGACTATTTTGAATCAAAAATCTATTGATATGTTTAAGGTATTTTTCATGGTATGAGGGTTGTATTGTAGTATCATTGTAAATCATAAATTATTTTTTATTTCAATGACTTGCCTGAATGTCTATTACAATATTTAATTATGATTTGAATGTTGCTTACTTTCTGCTTGGAATTGTACTTATGCTGATGTATTTCTACTATCTTTTCTCTTGTTTTAGTAGCACTTTGTTACATTTAGAAAAGCAGACACAAATAAAGGTATGATTGCATTATTACTGACATTCCTGCAATAAAGAGTTGATGTAAGTTTCTAGACGACCAGTAGGGGGCGTAAACTACACATCTACTAAACCTACCTCAGTCTGTGTGATCCTGTCCTGTTCCACACAAACAACTAATCATGACACGGAATGTGTGTGTGTGTGTGTGTGTGTGTGTGTGTGTGTGTGTGTGTGTGTGTGTGTATGTATGTGTGTGTGTGTGTGTGTGTGTGTATGTGTGTGTGTGTGTGTGTGTGTGTGTGTGTATGTGTGTGTGTGTGTGTGTGTGTGTGTGTGTATGTGTGTGTGTGTGTATGTGTGTGTGTGTGTGTGTGTGTATGTGTGTGTGTGTGTGTGTGTGTGTGTGTGTGTGTGTGTGTGTGTGTGTGTGTCTGTGTGTGTATGTGTTTTTTTTCTTTCTTTCGTTAATACATTCTGATAATTCTCAGTTCAATCTCGGTAATCTTCCTTAAGACAAGCTGTGACACACACACACATCTGTGAGATATTTGACGTGTTTCCAGTTCCTCATTATTACCAATAAAGAAATGTATATTTTGGTTGTGACTTATTTTTCATGTTTCTATGCAGCATCTCAGTGGTAGTGTTGAGTCTATGCAGCATCTCAGTGGTAGTGTTGAGTCTATGCAGCATCAGTGGTAGTGTTGAGTCTATGCAGCATCTGTGGTAGTATTGAGTCTATGCCCACGTAATTAAACCAGTGAATCAATGTGTTGTTGGATGATATTTATAACCTTATTCATTCTTTTCCTCTTCCTTCTGCTTCCGATAATCATCATCATCATCATCAATTAATCAATTAATCAATTAATCACAGGTCATCACTGAAGGTCAGTAACTGCTCAGTGTGACATGGCTTACCAATAGCATGTTGACATAGACACACACACACACACACACACACACACACACACACACACACACACACACACACACACACACACACACACACACACACACACACACACACACACACCCTGCGTCCCCAGAGGGATCAAGGAGAGGTTAAGGACTGGTAAGGGGACTAATGGCCGACTTCCTCCCTGTATTGTTTTGTCCTCTCGGAGCTGTCGGCCCAGAGCACGTCTGTCAATCAAAATACCTTCAACAGCATGTGGCAGCCTGTTGTCGTAGCAACCAGGGAAGCATCTGAGCAAATGTCGGGAGGAAGGACCCCCCCCCCATCCCCCCCCACCCCCCCTTAGATGAAACTAATCAGAGGCCACAGAAAGGTGTTTCCCAACACCACAGTTCAACATTGACAGAGAGTCCCTTGGTTGATACAGACCCACACATCCACTTACTCAACAGATAACCTCTTAATCAGTTACTCAAACCAGGGAAATCAATTAATCCATACACTGATAATCATGTAGTTCGAGGAACATATGACCATTAAAGCACACCAGTAGACCATCAGACAGTAAGACAAGGGAAATGTCTGATACCACTATTATCCATGGTTTTACCTTCATGTAGGGAAAGATCGGCAGGTTCCCCCGAGCAGAGCGGAGTGCAAGGTTCAGACAGACACTGGGCTGAGAGACGACCATGCACATCAAAGCCAGAGCTGTGTGTGAGAGGAACAATGGTGAGTCACACATGAGGAGCTGTGTATGGCGGTGGCTGGGGGTCCCTGAGCCCCTCAGACACACAGCGGGCCGTCTTTCTCTGGCTAGGCCACAGGACAGCAGTCAAGACCAATGTTAACAGTCTGGTGGAAAGTGGTTGTCCAGATGCATACGTAGATGCACGTACGCATGCACGCATGCACACACACACACACACACACACACACACACACACACACACACACACACACACACACACACACACACACACACACACACACACACACACACAAACACACACTCACTGGAATCTGGAATAATCATATGAAGACAATAACCACATAAAGACATACGAAATATCAATAATCCTCTCAAAACATAATTTGAACGTACTCAAGGGAATCCGAGGGACAAATGAAAAGCGGAAATATCTTAACCAGATAAGAATCAAAATACATCATTATCAATCAAAAAATGTATGAAAATAACTTAGTCTCAGGACAGATAATACGACCCGTGAAAGCAGTGGGACTGGCTGTCTGAGAACAAAGACAGTATTCTCCTCAGACTCTCCTCAGACTCTCCTCAGACTCAGGGAGAGAGTGAGTTTCTGTCTAATCACACATGGCGTTGTCATCATACAGAGATTTCCTGCCCTGACACAAACTCTGCAGCGCTTCGGTCATGGAGGTCAACCCGAATTTACTCAGAGAGGGTCTGAAGACTCAAAGCACTGTCATGGTCCCCATGGCGATACAACATGTCCCCCGGGAAGGTGGGAAACTACATTTCGAACGAAAATAAAGCCCTCCATTGTGGAGAAGGAGTGTGGGCTAGTGGTCGTTTTTAAACGGAAAAGAAAGTTGACTTGTGAATGAATGCAGAGGACTTCAGTTTGACATTCAGACATAACAAACCGCATTGTAGTATGAGTTATGTTACCATTGCTAAGCATGATTTTCTGTAACATTTTCCATCGCCAGAGACCCATTTATTGTGAAACGTATTTCAGCTAGCTTCAACAACTCTTTATCTCTGTGATTTCACTCCCTCTTTGACGTTGCCTATGGCAAGCATTCACCTATACACCTTCACCTGCACCTTCACCTGCACCTTCACCTGCACCTTCACCTGCACCTTCACCTGCACCTTCAGGGAGATGGCATCACCTGGTCTTCAACCTTTACTATCATGCATTTCTCAATACACTACTTGCCTGATATATAAGACCTACATTTACATTTATGGCATTGAGCAGACGCCTTTATTCAAAGCGACTTACAACAATACATTTGTCTAAGTAAGTGAATCATCTGTCCAACAGTCATCATAAGACAAAGTAATCAATGCTCACACCAGGGGCCATTGGCAGTCGTAATGCCAGTAGGCTATTTTTTTTAATTTATTATTTTATTAGCAGGAGAGAACTTGTACAGGAGGGGTAGCGGGGATGAAGAGGTCTCTAGGGTTGGGGTTAGGGTTAGTATTGGGGGGGTAGTGGGGGTGAAGAGGTCTCTAGGGTTGGGGTTAGGGTTAGTATAGGGGGGGTAGTGAGGGTGAAGCGGTCTTTAGGAGGGACTGTTAAGATACTCATGTAAGAACCTTTCAACTGCATTATTAATTACGCGATAAGAACTTTCTCATAATGTATATCATTGACTCTTTCTGTGAGGGCCTGACATGGCACATTATTACATCTGGTGTCAATGTGAACTGAAGACCCAACCAGAACATTCACACTCAAGCTCCCTCATATCTAACTCCAACAGTGTTTTTCCGGCTGGTTCTCTCCCATGCCGTACATGACAGAGTGTCTGTCTATCCCACCCTGTTAGCTTATATGACATGCTAAATCACCGCCACCATTAGCCACGCTCACTGACCAAACGGATGACATGCTGGAGGCCTAATCCTGGGTTTGAATTGCTGTGTGCTCCGTGACCAAATGCTTTTGGTCAAACACAAATCATCAGTGTGTAATCCACTTAGCAGTGTGTGAGAGACTGTGTGTGTGGTCCCACATAGCATAGCCATAGCATAGCATAGCATATAGCGTAGGGGGGGTGAGGCGGCCACACATCGGGGCTGGGCCTGGCTCAGGGGGCGCTGGGGCTGGGCCTGGCTCAGGGGGCGCTGGGGCTGGGCCTGGCTCAGGGGGCGCTGGGGCTGGGCCTGGCTCAGGGGGCGCTGGGGCTGGGCCTGGCTCAGGGGGCGCTGGCTAAGCTAACCTACAGCAGACAGGGACTGTTGTCCAGCCTAGCAGGTGAGCTCATGTCTTTTTGGTTTATTTTGAGGTCAGGGGCTTCAGCCATGTTCTGTGACCTTTATACAGCAATGATATCCAGTAGGCAGTAATAGGTTCTGATATCCAGGCTAGGCTAGTGATTTAAAATTCTGCAAAAGTTTTTAATTGAGTTTAATTCAATATGAACATTTCCACTACGGCTCTGCTCTTCATCATAAACTATGTTGTGTATAAATAGTAACCCAGTATTCCTGCGTAACATTATGGAGAAGAGGTTTTGAACACATTCAGTTAGGGTTAGGGTTAGGGTTAGGGTTAGGGTTAGGGTTTTTCTGAGATTCGCTTGCCCTCAAAACAATTAGCAACATTTAAATGGACTATTTTTATGGAATTTCAGCCAGATTTCGCACCACACAAATCACGCATGTTCTGTTGATATATTTTCAAAAACCGGTGTGTGTGTGTGTGTGTGTGTGTGTGTGTGTGCGCGTGTGTGCGCGTGCACACGCGCGTCTATGTATGAATGCTTGCATGCTCGCATGTCTTATCTGTATGTGGGGATGTATGTGTCCTGCATTCATGAATATCAACGTATTCAGGAACACTTAAAGGATTTAACACTGTGCTTAATCCCTTATAAGCTCCCAGAAAAACCAATTTAGCTCCTTATAAAAGAGCAGCCTTTCCTCTCCTCGCCTCCGTACCCTGCCTGCTTCCCGTCCTGATGATGGAGATTAGGGTTATTAACAGGGGTTATTGTCTGCGGCGTCATGGATACCGAGTGATTACACACTTCATGGCTGCTCCTCCTCTGTTCGGGTTTAAACCTCCTGGGGATCGTCTCTCTCCTCCAAAGTCAAATCAATTATTTTCCCCGCATTCACCTCCGATATTGTGCGAGGCTCTGTGGCGTCAACAACTTCTAGGGGCGAGGCGGAGAAGGGATCAAAGAGGAACATACTGTAGCATACAAACATACTGTAAGGAGAGAGAATATCAGACAGGAATGTGGCGCTGAATGTGGATTTTGAAGGGTAGCTTGTCGATCACGCCTCTTCGTAGCAGGAGAATATGCAGCACATCTTCTAGTTCCCTGACCAGCAGTGGCAGTGATGTGTAGACTCAACCAGGACCCGGTGACAGACAGGGCTGGTTAGGAAGTAATGATTTGTGTTCTAGTGGAACTCCACTTCTGTCAAAGTATCTAAACCCAGGACATTAAACCCTTGGTGTGCCTGTGTGTGTGTGTGTGTGTGTGTGTGTGTGTGTGTGTGTGTGTGTGTGTGTGTGTGTGTATGTCTACCAGTGATCCCTTGCCTTGGAGGTCTGGAGGCCTGGGGTTTAAGTGTTCCCCTGTTGCTAAGGCACTTGACCTGGCTGCCCTGTGACCGCTGGCTCAGCGGTGATGTCATAGC
>NC_139666.1:1371610-1374110 GCF_951799395.1 Argentina silus
GTGTGTGTGTGTGTGTAGCCTCAACAACGTCCACTACTAGACAATTCACTCAATTAGCCCACCGCACTCAACCACAGGCCTTAATGAACTGATTAAAATGAAGCACTTGGGGTCAATGCCTGGGTGGATCCACAAACCTCACTGTATTCCATGTTATGGATGAGGGACCCAAAGTGATCTGGTTTCATCTCCATCAAGGAACGTTTGGGAGGTTAAGCATCCCCTCCTTTGTGGCTGAAGCAGTGTTGTTTTTTTTAAAATATGTTTTTAGGGCATTTCTGCTTTATTGGGATAGAGACAGTAGAGATGGACAGGAAGGATGGGAGAGAGAGAGGAGGGATGACAGCAAGATAGGTTAAGGGTCGGAATGGAACCAGGAACCTTGAGATTACGTGGTAAGCGCATTAGTGTGCTACGCCACTAAGCGCCCCCCGGAAGCAGGGTTGTTTAACTAGCAGGTAAAGGAAAGGAAGGACGTCCCGTGGTGAAAGGAGACGGTGCCTCATCATTCAGGTGTTGAATAAGTGACGTCAGTATGACACCGACGTGAAAGCGTGACAAAGCTGACTGTGTCCAGAGCCTGGGCATGTGTCATGTCTCAGCATGCGGACGGGGCCTGTGACACCTGGAGCGGTGTGTGTGTGTGTGTGTGTGCGTGTGCGTGTGTGTGTGTGTGTGTGTGTGTGTGTGTGTGCGTGTGCGTGCGTGTGTGTGTGTGTGTATTGGGAGCTGAGTCACACGTGGAGGGAAGTGAGACCCTACGGCTTAGCTACCAGCGGTGTTCCACCCAAATATCTAGGAGCCCAAAATCTCTGCTAAATGCAGGGTGTGTAATTCATCTCAGGAAAAAGGCGGAAATTCACGCCCTCTGTCCGAGGGGCCCTGTGCATAGTTGCCACGGCTGGTTAAACTCTGTCAGTCATTGGGTAACGTTTGTAACCCAATGACAATGTAAGGGGAACAAGTTTAATGGGGAGCGAAGGAAGAGGTGTGGCAACCGGAGTAATTCCCCGTTCATTTGTCATTCTAAGCAGTTTGTCTTCTGATCTTCTGATCTTGTTTGTTTGAGTATTTCTTGATTGATTCGTGCAATCCCTCTTGCTCTCAAACCACTGAATGATTTGAATATGAGTGAATACGGTTCACCCTATCGCCTCCAGAACAGTAGCAGGCATGCCACAGCTTTGAGCGCGGTCAGTTTATTTGAGGTGCAGAGCGTGGTAGCGGTGGGCTTTTTCCGTAGACATCAAAGAGCTGGAGGCAGAACTGGGTTGAAGGTAAGGGAGAAGAGAAGTGTTTTGGAAGGTGTATCGCTTTCCGCTGTTCAGAGCTCAGCATGAGAACCTGACCTCTCACCTCAAACAGCAGCCCTGCCAGGTAAATACACAGTCTATCAGCAGGGGATCTGACTCATGGAGAAACACACTGGCTCAGTTTACACTTCACACATTAGCTAGTTCAGTACATGTACTGTAAGGCGGCTCCTTTATTAGTCCACTAACTCATCTGTCTGTTGAAAAAAAAAGAATAGTGAATAATAGTGAATAATAGTGAATAGTGAATAGTGAATAATAGTGAATAGTGAATAATAGTGAATAGTGAATAGTGAATAGTGAATAGGTTATGTGGTAACAATGATGACTTTCTAGTTCCTACTTCAAAGGATTTGAAAGATAACTTATCTGGTACCAAACGGTGACTAGTGGTGTGTCTTTTGATGAATTACAAATAAACAAGTAGTTCTTTATTACAATGTCATTACCATTACCATTTTTTTAGTTAGTTTAGTTTTTAGTTAATATTCATTTCTAAACCATGACGTAAAGTTGAACTGTAATTATCTTGAAATCAATATAAAGCAATGCTATTGGTGTCCAGTTACTTTGGCTGGAACAGCCCCTCCCAGTATGTTGCATGCATATGTATGTGCAATCATGTGTGTGTGTGGATGCATGAGCCTGTCCACTCTGAACAGACACTAGCAGACACAACTAGGATTCACCATGCAAACATAGACCTATTGAAAGTGTCATTATAATCAAGCATTTGGTTGTAGAGTTACAGTAAGAACAATAACAACTCTACAACCAAATGCTTGATTATAATGACACATTCACCAGGTCTGTGAATCCTAGTTCAAGTGCAATGCTACAAAACC
Organism: Argentina silus; assembly: GCF_951799395.1. Lineage (NCBI taxonomy): Eukaryota > Metazoa > Chordata > Actinopteri > Argentiniformes > Argentinidae > Argentina > Argentina silus. The sequence goes on from NC_139666.1 coordinate 1,373,769, forward strand.
CTCCAGTGCATAGAAAATAATTACCTCTGTTGCCAATATTGAATGGCAAATCATCCCATTGGAGATGATTCATGGCAAAAAAGGACACTAATAAATCACAGAGGGCATAGTTTGGCAACATGATCTGGCACGAATACACTCTTAAACATTGCATTTAGACGAGCTACATTCAGAGGAGAGATCAATGAATTATTACCTTTCTCCCGAATGGCCTCTAACTGATGCAGAGAATTATCATAGTGGCATTATGTATTTGTGTATGTGTGTATTTCATAAATACAATCATTCTGCTTGTACAGTATGCAATATGTATGTGTAATCACTGTGTGTGTGTGTGTGTGT
>NC_139666.1:1376610-1384110 GCF_951799395.1 Argentina silus
CCCAGTGGCCATACTGGTATGTATGTTCCCCAGCTGTCCCGAGAGGGCGGGGAGGAGGGGGTCTGGGCGGGGGGCGTGGGGGGGGGGCTGACTCTGCTATGTGGCGTGTCTGCAGAAATGGCAGCGGGGGTGCAGGTCAGGGAAAGGGGGCTGTTTCATCACCAGCCCGGCCCTGAGTTACGGGCGTGCTAGACGTGTAAGTGGATAGCCTGATGTTTGAAGTGCCGTCAGATGCAACAGAAGGGGGTGCACCTATAGGTGATATGTACAGACACTTATAGACCATGACCTGGTCTGCCTCCACGGTGCTGATGTGTGGTAGACAGAGGGACGGACAGACAGACAGACAGACAGACAGACAGACAGACAGACAGACAGACAGACAGACAGACACACACACACACACACACACACACACACACACATACAGGAAGATGACCCGTCTGATTGTGAATGAAAGAGTAGAGAGGTAACAGAGAGAGTGAGGAATGTGGAGAGGGTCAGGGACTTGGCCAAGACTCACACACGTGGGTGGGCCACAGACGAGGGTCACTCACTGCCCTCCCGGACATGCCTGTTGGTCACTGCCCTGTGTGCTCCAGGACAACACCACCCAGCAGTGACTCATAGCGTATCACACAATGATTGGGTTGATTGAGAGAGAGGCCCACCGTGACCTTTTATGTTGACCTCATACTTAGAATGTCGACACCGTCTGTTGGAGTCCTACTGTAAACGGAACGGAATAGAATCAGGATTTATTATTAGACCCGAGCTTGTTTGGTGAAGTGTTTTACCTATTTCCTGAATACTATCCAATCAGTAAGACATTGTATGTAGCCGGCCAGCGTCCAGACAGGAGAGGGGGCCGGAATCAGACTATCTCTACTCATGCAGTGTTGAAAGGCTCCTCCACAGTCTGTCTGCTACAAATAGACCTGTCCCTTCTCTCACTGTCATCCCTACAGCCAGTCTACGAGTGGCCTGATGTCCACCAGCCCTCCTGCTGGGGTTAGGGTTAGGGTTAGGGTTAGGGGCTGGGGCTGGGGCTGAGGCTGGGACTGGGGCTGGGGCTGGAGCTGGGGATGGAGCTGGGACTGGGCCTGGGACTGGGGATGGGGATGGGGCCTAGGGCTGGGGCTGGGGGCTGGGGCTGGGGGTTGGGGGCTGGGGCTGGGACTGGGACTGGGACTGGGACTGGGACTGGGACTGGGACTGGGACTGGGACTGGGACTGGGACTGGGTGACCAACAATATCTAGAGTGACAACAGGCAGCCATGATGGAGAAGTCATGATGTCACCAGGAGTTCCAGAATACACAAACAGTACAGTCAGTCTTTCCAATAGAGCGAAAGAAAAGAGCTGTGTGTTTATGTGTGTGTGTGTGTGTATGTGTGTGTGTGTGTGCGTGCATGTGTATGTGTGTGTATGTGCATGTGCATTGTATGTGTGTGTATGTATCTGTGTGTGTGTGTGTTAGTGTATGTTCATGCATGTGCGGGTACATGTTTGTGTGTGCGTCCGTGTGTGCGTGTGCGTGCGTGTGTGTGTGTGTGTGTGTGTGTGTCAGGTAATTACCAACTCCCTATACCTCATTTGTGTTTTGGCTTTATTGCCTGCTCATCTAAAAAGCCCCAGCACAGAAAACAAACAAACGGCGCATTCCAACTGTGAATGCAAAGTGATAACTTCACTCTAATGGCTCCTCATAAATAACTTATTAATCTGCTTTCGGGCGAAAATACTTTCAATAAATATCCTCACTATTTATAAAGAAAAAGCCTCTCAAATATTTATGAGCCCATGTTTAAGTGACTGTCTAACGACCCCACACATTCACTCTAATTACACCAGTTGAAAAGGGATTAGACTGTTTTCATTCCTTCAAAGGGCCGTTGAACACTCAGCGGCGGCGGCGGCGCGGGCGCCAGTCATCCACACGCTGACGGGAGCGAGGGCCGCAGCCACACACTGGCTAATAAAAGCGTGTCGTTTAATTAAGGCTAACAGTCTCTCCACATAATAACAACAACGCCTCGGTGAATAACCGCGCCTGACGTATCTGGAGATTTGTACGACACCCCTGCATGTAATTACTAAGACAACAATATCTCCCGCTAGCCTGTGGTCCAGGAATGCGGATGGCAACCGAGCTAATGGTGACAAAGCCACTAATAAACCATATGGAGAATAGTGGGGGTCCCTGGTGGCCCCCGGGGGGCCGGCCGCTCACACACTATCACACCACAGCCACCACAGTCCTTCTCCTCTCTGGACGGGAGAGAACACCGAGCCTCCGCTGGCAGAGCAGCCCTCCACGCTGTCGTCCAAAGGCCTTCAGCGCTGGGGACCTGGGTCTGAATCGGGGGGCCGCAACATAGTGCCCTCCTCCCCTCCTCCCCTCCACCCCCCCACCCCTCCTCCCCCCCACCCCTATACATCATACACAGAAGGTTATGGCTGATATCAAGAGGCTGCTTTGAGAGCCACTATCAGCCCAGACAAACAATTAAGGGCGTCAATAATGAGAGAATGAGAGCCGCCCCCCCCCCCCCGCTCCTCTTTGTAGAGGAAGCTCCTCTAGCATGAATACACACAGACACACTGTTGCCCCCCCCCCCCCCCCCTCCACTGTTGGCCCACCCCCTCACTGGTGTGGCGATGTAGTCATTAGCTACTGATAAGAAAGAGGAAGAGGTTGTTTGTGTGTGTGTGTGTGTGTGTGTGTGTGTGTGGGGGGGGGGGTTATAGAAACAGAGCTGGCTCCGTATGAATGTAAACATCACACTGAGGTGCACACTGCTCTTCTGCGGTCGTCCGGACGCTGCAACCCTAACCCTAACCATAACCCTAACCCTAACCCTAACCCTAACCCTACGCTGCAGTTCAAACCAGGACCTCCTTCAGCTCTGAACACAACAACCACTGCTCCTCCAAACACAGTCAGGACCTCCTTCAGCTCTGAACACAACAACCACTGCTCCTCCAAACACAGTCAGGACCTCCTTCAGCTCTGAACACAACAACCACTGCTCCTCCAAACACAGTCAGGCGCTCCGAAGCGCATGTCAGCATCACCATGTCAGCATCACCATGTCAGCATCACCATGTCAGCATCACCATGTCAGCCATGATAGATATTCAGTCTCATTCAGGCCGTCGTGAGCGGCCTAATGTTGTGTTCCTTTGATTCTCCTCCTCTCGGTTTGATTGACAGCTGCATCCGCCCAGCCCTTGGAGTGCAGCCAGACGTCCTCTTGTGCTGCTGCTGTGCTTGAGCGGTCGCGGGGCCCGCCCCCTCCCCGGACCCCCCTGCCCCCCCCCCCCGGACCCTGGCTGGCCTGTCGACGGGACGCTGCACGGCTCCTACACGTTTAGGAAGTGGCGGTGGCTGGGAATTGTCTTCCAGCCAGCGGGGAAGATGGAGGGACACAGGGACGGACAAAAGGAGGAGAAGAGGAGAGTATGAGAGTGAGGGATCTGCGGCCTTTCTCTCTTTCATGGGAGAGGAGCCGTCTAGACAGCGATGTTCCACAGGAGAGATGAGACGTTTTATAAGATGACTTTTGAGAAGCGGTTGTCTCTCCTTCTCTGGGAACAGGGGGGAGGGGTGGGGGGCGGTGGGGGTCAGATTCATAATAATCACTGAGATAGAAATAGAGCCTGACCTTAGTGGTATAACAAGATGTAGGTTGACTGACAACAATGATTGACATTTGTTTACACACGATGTCATACACACACTGCTCAAAGTGGGACTTTCCAATTGTTTAGTTCCCAGTGAAAGACGAAAGATCCAAAGAAAATAATCAACGATTTCATTGAATTTAATTGATGGAATATCTTGTTATGAATTTGATTCTAAAAATGCTTTTTCAGTTCCAAAGTCTTTGTGAATATATGAAAGCAAATTATACAATTTGTATTGGCTGCGGTTCTGTGCTTCCTACTGGTTCTTTCATTGGCGGTTTCCTGGTTCAATATGGTGGTCACAGTGGTGTTTGTTTTGTATACAGTGAGTGTGTTTTTTGGTGTCTTGTCCTCCACAAATTGGCAGGTGCAGTAAGTGCAGTAAGTGTGTGTGTGTGTGTGTGTGTGTGTGTGTGTGTGTGAGCAGGTGGGGGGTGGGGAGAGGGTAATGGGTCAGGACTCTATATTTGAACACGTACTTACTGGTTCTTTAATAAACCTTTGACCCCCCCCATGGGGTCATATATCCCAAAACAACTGTGCTGTCCTGCCACCCACAGTGACGGCCTGTCGGAGGAGGGACAGAGAGGCCCTGTCTCACACCAACTGCGCTGTACCCGACACCCTCAGATTTGTGTTTTCATTGGAGTCTTTTTCTTCTAACCGCTGTCCCAACTGAATCTGTCTGCTGGGTCGTACAACCAGTACGTCCCCCTGGAAAATGTAGCTTTTCCCCACAACCTCAGGATCTATGAAGTGCATGATGAAGTCTTTGATGAAGTCTTTGTTGACTGATAACAAACTGTCACTAACTTTAGATAAGTAAAACAAGGTAATACTGCTGCCATTCCAGATATTCCGTCAGTGAATCCATGTTGTTTTTGTTGCCATACAGAGTCAGATCAGTGTTGTTTTGTTGAGCTCTGTGAACAGACTCTCCCTGAATGCTCATAGCAGCATGGACCTGAGGACCATGTTATTTAGATGTTGACGGAACATTTGTTCATCCTTGTCTCCTACTCTTCCACTGAGCCCTGGTGTAGGGGCGGAGAGAGGGGGTGGGGAGAAGGGGTGGGGAGAGGGGGTGGGGAGGCTGCTTAGCTAGAGGAGCAGACGGGTGTGGGGGGGGGAGGTGAGTGTGTGTGTGTGTGTGGGGGGGGGGGGGCACACATTTGCATGAGAAAGTGTTGGGGGTCTTCTATCTCCTCTCAGGCAGTGCGTTGAGAAGCCATCCTGTTTGCTCTCTGGCCCTCTTGATGAGGGGCGGGACCAGAAGGGCAGGCGATGACAACGCCCCCTATCACTCCTATGTCACTCACACTCATGATGTCACACAGGCCCCATTGTCACCCATAAGGGCGACAGCCCTCTTAACAATAATCTAATTAGTTATCAATAATGCTCCACAGATCAGGATGTAATGGCCTTTTTATGACCAGAGAAGGAGGCCAGCTGGTGGGAGTAAATGAGGCAGGATACACCCACATACACACCATAGACACCATCGACTCACGCACGCACGCACACACACACACACACGCACACACACACACACCATAGACATACACTCACGCACGCACACAAGCGCACGCACACACACACACCATAGACATACACTCACGCACGCACGCACGCACACACACACACACACACACACACACACACACACACACACACACACACACCCATAAAGAGGAGAGAGATAATGATGAGGTAGAGCACCACCAGTCTCTAGGGGCTCCTCTCCTCTGATCCTCCAATGAGCCCTAATTCAATTGGTGAAGCCACGCTACGGGACCAGCACTGTGCTGTGGGAACGGGAGAGCATCATGGGCCTTTTTTAGGGACAAGGACATCGACCAGAATACAAATGATGAATGGTTCAGGCGCGTCTCAGGCTCCCTGAATTGTCTGCGCCGAAAGAAATCTTCCATTGAATCTCCCATTTTAAAATGTGACCATTCCCCGCTGTGGACCTTCACCTGCAGGCTGGCTGCCTCTCACTTGTGTGTGAGATATGGTAGCCTCATCTTCGAGGTGTCCTAATCTCATGAGTCGTGCTAAATAGTACTTAACCCCATAAGCCACTATCAGACAGGTCATCCCTTTGTATCTCTCCTCTCTCCTCTCTCCTCCGCTATCAATTCCCCTCACCCTGCTCCCCGGAGCTCCCCGCTACACCGACGCGCTACATTAGCTCGCTGTCCAGACCCGGAGTGCTAGCCTAGCGTGCTAATGAGACACGGGCGCGCCGACACTGCACCTCGTTCATCATCCTGCTCCCTCCAATCCCAACGCCCTTTTATCAGGCCGCGGCGCGGCGCGGCGCGGCGCGGCCCGAGCCCCGTGTCATCTCCTGCGACATTAATCAGCTGTCCGGCCAGGCGGAGGCTCTGATAATGCCCTATTAGCCGCTGCGCTCGCAACACTCCGGAATCATTACGGGCCAATGAAAAGGCCAAGGATTACATCCCCCTAGATGCTTGCTGAGCGCTCAGAGAGACAGGGCGGCCAAGCGACCCGCCAGGCCGGATATTAGCGTTATTGTGGCTAAAGTATAATGGTTAGGAAGAGGGTTGTTTATTTATTTGAGCTCACTGTGCTAAGCTAATAGACTTCTGTTGATACTAAAAGGGATATTTTGCCTTGTTTAAAGGCAAGACTAAATTACCAGTAAAATAATGTGTTTGGCTTTGGCTTAAGACCATGAAATAGACCCAAAAGAGACCCACATTTTGAAACTGAATGGAGGATCTGCCTACCTGCTGTGTCTATGTCCCTTGACATCCAACCAATTTCACCCAAAACAAAAACCACAGTGTAACCCCAGATAGACAAACACACTCTCATTTCCATTCCCCGACCCTCCCCCATCCATCTTCCAGCCCTGTGCCATAACTCATCTACGATCGCCTCAAGAATCTCCACAATGATCAATGATTATGAATGTCATCAGAGCAACGCCATATATAACATCTCCCCCATGATAATAATAATACAATGCCATGGATCCTAATCCTAATTATGAGACATGTATCTACTTCCCTTTCTGATTATCTGTCTGCATGCACGAGTGAGCCTTAGTGTTAGCCGCGGCATAACATCCATCATGATGAGACACATGGAGATGTGTGGGGTTAGCCTGGTGATAGATAGCCTAGCCACTGATGGGCTACTGATTAGCTTCCTAGTGTCCGTGTAGTTAGCAGGTTAGCCTGGTGATAGATAGCCTAGCCACTGATGGGCTAATGATTAGCTTCCTAGTGTCCGTGTAGTTAGCAGGATAGCCTGGTGATAGATAGCCTAGCCACTGATGGGCTACTGATTAGCTTCCTAGTGTCCGTGTAGTTAGCAGGATAGCCTGGTGATAGATAGCCTAGCCACTGATGGGCTAATGATTAGCTTCCTAGTGTCCGTTTAGCTAGCAGGTTAGCCTGGTGATAGATAGCCTAGCCACTGATGGGCTAATGATTAGCTTCCTAGTGTCCGTTTAGCTAGCAGGATAGCCTGGTGATAGATAGCCTAGCCACTGATGGGCTAATGATTAGCTTCCTAGTGTCCGTTTAGCTAGCGGGATACCCTGCCCTTCACTAGCCATGCAGTGTGGAGCTGATGAGAGCCCATTTGTATTCATTAGACCATGAAGACACTTCATAAAAGAGGTCCACTACCTTTCTCCCTCTCTCTCTTTCTCTCTCTCTCACACACACACACACACACACACACACACACACACACACACACACACACACACACACACACACACACACACACAATCCAAGAATGAGGAATAGATACATCTTTCGGGA
>NC_139666.1:1389110-1401610 GCF_951799395.1 Argentina silus
ACAGATAAACTCTACATGGGCACAGATGGAATGTCTCAAACTGAGCCGGAGGCGTAGCATTTCTCCGCACCTCCAGTATGAAGTAATTCTGAGGTAAACTGAGTGTCACCATTGGCTTTTGACTTGTGGCTTAGAATACCTGGATGTTCCTATCAGGGTTGTTTGACTGTTCCTGTCCTCCAGTGGAGGCTGGAGGAGGACGGGCTCACTGTAATGCATGGAATGGAGTGAGGAATGACGTCCGGTAAAGCACACTGCCAGGCCGCTGAAGGATGTGGCCTCTGGACGATCTAATATCTCTAGCTTGAGTGTCATCAGCCTCAACGAGGTGGCAAAGATGGTGTTGATTGGTGAAGATGTTGAAGAGAGGGACTCTTTTACCACCGGCTGGCCTCTCTAGTGTTTGCTGAAAGATCCGTAAGATTAGTATAAACATTCTCTGAGAGGGTGGATATGGATACTGTCTCGCCCAATCCCCAACCGACCCCTAGACCCAACCGACCCCTAGACCCAACCGACCCCTAGACCCTACCGACCCCTAGACCCTACCTCCTCCATCGCACTTGTGGATGTCTGAGAGGATTGGAGAGGTCTAAGCAATAGATGACATCAGGCTTATCAGAGTGAGAAGTAGAATGATTAGCTGAGTTCACCATCGGACCCCATCAGATAGCTTCAATTGTGTGTGTGTGTGTGTGTGTGTGGGGGGGGGGGGGGTAGGGGATAGGGGATAGGGTCAGATTTGGGATTGGGCATCTGTCTATGTGTCTATGTGTCTATGTGTCTATGTGTCTATGTGTCTATGTGTGGGCCATTTCTGAAAGCTGAGCTCATCGTGTGCCAGCGATGAGAGGGTCTATCATGGCTCCTCACCGGGGAGTCTGGTGCCACATGACATGATCCCATTCCTGGGCGGCGCCGGCTTTGACGGCGTCTTGAACAAGGTGGCTTGTGACATCTTCACTCTGTCCTCAAAGACATTCAGACTCACCTCTGGAATTCTCATTCGCCTCAGGTTTCAAAGGGACTTAGACATGAGAGTCGAGTGATTTGCAACTCCTATGAGTCTGTATAAATGTATTATATATGCTAACTTGACACGACATTTGTCAGCCAATGTATTTGGCGCATGTGTTGCAGTTGGAGCAATTGAACGCATAATATCTAAAAGGCCTCTACATGGCCAGTGTTACTGGGCCAAATGACTTTGAACAGGGTGTCTATAAGAACAGGGTGTCTATAAGAACAGGGTGTCTATAAGAACAGGGTGTCTATAAGAACAGGGTGTCCATAAGAACCAGCAATTTTGTGGAATTCAAGCCTCCAGAGCTTGTGAACAGCAACAGATTGTCAGGGGAATGTGCCCATGCCCAGCGTTAGGGATACGTAAACATTGCCACAGTTCATTTCAACCAACATTGCATCATGTGATGTCTCTTTATTCATAATGTCTAGCAGACCGCTGCCCGAGAATGTGGGCCAGAAAATGATTTCGTTCGATATTGGAGACATTCTTTCAGTATTTTTCCAGGGATTATGTCGGCATGGATATTGATAGCACTTTCAGATTGAAACTGTATGCATTTGATTTAAGGGAAAATTAAAGCAGCTTCTAAGGTTGAGCAATGAGGTGCGGTATTCCGTCCCAGCTGAGGTTAGTAAACTATTTTTGCCAAGGAATGTTGTGTTTAAAGGTGCTCTTACAATAGTTCTTGGAGGTCCATAGAATACTGAGAATATCTTATGATAGCATTATTCAATCAAGCCTCTGTTGTAGGTGGTATTGTGGAACTCCATCAATCATGAGCAGAAGACTGGCATGTCACTATTCCAGGGGAGGCTGGCGGAGGCAGAAATCGGAGGACCGGCTCCTTGTAATGCATGGAATAGAATGAGGAATGGTATCAAACACATGTGTTTACACCGGCTCCTTGTAATGCATGGAATAGAATGAGGAATGGTATCAAACACATGTGTTTACACCGGCTCCTTGTAATGCATGGAATAGAATGAGGAATGGTATCAAACACGTGTCTTTGATCCCATTCCTCATTCTATTCCATGCATTACAATGAGCCGCTTCTCCTATTTCTCCCCTGGCGTCCTTGATGTCCCGGAGAACACATTGGAGTGCCACATGTAGACACAGAGGCTACCCGGGCCTGTGTGGTGTGGTGGCAGGAGCCTCTGTGAACTCTGGCTGAACCCCTGACAGCCTTCGCCAGGGCTGGGAGCACTCTGCCTGGGCCTTATACAGATCTGACAGATCTGACAGACATCTGGAGGAGCGACTAGACAGACATTGTACTGTACCCTCCTGGTTGAGTGGCATTGGCATATATGCTTGAGATCATAGTTTAGTGCCGGAGAGTCCCGTAGGAAGCCCAAGGGGTTGGGGTTGGGGTTGGTAGGGCCATGTCTAACTGATGATGGTACTTTAAGGTTTTCCCATGTGCAGTGAATTAACTCTCGGGTCAAGTAGCTTCTGCAGTTTTGGATACATGTTACCGCGAGGCTTCTTTTTCCCCATAAGCCCTTTCAGGGTTCCTCATCTGACCCTCACATACTGTAGTATCTGTGGTTGTAATTTACGTTATAAGTCTTGTCTGTACAGCATGAAAAGAGATGCATTGATAAGGATCAATCTGGTGTTGATACACAGTGTACAGCTGAATTGAGACATTCCCCTTGTCAAGCTTCTGACTGAGAGGCCTGGAATGCTCGGCCCCTTCAGGTGAACCAGGAGTTTCTCAGTGGCGTCTCTCCAATATCTGTGTGTGTGCATGTCGATGCTCGCTGTGTGTGTGTGCGTGTGTGTATGTGTGTGTGCGTGTGGGTGTGTGTGCATGTCAATGCTCGCTGTGTGTGTGTGCGTGTGGGTGTGTGTCTACGCGTGCATCCAGTGCATTCGGAAAGTATTCAGACCCCTTCACTTTTTCCACATTTTGTTATGTTACAGCCTAAAATGGATTAAATTCATTTTTCCCCCTCATCAATCTACACACAATACCCCATAATGACAAAGCCAAAACAGGTTTTTAGAAATAATTTAATTTGCTAATTTATTAAAAATAAAAAACTTAAATATCACATTTACATAAGTATTCAGACCCTTGACTCAGTACTTTGTTGAAGCACCTTTGGCAGCGGTTACAGCCTCAAGTCTTCTTGGGTATGATGCTACAAGCTTGGCACATCTGTATTTGGGGAGTTTCTCCCATTCTTCTCTGCAGATCCTCTCAAGCTCTGTCAGGTTGGATGGGGAGCGTCAGTGGGCCAGGTTGACCGGTGCCTGGTTTCTTGCTTATCATGGTCTGAGAGTCCTTTAGGTGCCTTTTGGCAAACTCCAAGCAGGCTATCATGTGCTTTTTACTGAGGAGTGGCTTCCAGTCTCTGGTTCTTGGTCATCTCCCTGACGATGGCCCTTCTCCCCCTATTGCTCAGTTTGGCCGGCGGCCAGCTCTAGGAAGAGTCTTGGTGGTTCCAAACTTCTTCCATTTAAGAATGATAGAGACCACTGTGTTCTTGGGGACCTTCAATACTGCAGAAATGTTTTTGTACCCTTCCCCAGATCTGTGCCTCGACACAATCCTGTCTCGGAGGTCTACGGACAATTCCTTCGACCTCATGACCTGGTTTTTGCTCTGACATGCACTGTCAACTGTGAGACCTTATATAGACAGCTGTGTGCCGTTCCAAATCATGTCCAATCAATTGAATTTACCACAGGTGGACTCCAATCAAGTCGTAGAAACATCTCACAGATGATCAATGAAAACAGGATGCACCTGAGCTCCATTTTGAGTGTCATAGCAAAGGGTCTGAATAATTAAGTAAATGTGATATTTCAGTTTTTTATTTTTAATAAATTAGCAAACATTTCTAAAAACCTGTTTTCGCTTTGTCATTATGGGGTATTGTGTGTAGATTGATGAGGAAAACAAATGAATTTAATCCATTTTAAAATAAAGCTGTAACATAACAAATTGTGGAAAAAGCGAAGGGGTCAAAATACTTTCTGAACGCAGTGTGTACCATATCTGATCACAAGGGATAATTACAATTTGGTTTTAGTTTTTGACAGTGCGTGTTCTGTGCTAAGGTTGTATGCAAGTGTATACTTGCTGTGTGAGAGAATATTTTGAGAGTGTAAGAGTGTTTCCATGTGTCTGGTCTTTTGCGTGCGTGCGTGCGTGCATGTGTGCGTGCGTGCGTGCGTGCGTGTGTGTGTGTGTGTGCCTGCATGCCTGCCTGTGTGCTTGATTGCATCTGTGTGTGGGTGTGTGTTTGTGTGTGTGTCCAGGTGGACAGGTAAAGGCCATCCCCTGGGTCTGGTATTAGACATGGTTATGGTCAAACGTGCTCTGGTTCTCAAGCCTGAAACTCACTCCATCTCTGCTTGACCTTTGGCACCTCCACTGAGGAGCAGAAGGTTAAGGTCGACGGCTAAGGTGGAAGTCCAGCGTGAAGAAGTGTGAAACCAGTTCTTCCCCTTTGTTTTCCGTTCTCTGAGACGCATGCTGAATAAACCATACCCACAGTTTGTTTCCTCTTAAAGGTCTAGTACTGTATGTAACATTCAGGCTTTCTAAAAGCTTCATAATGGTTGTATTGGCTATGTTTAATCCGCAGCAATCAGGGAATGAGACACTCGGTTTGCGTATAAAAATGTTGTTACTGCCAGGGGTAGGAACACAACAGCTAATGTCCGACACTGCAAGTCCATTTTGGGGGAATCAAACAGATTTTCGTCGCGGTGGCCAGAGGTGGCAGATTTCCATCAAACGTCCTGCTCCTTTAAAGGACAATATTCATAGGCTTATATGAAAATACTCATAACATATATACATTTTGATAAAATATCTAAATACATAATTTATTAATTAAGTTTACATAAGTACCTACTTACAATAACTGTGCTGCATTCCTTTCACTTGGTACTAACAGCAGCTCCACCGCTAACAGGATGGAAGCCCATATGGCTCACTAGGCATCTGACAGGAACCGTACGGCAAACATACAGCTACTGGCACTGCAATACTGTACATATGGCTGAGGACAACGTACAGAATTACGTCTACTTGTATGTTTTTTTTTCTCCACATAGCTGGAAATGCGAGTCATTGTGACGTGTCTCTAAACTACTTCTTTCTTTATCTAAAAATCAATTCAGCGTCGACGAACGATGTGTGACTCACATGGTCAATAACATCAGCGTTTTTATATGATGATATCACAACCTTTTATTTTATTTTATTTTTTTTATCTTTGAAGTACCTAGAGAGTGAATATGTGTGAATCTTACACTGGATATCTTTGTATTTTCCCCCTTTTCCATTCTCCCTCGGTACATGGCTCATGTGAAACACATGGAAGGTTTGGTGGGGTCTGGGACCACACAGACTCTCATCTTAACCTCCAGCGTGTCCAGCCGTCAATCACTAATTCTACACAGATCCTCACTCCCTTCTCACCTACAACGGGGATGAACTGACATAAATAACGTACTGTATGATTTACTGTACCTCACTGTGCAAACTGGCCTGTGATAGGGTTACACTGTGTATATATGCAAACACCTTCCCACATGAACATGTAGTTGACCTTACTCTCTCTCTCTCTTTCTCTCTCTCTCTCTCTCTCTCTCTCTCCCTCTCCCTGACACTCAAAGAGGAGCCGAAAGAAAATCTGTTTCTTGCAACTGTGTAATGGGTTCCATATGAGGGAGCAGACTCCAAGTCCACCACTGAGGGAGTCTATAAACCTTTGAGGTGCACATGGAGTTTACTGTACTGGTATTCATAGTTCTAAACTAGTGGGTGTCATGGGACATTGATAGAGCTTTATGGGCCGGTTATATCTAGTTTCCCGGTTCCAGTTTGGCAGATGGGGAAGATATGGGCGGTAAGAAGTCTACAGTGTTGTCATATATGCTCATATTAACTCATACAGTATACATACATGGACCAAGCTGTCTTGCTTTTCATAACCAAGGTAATTCAGGTTTATCAGGTTGCTCCAAAATTCACACACAACCCCCCCACTATCACAGACAACCCCCCCACTATCACAGACAACCCCCCCACAATCACAGACAACCCCCCCACTATCACAGACAACCCCCCCACTATCACAGACGACCCCCCCACTATCACAGAAACCCCCCCACTATCACAGAAACCCCCCCACTATCACAGACAACCCCCCCACTATCACAGACAACCCCCCCACTATCACAGACGACCCCCCCACTATCACAGAAACCCCCCCACTATCACAGACGACCCCCCCACTATCACAGACGACCCCCCCACTATCACAGACGGCCCCCCCACTATCACAGACGACCCCCCCCACTATCACAGACGACCCCCCCACTATCACAGACGACCCCCCCCACTATCACAGACGACCCCCCCCACTATCACAGACGACCCCCCCCACTATCACAGACGACCCCCCCCACTATCACAGACAACCCCCCCCACTATCACAGACAACCCCCCCCACTATCACAGACGACCCCCCCACTATCACAGACGACCCCCCCACTATCACAGACGACCCCCCCACTATCACAGACGACCCCCCCACTATCACAGACAACCCCCCCACTATCACAGACGACCCCCCCACTATCACAGACAACCCCCCCACTATCACATTTAAAATTCCATATTTGTTGTTAGCCCTGTGTCGCTACTTATGTACAGTAGTGTTGCTTTATATCAACATAAACCCAGTGGTAAATCACATTGGGAAGCTAGCAGCAGGGTGACAGAGAGTAACTGCTGGGTCTGAGAGAAGCGTAGAGCAGAGATAGCTGGGTTAGCTGGGTTAGCTGGGTTAGCTGGCAGAGGTTAGCAGAGATAGCTGGGTTAGCTGGGTTAGCTGGCAGAGGTTAGCAGAGATAGCTGGGTTAGCTGGGTTAGCTGGCAGAGGTTAGCAGAGATAGCTGGGTTAGCTGGGTTAGCTGGCAGAGGTTAGCAGAGATAGCTGGGTTAGCTGGGTTAGCTGGCAGAGGATAGCAGAGATAGCTGGGTTAGCTGGGTTAGCTGGGTTAGCTGGCAGAGGATAGCAGAGATAGCTGGGTTAGCTGGGTTAGCTGGGTTAGCTGGCAGAGGTTAGCAGAGATAGCTGGGTTAGCTGGCAGAGGTTAGCAGAGATAGCTGGGTTAGCTGGGTTAGCTGGGTTAGCTGGCAGAGGTTAGCAGAGATAGCTGGGTTAGCTGGGTTAGCTGGCAGAGGTTAGCAGAGATAGCTGGGTTATCTGGCAGAGGATAGCAGAGATAGCTGGGTTAGCTGGGTTAGCTGGGTTAGCTGGCAGAGGTTAGCAGAGATAGCTGGGTTAGCTGGCAGAGGTTAGCAGAGATAGCTGGGTTAGCTGGGTTAGCTGGCAAAGGATAGCAGAGATAGCTGGGTTAGCTGGGTTAGCTGGGTTAGCTGGCAGAGGTTAGCAGAGATAGCTGGGTTAGCTGGGTTAGCTGGCAGAGGTTAGCAGAGATAGCTGGGTTAGCTGGGTTAGCTGGCAGAGGTCTGACAGAGTAGAGCAGAGTAGAGTAAATCAGGGCAGGCTAGCTGGGCAGCGTAGAGCCGAGCAGGCTAGCTGGGCGATGCACCTGCAGTAAGTGAATCAGTCAATGTCTGGGCTGGCTTATAGACACCAGCTGTGCTGCTAAGCTCACTGGAGGGTCCTTAGGAGGGTCCTTAGCCAAAGCTGCATGGATGTTCCCCCCCTGCTAGAAGTGGGAAGATGCCAAACAGGGGCCCAACAAAGGCACCATTCAGACGTTGCTAAAGAGGCCATAAGTGATGTTTGAGATGAGTGATGAAGGAGAGTGATCTCTCACAGACTTGAATGTTTCTCACCCTGAATGAATGTGACCCACTCAGTGAGAACCTTCCCTTCCCCTGGTACGGTTTGTAATGTAACTGAAGCTTGGCTCTAGAGTGTGAAACCATCAGACTATCGTACATTACATATTGTCTGCACACTGTACATATTGTGCAACATACTGTATAATGTTTTGTGTAGTTGTGTTATAGTGTATATTGCATAAACCAAGGTCATGTCATTCTCCTCTATAATTGAAGTGTATCTTGGACGTGTCGGTAAAAACAGCTAAAAGTAATTAGCCTTGTAATTCCCATCCCCGCCCTAATGCTATTACACACACTGCCCATTTAATTAACAAACCACTACCTCCTTTACATTAGACCAAGATGGGAATTAGCATTTCTAAGAAAATTAAAGCGATAAATGTATTCTTAAAATATAAGAAAATGTTAAATCAATCATGCGACACGTACAGTAAAGATATAAATGCTTGTGTGGTTCAGACAATATTTTGATTATTGTAGAAGTGTTTGTCATTGCTCACAGTTTGACTGGAACCTTTTCAGTACGCCGTAAGCTTTCAGTTAGCGAGAGAGAACCTTGACCCTGCAGACTGCTTGAGCCCACCCACATACACGCACACACACACACACACACATACACACACACACACACACACACACACACACACACACACACACACACACACACACACACACACACACTCACACACTCACCAAGGGGTTTCACGCCTGCCCACTTGCAATTGGGGCCAAAAATATTACCGATGACATCACTGCAGCCATATGACCATGCAGCCATGGAAGCTTCCATTGCTAAATCCAAACAGTTTTATACACACACACACGCACGCACGCACGCACGCACGCACGCACGCACGCACGCACACACACACACACACACTTTTGAAATGACTCATGGTGTGATACATGTTAATATGTCCCAATGATTACAGTGTTCAGTTCTTTGACATGCTGTACTAACAGTTAAGCACATCTAATAACTTCCTGAAACACTGGATGAGACACTAGGATTAATTTCTGAGTAATGAGTGCTGGTCCGAATCTGACTGACTTCTCTTATCTGTCAGCGGACACACACACACACACACACACACACACACACACACACACACACACACACACACACACACACACACACACACACACACACACACACACACACACACACACACACACACACACACACACACACTGACAGAATTCCGTTGGGACCACACATGACGCTAGGTGGTGTTTAAGCAGTTCTCCACGGTCTGAGCTGAGCTCCATTCCCTGAATGCCTCCTGGTTGTAACCTGAACTCTTTGACGAACACATGGGATGAGCACTCCATGATCTCTCTCTCTCTCTCTCTCTCTCTCTCCCTCTCTCTCTCTCCCTCTCTCTCTCTCCCTCTTCTCTCTCTCTCTCTCTCTCTCTCTCTCTCTCTCTCCCTCTCTCTCTCTCTCTCTCTCTCTCTCTCTCTCTCTCTCTCTCTCTCTCTCTCTCTGAGTGAGTGTGTGACCCACTGAGAGGTGCTCCCAGACAGTGAAAGTTGGTTGTATGATTCATGCAAAATCATATTCACTGTATGATAGAAGCACAAGTGAGGGTCATCTTAGAGCCCAGACTTTATGCATACAGAACATGACACACATGGTGTGGGGAATGTTTTCTTGGCACACTTTGGGCCCGTTAACACCAATCAATCATCGCTTGAATGCCACAGCCTATTTGAGTATTGTTGCTGACCATGTGCATCCCTTCATGGCCACAATTTACCCATCTTCTAATGGCTACTTCCAGCATGATAATGCACCATGTCACAAAGCAAAAATCATCTCAAACTGGTTTCATGAACATGCAGACTGGTTTCATGTATGAGTTCAGCGTTCTTCAGTGGATCTGAATCCAATAGAACACCTTTGGGATGTGGTAGAGCGGGAGATTCACAGTTTGAAAGTGCACCTGAAAAATCTGCAATTGCATTGCGTGATGCAATCATGTCATCATGGACCAGAATCTCAAAGGAATGTTTCCAACATCTTGTGGAATCAACGCCACGAAGAATTGAGGCTGTATTGAGAGCAAAGGGAGGCCCTACCCAGTATTAGTATAGTGTTGTAATAAAGGGAGGCCCTACCCAGTATTAGTATAGTGTTCCTAATAAAGGGAGACCCTACCCAGTATCAGTATAGTGTTCTAATAAAGTGTTCAGTGAGTGTATATAGCTGCATGAACTTTATTAAAAACATCATCTGATATTCAAGAGCCCTTATATTCATTTGGTTATTCAATTGTAACAGTTTGCAAAATGGTGGCAACTTTCATACCTTACCATAACCCTAACCCTAAATATTTCATTAGTGACTTATTGATCTAATATTGACATATCCACTGTTTCGATTAAAGACATTACTGTATTTCTTCATTGAACCAGATGTTAAATCAAAGTACAACAGAGTCTCAATGTAGGTAACAAGACTTTTATTGATCACAATAATAAGGTTTCTGCTGCAGTATCATATATAATATCCTGAAGCCTCCTGTGAGGTTAGACGAGGCTACACACCCTTTATGTTCTGTTAAACTTCATAAGTCATAAAATAGTCATTATCTCCATCAAATGTATGTTCCCTTAATGACCATCATGTCACACCTATGATTACAGTATAAAACTAACTACATTTTGTATTCTTTACAGACTACGTGTGTGTGTGTGTGTGTGTGTGTGTGTGTGTGTGTGTGTGTATGAGGTAGAAAGAGAGGGACTGCATTAGCTGATCTGTGTTTGTGTACGTGGTGTGTGTGCGTGCGTGCCTGTGTGTGTGTGCAGATATGAGGAGAGAGAGATGAAGGGGGGATGAGGAGGGAGAGATGAAGGGGGATGAGGAGGGAGAGATGAAGGGGGGATGAGGAGGGAGATGAAGGGGGGATGAGGAGAGAGAGATGAAGGGGGGATGAGGAGGGAGATGAAGGGGGGGTGAGGAGGGAGAGATGAAGGGGGGATGAGGAGGGAGATGAAGGGGGGATGAGGAGAGAGAGATGAAGGGGGGATGAGGAGGGAGAGATGAAGGGGGATGAGGAGGGAGAGATGAAGGGGGGATGAGGAGGGAGATGAAGGGGGGATGAGGAGAGAGAGATGAAGGGGGGATGAGGAGGGAGATGAAGGGGGGGTGAGGAGGGAGAGATGAAGGGGGGATGAGGAGGGAGATGAAGGGGGGATGAGGAGAGAGAGATGAAGGGGGGATGAGGAGAGAGAGATGAAGGGGGGATGAGGAGGGAGATGAAGGGGGATGAGGAGGGAGAGATGAAGGGGGGATGAGGAGGGAGATGAAGGGGGGATGAGGAGAGAGAGATGAAGGGGGGATGAGGAGGGAGATGAAGGGGGATGAGGAGGGAGAGATGAAGGGGGGATGAGGAGGGAGAGATGAAGGGGGGATGAGGAGAGAGAGATGAAGGGGGGATGAGGAGGGAGAGATGAAGGGGGGATGAGGAGGGAGAGATGAAGGGGGGATGAGGAGGGAGAGATGAAGGGGGGATGAGGAGGGAGAGATGAAGGGGGGATGAGGAGGGAGAGATGAAGGGGATGAACCCTATTCACTTCAGCTACCGGGCAAATTGACCCAGAACATCATTTATGTAACCTAAGGGGGGAATTTTTTCCCTTTTATTAAAATGTTATTTTTCATTACCCCTTATAGGTTCATGCTGAAAAGAATTAAGTTGAATACCATTTCAGTTTTGTCAAACTCTAAAATGGGTCAATTTGACCTGCAACATAACACAAGTGTTAATTAAAGTATGGAGTGGAGTATGTAAGTATATCATAGTTATATACAATATTTTACTGCATCTTGATCTTGATATGTGATATGTGAATATGTTATTGCTTTTCAAAATATAAAGTAGACATCAAACATTGTAGAATCTATATTTTCTTATTATATCTATGAAACCATGTACAACTCATGTATTATAATAATTTGAGCTTTTTCATCTAAACTGTAGTTCATTGTTAGACTTTTAAGGGGCAATAAGAAGACAGAATTGTGATGTGTATTGTCGTATTAACACTTGGGGCTATCTTAAGATGAGGGTCTGATTTTTAATATAATTTTTATTGAAGTACTTTATAATGTATAGTTATAATGCCACAGAGCCTAAACTGTACGTACAAGATCATTTACAGCTGAAATCCTGCTGTGTGTACGAACACACACTATTACACTCATAAGAAAACATACCTCTCTTGTAGGAATGTGCCAGTTGTTGATTTGGCGGTTGCAGATGCTTTATTTTGAAAACATAGGGCTGTCACGTTGCAGAATAAGGTTATACTTTTTATAACCAATATCACTGGACATACAGTACATTTAAAAGATGGAGGGAGACAGTTTTACGGCGTTGCTCGGAAAACAAATAGAGTTTGAGGTTTTCTCTGGGCTCTGGTGTTTGAAGTGGGTCTTATTTGCAGTGGCTGGCGTGCTGTAATTTATAGCCTCTGTCCTTTTAATTAAAGGTTCCACCGAGGGTTCCACAGTGACACGGCAACGGAACACTCTGAGATCAGCCAACCGGTGTTGACCTTTGCTGACCTTAACTTCTTTGTTTTAAGACCCGGGATTGGTCGCATACTGTA
>NC_139666.1:1406610-1421610 GCF_951799395.1 Argentina silus
TCCACATACACCCACACACCCACACACCCACACACGCACACACGCACACACGCACACACACACGCACACACGCACACACACACACACACACACACAGACAGACATATACACACACACACACACACACACACACACACACACACACATACACACACACACACACACACACACACACACACACACACACACACACACACACACACACACACACACACAAACACATACACACACACACACACACACACACACACACACACACACACTCACACACACACACACACACGCACGCAAACACACACACAGTAGGGCACGCAATCTTTCTCCTCAATGTCAGATATTTTCTTTTCATTGTTACAGGCTGAAGAAGATAACAGTCAAAATTAAATGACATTTTCGATGTAAAAGGGCTCGAATAAATCTCACTAGCTGATTCCGAAATAAGCCTACATCTTAGGAATCGTCGTTTTTCTCACGGGCAAAAACAACGTTAATTATTGTTTTCGATTTCTGTGCTTGATTTATTATATTTACATGAAGGCTAGGCCACATTCCTGGCTAAGAAGTGTCGAATCGTTACAGTTGCACACCACTAATTTCTATCACCATGCAGTACTTCATCAAAGTTAGAAATATGTATAAATGAAAACTGGCAAAAATTGGCCCTAAAATATATCATAATGTTATGCTTGTGACAACATGTAAGGTATTTTTTATTCAATTGGAATTTAGAAATACAATGTTAATAATATTTCAATCAATTTCGTCCTCCCAATCCTTCGGACAGGTTTTGGTTCATAATATATTTTATCATTGAATAGTGGATGTAGGCTTATAGACAACGCACTCCGATTAGAATGCACCTTTGTATTGTCCACAATAGATTACATTACACATGGATACAAAGTATACAGCAAAACAATATCACTATAATAACAGCCTAATAATAATACTATGTTTTAGGCCTATGGGATCTCCGAAAATGACCAGATTTAAAGGCCTATTCTCTTTCTCTTCATCATTATGAGTTTTTATGCCTATTACTATTTGTTGTTGTCATAAAAAAAACTATGAAGGAATCGGTACTCTTTCTCGTGGATCTCGTCCACGCTGACCTCGTACATGACCTTGAAGAGTCTGTCTGCTCGACTCCCCGATACTCGAGCAAACGGTGGGTTTTTATCTCTCCAGCGTAGCGCCCCACGAAGAGTCGATGAAACGACTGAGAGCCGAGCCGACTGGAGTCCACGGCCAGGCAATTTCATGCTCTGCAACGCTTTGAACAGGCTTGATATCATCATGCCTCTCATCATAAATTTTCCCTTTTGTAACGGGTATAATATGCCGTATGAATATGGATACAGTTGCCCCACTCACTTGAACCACTGAGCTGCAAACCAACTCCTCAGACACAATAAACTACGATTTATTAATTGAATCATTGGAATGTATCGCAGACAAAATACAAAAAAGGAGCAATGTTGCCTTTTTTTCCAATATAAAAATGTTTATTTGGAAACATGGTTTAAGATGTAGATAATATTCCCTATAATCTTTGAGGGAGGTAACATAGGCTATATTTCAGGATAGTCTGATGCTATGTTGTTACCTCAGCGGTATTCCAATATCGTAAATCCAACGTGAGTCGAGACGTCCTCACCGCCCAAAGGTTAGGCTGGTAGGGTTTAACATCAAGCGGCAGGCAACTAATGATTATAGTGTCCTACTGATTGTTCAGGAGGAAATCAGGTTAACCGAGAGATTAAAGTTTTTTTGTTTTTTTTCAGGCTGTTTTTCCGATAAAAATCTTTGGCTTGTAGAGGCAGATCGCGCAGTCTGTACTTCATCGAGGTCTGAAAGAGGAGAGAGAAATCACAAAAACAGGAGGTCTATGCGACAAAGATAACAATCATATAACTCCCCAGCAAGTGTGGGCTGAAAAGTCCTGTACCCCTTCCTTAAATTAGATATATACAGCGTCATATTTTTGGCTATAGATTTTCCATCGTGTATAATTTGTGTACTTTCGATAGTCTATGTCCATACATATAACAACACATGGGAATCTCTTTACAATAGCCTACAGACGTTCCACTAATATTTTGTCCCCACATTGTATCTTTTCAAAGGCTTACAAGCCACTCTTTGTCCGAGTTCCTAGAGCAAATTTGGGGCAAGAAAACTCTCACTCTCTCATCAGTCACTCTCGCCCTCCTTGTCCTCCTGGATGGTGGTCGTGGAATGGTTGTACAATCCTTGCGCCATGAGCTGGAGAGCCAGGCCGTTCTTGTAACCGTTAGCCTTTTTGATTTTAGCCCGTTTGTTCTGAAACCAGATTTTGATCTGCGACTCGTTGAGGTTGAGCTCCGTGGCCAGCGACTGTCGCCTCTGTTCGGTGATATAACGATTGGCCTGGAACTCGGTTTTCAGTCTCTGGAGCTGCTCAGCCGTGAACGCCGTTCTGGGTCGCTTGTCATCCTTTTCGTTTTTCGTCTTTTTCAATTTCCGTGTCCTTGGGCCTACAGTAGGGACGACAATCAAAACGAAAATATAAATATTCAGCGAGCGCCAGACACTTCTGACTTTCATTAGGCTACCCGAATGAATTTCATTATATTTTTTGTAATAATGAATAATAATAACATATGCTATAAGTATCATTAGGCCTATTAATCGCAGTAGGCTAAAGCCATTATTTGGGTAATACTACTACTACTACTACTACTACTACACCTAATAGTAACAATAACAATGACAATACATATACTTTATTAATATTTTGATGTAATTTCCATGTAAATATACTATTGTTGTAAACATTGAATAGTGGTTTAATAAGTAGGCTAATGACAATGTAATAAGCACAAAGAAGGCTATTATGACCTAAGAAAAAAAGATATATTGCATATTTGGCGGCCTGGGCCTGTGTAAGGTCAAAATAAGACTGTTTGACTTTATATATATTTTTTGCAAACAACAAGCATTGCAAACGCTTGTCAGCCCAGGCTACTAAACACAGGTTACCCAGGTTACTAGACACAGGTTACCCAGGTTACCTGCAACATTATATAGTAGGACAAAATAATAAAGTCACGCCTGCATTATGCGTGTTGATCATTGATATAAAATAGATTAATCAATGGTTCGACCTGTATTGCCTATAAAGGACATTTGAAGATGGATTCCTAGCTGTGGTGGACATTAATAGACACTAATGTTAACTGCTATTTCTTCTGATCCTGCACACAATCATACGGCTACAGCTTTCTACTTGCAGTGTTTCTGAAGCAACAAGATATGGCTTCTCTTTGTTACCATGGGAAAAAAATATTAAGATTAGAATATTAGAATCATATTATGCGAACTCGACATTAACAAATACAGGTATCCTTCAAACCCAAATTGTAATCTTAAAATTAACATCAATCATTTCTCTTCAATTATGATTATTTTCTCCTGTAATGCCAAACGGGCAGTTTATCCATGTATTCTCTGCATTTCACAAATATGCATATTTGTGGAAATTATAAAAAGCTAATTGTCGAGGAGATGATGTATTAAGAGAAACGAAAGAAGCCTTAATTTAAACAACGTAAACATGGTGCAGAGGCCTATGTATTTACGTTTCAAAATATTGAGTCAAAATTGCATTTTAAAGTTAGGCAATTAGGCCATGAGGCCTATATAACAGCAAACAGCAGCATGGAGGACTGATAATTAATTCAAAATGTCGACACAACTGAAACATGAAATCCTTCTCAATCTTTTTTCACTCAACCTTTGCTCATCTTTTACTCTACCTCGCTGAGATGAAACACAAGAGACAAGGTCAAATACAAGAGCAGGTTATAAACAAAACCTTTCATAAGAAAATAATACACTTTCATTGCATTTTTGTGTGTTCGTGTTCAAGAGCTTTCTATTCCGTATAGTCAAATGGAGCGTATAGGCCTATTCAATGTTCTGCCCGAGTCGTTTTAAAGTGGCACCTTTCAAAGCATTTGTTGGGAATTGTAAGGTGTACAGGGTAGCCTACAACCTGCAGTGACCATACGTTGCAAACATTTCACTTGCAAATTGTGGCACGACAGGGAAATGTTAGGCGGGACGACAATAACAACATGGAGGACATGTTGATGACAAGTTGTACCTAGTCTATTATGTTCTCACAGAATTATCTTCTCAAGTTGTACCTATTGTATTATGTTCTCAGATTCACACATCTCAAACTAGAGAGAGGTGTGTGAATCAGTCAACAAGGCCAATCAAAGCATATTTTCTAACGTGTAGGTAAATGGCAGGTATTGGTATTTTGAACGACATGCACCAACACGATAAATGGTCGATATATAAATGTCAAGATCAAGTGTAAAACTGATATTAAAATCCCTGCCCCACAATGCAGCATTCCGTTGGTACGCATTTTGTTGACACACATTTAGCTTATGGATTCACACTCCTCTTTTGTTTCATGATTTCATGATTGTTTTATTCCAAAATGTCCCTAAATACCCCAGTGTGTGATCAAACAAAACACAACATTAATGTGGGCCGAAGTAAACATTTACACTCCAAGAGGTTTGTAATCTGTGGTAGCCAGAATACAGGTTTACAGGGAGGCTGTGTCACATTGTTCCCGTGTGCCATATTTCGTATTTTAGAGGAATATGTCCGTTCCTTGGATATAATGAAGGATTTCTCAAACAGTTTTGAGAAGTTTCTCAACTTTTTTGTCAAAGTTTTTGTTTTTCGTGCAAAACAGGAGCGCCACAGGCCTATAGCCTACAGTACACATTATTTTTTCAAGCAAAATAAAAAATAACCTGCGCCTTTGCAGATTATGTTTGATTAAGAACTGCATATGCACACCATGATACGTTTAATTGAATAAATAATGTGGTAAATTGTCAAATTGATCTAAATCTATAGTAGATAATCTAGAGAATAATAATAAAGCAATTGGCTAAAGCAAGTGATAATAGAAGAAAGAGGAGAGAGAATATCCTGTCAGCGCGCTGTTATTGACAATATGCCTTGGTAACTATGGTAACTATGCCTATATTAAACATTTCAATAACTCTTGTATTAGGAGATTGTACAAAAAACTATTGGCTCACCAGATGACGGCCTGTCCGAGTATCTTGTGCAGTACACCCATGCAGGCCACAGAAGCGGCTGCGACTCAGGAGTGGGCGCCGCGCCGGCACTAGTGCCGTTCACAGACGAAGAAGTGTTTTCCGCGAACTTTGGCGTGCTGCCCCCAGAACTCTCGTCGGCCTTGGCGGTGCTCTTCTTGGGGCTCGGCGACAACGCCAGGGACGAGCTGGAGGACGACGTGCTGTCGCTACTGCAGTTGGAGTCGTGGCATGGTGTTCCAGGATGAGTCGGCCTGACTACCAAGGGGTGGACGCGCTCTCGGCTGGACGTCTGCGCCCGCTCCCGCTCCCTCGCCCCCAAGCCGAACTCTTTCTTGCAGCCGAAGTCTGGCCGCAAAATATTGTCAATAAAAAAGTTGGTGGTTCTATGCGCCTGCTGCGCGGCTTGGAGAGGCAGGATGGGCGGGGAAGGCAGACTAGGGGAAGGAGAAACGCTTTCCCCTTCACTCGAGCTGTTTATATCCCTCTGGTCCTCCATCGCTGAGAAGAATTTAAAAGGGGGGACAGTTCGGTCTCCAAAAAACAATTCCACTTGTTGGCGCGTATTTGTATCCAAACAGGCCTATGAATTGAACGCAGCTATAATGGTGCACACTAGAACATGATTATTATTTCCTCTCTAATATGGGACACATTTTGATTTCTAAATTGTTGACATCCCGCGTGCGTAACGCTCCGGCGTGTCATGGTCGTCGACTATGACAGGACTGACAACGCTTTGCGCGGTCCTCTCGCGGACCCGTGCTTTTCACCACCGTGTGACAGTTCGATCTTCACCAACTCCTCACATCACTCAGCCTCTCCCACACGTTTCCCACACCAACCGGAAGCGCGTGGATCTCTTCGAATGCGCAGTGGGCCAATCAATGGCCGAGACACTTTTTGGACATGGGTGACGACGTCCAATAATGTCTTGCGTCTCTCAGTGAACAGGCTGCATAGCACCAAATGGGGTTTTAAGAAAACCAAACAAGAGATTATCACCGTTACGTGTCTACAACCTTGATGCGTCTGTTGGAACCTATTCATATAGCAAATATGTAGAATTCACAATAACCTACTATGGCAACATACATGCCTAGACATACACACTACGCATACACTCGGTAATAGGTGCACCTTGTACATGGCGTGTGATTACGAAGCTTGCGTAAATGGGCTGCTTCAAATGTTGAGCGAAAATGTATTCAAAATATCCTACATTTACGCACGTATCCCGTGTACTTCAGACGACTAGTATTCACCTTGGTAGGCAGCTTGCTGTAGGCGGCACTATTGCCTACAGCACGGTGAAGATGTTCCTATCTTTGTTCACCTTAGCTTAGTTCAAATACTGTGCAATTATCCAATTGCGTAATGCAAACACACTGCTATATAGCCTATGGCCTATGACACACACACACACACATACACACACACACACACACACACACACACACACACACACACACACCAAATTAAACGTGCCTATAAAGCAATTGACAAACACAGAAGCACCGTCATCATACAACCACAGACCACGTCCAACCTCATTGTTTTATTTCAGTTAGGCCCACAAAACTGAAATCTCTATCCACAAGCTATATGTTGGTACTTAATTAAATTCAAATTAGGACACTATCGCTATCCCGTTTTGCAAAGTGGCCATTGTAGACAGAAATTCTTTTCACGTGGCAAATGAGCGGACGGACTCTTATCTCGCCCGCAAAGAGACGCCTTGAGAGGGACTGCCGAGGATAATTTATAGGTTTTAATTACCCTTTATTCCGCGTGATCAGCTCCACGTTCATCACTACGGGCGCGAGTAAAAACCCAGTGAAAAGCTCTGTCACCGTCCTCGCCCGGGACGCTCAATCAAAGTGCGTGCCGGTTCTATAGGCTACGCGCGAGCGAGGACCGCTTCAAGGTGTTGATAACGGAAAAAAAGGCGCTGAATAGTAGGACGGCCCTTGGAGACGCCATTTACAGAAATGACTTTATTGACGGCTTAACGTTCGGTAATTCATATCACATTTCATATAGCCTTGTAGCCTTGTAGCGTTCTCCACGGTAACGGGCCTAGTGAGATAAATGTAGCTTTTATAATGGAAGCGCCGTTGGATTAGTGCGCGGGAAATGGTCCAGAAGTCTTCGTCTAAGCAGTCTGAAAATATTCATTACGATGTTCAATCACCATGCAGGTTTCCAAAACATTCTTCTCGACCGATCCAGAGTGAGAAAGGTGTTACTAACCAGTTGTTTTACAGGGATGCATTACGCAGGCCGAGAAAGGACTAGGCCTATAATAGGAGATAGAGAGGCCTATGGCGAGGGCGGAGGATGAGCGGAGCTGTTCTATGGCCAACCGTTCCATTTGTAAACCAGCGGTTGTAGGAATTCAGTAATGGAAAACAAAATATGTCCACACACACACAAACACACACACACACACACACACACACACACACAGGCCCACTGTAAACTTGATTTAATAATTTAAAAAAAAGAACCAAATGCCTATACGTACGACGGATGGAGGAATAATTGTATATTTAAAGATGAAAAGGAACAGTTTATGTGGGCCAGCCAACGTCACTTGATCTCAATAACGAACACAAGACTATCACCTGAGCAAGCGGAGTGTTGTCTTTGCCTTATTTGGATCTGTCGAGGTGCGTTCTCATTCAATTGGAATGCTCGTGTCTTTTTGGAAACAGATGTTCAAGGGAATTGCACATTGCGGGCTGACTATGCTCACTACTTTTTCGAAAATATTTCTAGCTGAAAATCACCACAGCTCATTCATCATGTAGGCCTACAGGCTAGGCCTCTCCTATTCTCTTACATGATAGGCTACATTCAATCCGTTTGTTCAATTTACTTAAATGCTATCGTCAAGGTCTATCACATAGGCTATGTCATGCTGTAATGACATTGGTTTGCGAACTAGATTTTTCCTTATTTTGTTTGCGATATGAAGAGCAATACTCGTTTAAAAAAAAAAAAACATGGTTCATGTATTGCAATGCCATTAAATATGTAATCTTTCGTTAATACTCTCTACTTTCCACAGTTTATTCTAACCGATTAGACTGCATTAATTTTCATACGCGATCACCCCGGGTTCTACAGACGCCTGTGCTTTACCTCGCTTTCAGTTTGAGATTGGGATACAAAAACATGGATTATTTTTAGGCAATATTGGAGAACATAACGGTAAAATCGAAGAGACACGACACTTCACTGTGTTCGGATTATCCCTAAAATTAAGGGTTTTGTCAGGGCGTTACTGATACTTAATACTAATACTTGAATGGGCTTACTTGAATATTTAGCTTTGTTATAACACTGTACTATTAATTAAACACTATACATCGATATCTGAGCATTTAAATGCGTGTTGATTTTAATACTGGGGAATTGTAAATGGCCAGCAATAATTCATAATAAATCTATAGTGAATCTCCTTACAATTTTACATTCAATACAATACTCCAATGTAAACGATTAAAAAAGGCTAATGTAAGAATAATGTAAATTTATACGATTTTTAAAAATGTATATACACTTCTTATCTTGGTTGTATTAGTATTTCAAATGGCTACTTTTACTTCACCGTCACCCAGTAGATTCTGGCCAAAAGAGTCACTAAAAAGACTATTGTGTTGACATATTGATCAAAGGCGAATTAATGTTAGTAAGTCCTTATATTAAAACAGCGACTACTATGCTACACGGGACTATTAAGGCTTATTTCGTGGCTCACCAAACTTCAATAACTTTAAGTAACATAAATGTAGTACCGATAATAATATCATATTTATGCACAGGCCTACATTTTCATGAAATACCTAATATTTGATAATAAGCCGTGTTTTCACATTTGCTTGAGAAAAGAGTACACTAATGAAATTCTATTTCTTATGTTTGATTGTGCGCATTATTTACTGTTGTCTGAGAACAAACATTAAGAGCGTCACAGAACTGCTGCCCCTCAACATCAAAAGCTCATATAATGCGATAAAAAAGGGATCGCAAGGATTATAGAAAGACCCTTGGGTTCGTTTGTCATTTTGTTGGTGAACATACCAATAAACAAGAGCCGAAACATGGCTGCAAATGGTTAAAAGATGAAACAAATAAGTGGTGTTGACTTCAACATGTAAAAGCGATGCCATGGCGCCACCTTGTGGTCAGGTACACCAGCACTGCTCACAGACAGCTGATATTAACTGGAGGGGCCGCTAGAAGTGAACGAGATTCTACTGTTCATTTCTTCCGTTTTATTTTGAAAAGGAACACATTCTGCGCCTCACTGTATGCCATTCGAACATTCCATTCAAAAATAAATGAAAAAGTTGGAAAAAAAACTGCATACAAAATTAGATTTTATGACGCTATGACGGCATATTCTTAGGATAATAGTGTCTGAAATCTCTGTCTTCTAACTGAAATTAACCAAAAACTTAATTCAACAACATTTCCACAATCCAAAAATGTAATGTCTTTGACTACAAAGAAATGCCTTTATGGAAAGCAGAATGTCCACTACAACCAGGGACGTCGTCAGTCGGTGTCTCTTCAGGTGACCTAGACGAGTGTAGCTCTTCCCACACAGCACGCACACGTGAGCTTTGTCTCCACTGTGGGTCTTCTGGAGTCTTCTCAGGCGTCCTGAATGATTGAAGCCTTTGCCACACTTGGGGCAGACGTGAGGCCTCTCTCCTGTATGAGTACGCTGGTGTTTCCTCAAGTCTCTTGAGGGAAGCCTCTCTCCTGTATGAGTACGCTGGTGTTTCCTCAAGTCTCTTGAGGGAAGCCTCTCTCCTGTATGAGTACGGTGAGCCGGTGTGTTGTCGTTGCACACTTGGAGCAGACAAACGGCCTTTCCCCTGAGTTAATCGTCTGGTGTGTCTAGGCCTTGTTGACGTGTGAAGCGTTTCCCACACAAGGGACAGAGGTTTTCATCAACATTTTATCACAATTTCAGTGGTTACCCCGATTGACACTGAACATGTTCCTCTATGACACAGGACAACGACATTACACATTTGTGGGACACTTTTTTGGGGATCTTTCTGCTGGATCAGAGGATCCATGACAGCGTTGGCTATGATTTTATATCATGACTCATGTTATACAGTAAAACAAGGTCTTGGTTACCCTGTATGATATGAGTGTTTTTTTTTTTTTTTTTTTTCAGATTTGCGGACACAAGTATTTAATCATATCTTCATAATTCACAATTTGCCGATATTTTTTATATGGTAGCATACCCCTGTACATTTATGCCAACATTAATCATTTACAGTTGTTATTAAAACAAATTCAGAGCACTTTTATTGTCAAAGTCATCCTCGGATGGTTACCCTGTATGATATTTTCACCCTTTGATACGCCAAAAGTGCAAAAATGGATAATGCTTTATGATTAATTGAAGTGGTTCTAACAGGAAGAGTGCATGTAGAAATGTGACGTAAACATCACATCGTTTCAATCAATTTTTTGATATTGAAATATTAAAAAAAGAACTTTTTAAAAAAGCGGCAAATGGTTTGGAATACAAAATACTTTTGTTTTCTCATGGATTTATTGGTCTGACAACAGCAATTTGCAATATGTAACGCATTGACAAAAAACATTAAAACATTGTACGTTCAATGACCAGTAGGTGGCAGGAGGCATCCAAAAATCAGATAGTCGTCTGGTGTGTGTGTGTGTGTGTGTGTGTGTGTGTGTGTGTGTGTGTGTGTGTGTGTGTGTGTGTGTGTGTGTGTGTGTGTGTGTGTGTGTGTGTGTGTGTGTGCGTGTGTGTGTGTGACCAGCGTTTGACCAGATTTGAGTAATGCTCAGTGTACTAAGGGTCATTTTCATGGCTGGAAAGCAAATTGTTGATTTATTATGAATATATATTATTAATAATAAATATAATATATAATTGAAAAACGAACAATGTTTTTTTTTTTTTTTTTTTTTAATTCTGTGGACTTGCATAGGTTATTCACTCAAGCAGCCTTCAACTTTAACTGTTGATATTATCTTTCCAGATAAGACGAGACAGTGCCAATTAAGGTATAAGTAATAATTCCTGTCAAGACATCATAAGACCACATAGAGATAGTCAGTGTCTGGGTTTAAATGGTGTATAATCGATTCAGTCCAGCTGAGCGGACCCTTTAGTCAGGACAGGGTCATGGTCAACAAGGCCTCTGTAATCCCCCACTTCCCTGTTCCCAGAACTCCCTGCTGTATTATAAATATCACTGATTTCTGCTGCCTCAGCTCCCATGACTTCTCTGTTTCATGATTTCCTCTGTGTCAACTAAGTTGGTGTGTGTGTGTGTGTGTGTGTGTGTGTGTGTGTGTGTGTGTGTGTGTGTGTGTGTGTGTCACGTGTGTAGATTGATGGCAAATTTATTTAATTTAATCCATTTTAAACTGAGTCTATAACACAACAAAATGTAGAAAAAGTGAAGGGGTTTGAATACTTTCCGAAGGCACTGTATATGTGTGTGACGTGTGGATGCGTGTGTGTGTGTGTGTGTGTGTGTGTGTGTGTGGAGGAAGGAAGGAGGCTCTATTGAAATGGGAGAATTTCTGTTTCTTTACGTAACACTCTGTACGTAACACTACCTCTTCCTCTATAAGAGGGCCCAGAAGAGTAACGCTGGTTCAGTGTCAGCCTCTGCTTCTCTGGAGTAACAGACCTCAGGCTTCATGGAGACATCAGTGGACAGGGACGAAGGTCACGGCTCCACGTTCTCCCAGAGTAACCTCCTCTACGACCTGGACATGAAAATGAGCCGGAGCGACCTCTACAGCTTCCAGAGCAGCGGTAAGGGCGCATGTCGAACCCAGAGGGAGTGAAATTGCCCCTAGATGAGGATCTGCGGTCAGCTCCACCAACCGTAATCCTAACCTTATTCACTAGAAGGAGATTTACTAAACACACTTCAGACTAAACTGACTTTAAACTTTTAAATCATAAGTTGATCAACTATGAACAGTTGTTTTTTTTTATGAACATTGAAAACAACTAACAGTGCTCAACCTCGTCTGGGATTCCCTGTTGTGGGCTTCATTGGAGATACTGTGTATCTCAGGCAAAGATGATGACTGTTGGATAGATGATTCACTTACTTAAACAAGTGTATTTGTTGTAAGTCGCTTTGGATAAAGGCTAAACGCCATAAATGTAAATGTAAATGTAAAGGCAAGCCTCCAACTAGAAAAGAGTGAGGAAGACTTCACAGAGTGAGGAAGACTCCGGTACCTGTACTTTTTCTACCTTTTGTTTTGTTTTGTTTTTCTAGAGAAATGTCCAGAAGAGGGCAGTCAAGTATTTGGGATTGTCTTCAAGATGTATTTAAATGTTTTTGTTGTGCTTGTTTGTGTGTTTGTTCCAATGTATTTCAGATCTAAAGAGAGAGAGGCCCAGAAAACCGCACTGTCTACGCTTTATTGTTGTTTACCTCATCTTACTGACAGGATTGAATGTCTTTCTTCTCTACAAAGGTAAATAAAGCACCTACCTTGGTCTCCTACCTGTCCTGTACCTATGGTGGCTTAGATACAGACAGATGGTCTCATAATAAACCTAATCCACACTGTTCTAGTCATTAGCTGTTCTAGTCATTAGCTCTTGCAGAAGGAAAAGACTTGTTTGTCATTACTGTATTTAGTGTTTCTGCATTCCTGACATGTGGTTCGTTGGGTTAGAGTTAAGGTTAGGGTTAGGGTTAGGGTTAAGGTTAGGG
Source organism: Argentina silus (assembly GCF_951799395.1). Lineage (NCBI taxonomy): Eukaryota > Metazoa > Chordata > Actinopteri > Argentiniformes > Argentinidae > Argentina > Argentina silus. Next base: position 1,419,500 of record NC_139666.1, read on the forward strand.
TTAGGGTTAGGGTTAAGGTTAGGGTTAGAAGCTCCACAAGCAGGGTTCTTCAGCTTTGACAGGTGACATGTGCAGACAGCAGTACGGTACCTGTACTTTTTCGACCTTTGTTGTAAGTCGCTTTGGATAAAGGCGTCTGCTAAATGCCATAAATGTAAATGTAAGTGTAACTCCATTGAATGTACCTCTCGGTACAGTCTTTACCCTGGAGTCAGGGAGCCACCTGTCCTCCGAGTCCCAGGCGTTGAAGTCCTCCTCTCATGACATCCCCTTGTTGAGGGAAGAGCTGGGCACGCTCAATGCCAGCATCCGCCTCCTCCAGGCTCGAGTGGCAACACTCAGCCTCAAACAAGGTGTGTGTGTGTGTGTGTGTGTGTGTGTTTGTGTATGTGTGTGTGTGTGTGTGTACATTTCGATAGACAATAAAATTATATTCTATTGTATTCTAATTCGTTTTTATTGAATGGCAGGAATGCCAGGGGTTCCAGGCCCACCAGGGATGAAGGGAGATTCTGGTCTCCCAGGTCAGTTATTTATTTTATTTATATAACCCTTATTTTACCAGTTAGTTAACTGAGCAATGAAATGAAGTGAGCTGTTTCTATGTCTCTCCAGAACCACTGGGGAGGACAGCAGGAGCGATGCTGCGTTCAAGTGCTCCTCGGAAACTTTAGACAAGGGAACGTGTTACTGTGAGATCTCAGAGTTCTCCACTTTGAGCTGTCTCAGAATTAACCAATAGGGTTGGTTAATTAAGCCAAAAAGTTTCAGAGGAGCACTTGAATGCACCATGATATTCAACCCAATGATTGTTTTACCTCTTGTCTAACAATTCTCTCCCAATGAAGCAGAAATGCCCTAAAAACATATTTAAAAACTAACTATCTCTCCAGGTCAGAATGGTCAACATGGTCTTCATGGTGAGCAGGGCATGCCTGGACCCCAGGGGCCTGCAGGTCTCAAGGGAGACAAGGGAGACACAGGTGAGTCAGACCCAACACAACAGAAATCATAGTCGGTAAGGGGACTACCCATTTCCTCAGATCAGAAATTGTACAAATTAGGGTTAGGATTAGGGCACTGTGATGCACATTGTGATGTGCATGGAATGTTCAACTCTGTGTGTTTCCTTATGTATCACCTATAGCCTAATGTAAACTGCTCTGTGAAGCATATGATGCATATTGCTGACCAATATGTTCAAAATGATCTTATCAAGCTGAAGACCGGGTCCATCTGGCCCAAGTGTCTCGTTCTGCCCTTGTGGTACCACCGTAGCAGCTAACGCTAACTCGCTATCGCTCATATAGCTCCGTATTTCATGAGGCTGTATGAGAGGAGGTGTGTAGCATTAGCATTAGCATTAGCATTGGCATTAGCATTGGCATTGGCATTGGCATTGGCATTAGCATTGGCATTAGCATTGGCATTAGCATTGACATTGGCATTGGCATTCATCTGCTCATCCAGAACTGATCCCTAAACTGATGACCTGTCATCTCATGTCAGAGGCAGAGGAAGCTAACAGAGGATGGATGAGCGGCCATGTTCCATCACAATAACAACCCCTCCGCTCAGTCAATGCTGTGACATTTCCTGTATGAAATCTCAATCAGGGAACGACTTTTACACGCGGCAACAAATTACCCAGCGAGTCTGAGTCAGGCGTTTTTCCGATAGGTCGTCCGGTGAAAATGCCGTATCATATCACACAGTTTGCATGGATGCTAATTACTGTACTGATGTCAGTGTGCAGGCTGCTGCTCTCAGCCTGTTAACATGGATAAGTGCCTTTTATCGAGCAATAATAGTAACAAGGTAATCCATCAAGATGAGGGTAGAGATTGATCCAATTCATTCCTCCTCGATAACAATACTGTCTCATATAGGTTTGTCCCTATCCATGTGTGTGTGTGTGTGTGTGTGTGTGTGTGTGCACGCGCGTGCATGCGTGTACATGCACATGCGTTTGTGTGTGTGTGTGTGTGTGTGTGGGTGTGTGTGTGTGTGTGTGTGTGTGTGTGTGTGTGTGTGTGTGTATGTGTGTATGTGGAGGCTCATGTCCAGTAGGTTGTAAGTGTGTTACTTTGTCGCAGGGGAAAAGGGTGTGA
>NC_139666.1:1426610-1428381 GCF_951799395.1 Argentina silus
TCCCCAAAATAACCCCAAAAAACTGAGAAATCCCCAAAATAACCCCAAACTGTCTCTGTGACAATAGCGCCGACCGTGCGTCTCTCCGGTGGGTCGAGCCGCGGGAGAGTAGAAGTGCTGAACATGGGACAGTGGGGGACTGTGTGTGACGACGGTTGGGACACCCTGGATGGGACGGTAGTCTGCAAGATGTTGGGGTACCAGAGAGCCACGGTCGTCTTCACAGCCATCCCAGGTCTGTCCCGACTCCATCTTTATATCTTCACCATTTCTGTTTTATTATTTTTTTTATTTTTTTTATCACTGAGGATGAACAAAGATCCTTAATCATCCATTAAGAGTAGTAACACCAAAGGTGATGCTCCAAAGAGCGTATGCCCCAGGAGCTGTGGCGTGCTGTCCTGAATGTGATGGTGTGAGTGTTGTTGATGCTTTCTAGGAACCGGTCGTATCTGGCTGGATGACCTGAAGTGTCGGGGGACGGAGACCACTATCTTCGACTGTCCACACAACGGCATGGGCATCAATAACTGTCAGCACAACGAGGATGCTGGGGTGCAGTGCATATGAAACACACACACACACACACACACACACACACACACACACACACATGCAGGAACACACACACACACACAAGCTCAAGGTTAGGCTGGTTATTAACTAGTTAGAAACATTTTATGCTGCAAGTATAAAGTAATTGCAATACTCACCACACAGTTATGATGTAATGATTATAGGAATATTGTCATATAAACTGGACGCTGTCTTTTAGTTTGAGACTTTTTGCATTACAACAGATTGCAGTACAATCTTTCCACATCATTATTGTTGATGATATAGCATTCATTGTTGATATAAGCTTAAACTGACATGATTGGTACCTAACTGTGGATCCCAGAGGAAATATATTAAATACAGAGCATTTTGCAATGGTGTTTTGTAAAAAATCAATTTTATAGTTGTGAAATAAAACAGCAAAAAAAAAGCATTGTCAGATTGACTTTGTACTCTTTATCCCACTTCTAGACTGAGCTTCCCTTCGTAGGCTTCACCCTCCCTCTGTCCCCTTTGGCAACATGCCATTTCACACACACACACACACACACACACACACACACACACACACACACACACACACACACACACACTATCACACACACACACACACACACACACACTATCACATTGCGAGAAATGATACTGCTTATTTCAGCAGTCGTAGGTCAACCTCAAGAACAAGCGTGTTCTGACACATTGTCACATGGTGTTGGGGTCAGAGATGTACAGTGGCTGTCAGGAGACCATGTCTACCATCACTGGTCAGTCACGGTTAGGGCCTGGAGCTTTTCCAGACCATGTGACCTGAGAAGGACAAACTCATGGCCCTAGTCATGTCGTACTACAAGCGTGATCCCTTTTAAAACATTTTGAAGGAGTTACAGTGTTTCTAACCCGCCAGAGCTCCACTGCAAGAGAGTCATCATGTATTAGGTCATTGCAATAATCAGACCATCAACTGATTTTCTATCAAGGTAAATCCAGTAATGATCAATAATGATCAATAATGATCAATAATGACCAGTGAAAGTGTTAACAGTCTCATGAGTAAAATACATGAGAAACTAATTCAATACAAAGTACAGTTTCACATTCAACATGTGGCAATGTTTTTGGGAATTAGCTCTCAGCGAGGCGAGGGCTGGTGAGAATGGATGGGTCTGTGTTTGACAACGAGGTGTCGCTAGGCCATTAGAGGAGGACAGGAAGG
>NC_139666.1:1428581-1443581 GCF_951799395.1 Argentina silus
CAGAACAGCGAGCGTTCAGCCGACCCCACAGAAGGGAGGGGAGGGGACAGCAGGCGGTGGCTGGGATTCCATGATTGCCATGCAAAGCAAGGCAACACGTTTTAGGAGGGTTTGGAAATGAGACACCAGTGAGTTGGACTTGTTCTGAGTCATCAAGCGTGACAATTAGATTCCTTCCCAAGCGAGTCACATTCTGTTTTCATCACTTTTCTTTTTTTTTAAAGTACTTTTCGTCTCATCCCATCTAGAAGAATACGTTTCCCCCTCGGTTACGGTGGGAAGTGTCGCCTAACAATGTCCCAACCTTTGACTCATAGCATTCAACACTGGACACCTCAGGAGGCCCATTAGGCTTCAACCTGTGTCCTCCAGTAGCCCCCCCGCCCCCCCCCCCCCCCCCCCCCCCCCACCCCCCCGGCCCCCCCCGGCCCTCAGACTCACTCACTGTCTGAACAGCGGTGAAGAGGCTGTTATCTCTGTGTTTTTAGCTGACCTATCCTGACAGCTTTTAACCTTGTTTATGGGGCACCAGTGTTTTCAGTGGAGGTGCGCTAACCAGCCTCTGTTGTTGTTGTGGTTGTTGTTGTTGTTGTTGTTGTGGTTGTTGTGGTTGTGATTATTGTTGTGGTTGTGGTGGTGGTGGTGGTGGTTGTTGTGGTTGTGGTGGTGGTGGTGGTGGTTGTTGTGGTTGTGGTGGTGGTGGTGGTTGTTGTGGTTGTGGTGATGGTGGTGGTGGTTGTGGTGGTGGTGCTCCTGGTGGTTGTTGTGGTTGTGGTGATGGTGGTTGTGGTTGTGGTGATAGTGGTTGTGGTGGTGGTGGTTGTGGTGATGGTGGTTGTGGTGATGGTGGTTGTGGTGGTTGTGGTGATGGTGGTTGTGGTGGTGATGGTGGTTGTGGTGGTGGTGGTGGTTGTTGTGGTTGTGGTGATGGTGGTTGTGGTGGTGGTGCTGCTGGTGGTTGTTGTTGTTGTTGATGTTGTTGTTGTTGTTCAGAAGCGGTGTCTCGTTATCATTTGATTCAGCACACTGCATTTTCCACGCCGTGGCATTTGATCCAGGCGTCGTTCCCCTCCTACACCTTTCCTCCTGCCTGAGTGGCCTTTGTGAATTAGTTTCCTGCCCACTGGACCATGCGCGCTCTGACCCAAGTCTCACTGAGCAGGGCTGGAAACACTGCTTTTGGTGGCTTTTCCCCCCATTCAGAATCCTAAAGTAGGCCATAGACAGTGTATGGTCTGGATATTTAAGATTCATTCATTGCTCTCAAAAGCAGAAAGTCCCGACTTAATAAAGGGAATGTTTACTCGGAGTAAAAACGTTATCACGCTACAGTCCACTTTAGATCCGTATTGAAATGATTGTAACTGGGAAAATAATCAGTAACAAACCGCCCCCGACTGACTTTAAGAGACAGTCTGAATACTTATATAAGCCGCGCTTTCCAAAAGTGGGGCATTTCTCTCACATTTGGGAACAATAGACTGTCAGACTGTGGTGGAGTCAGCTCGTTGAGGGGCGAGGGCTGTGTACGCTGGAGCTGTCGGCTGTGTGTGTGTGTGTGTGTGTGTGTGTTGGCTGTGTGTGTGTGTCGGCTGTGTGTGTGTGTCAGTGTGTGTGTGTGTCAGTGTGTGTGTGTTTCAGCTGTGTGTGTGTCAATGTGAGTGTGTGTGTCAGTGTGTGTGTGTGTGTTTCAGCTGTGTGTGTGTCAGTGTGTGTGTGTCAGCTGTGTGTGTGTGTCAGTGTGTGTGTCAGTTGTGTGTGTGTGTTGGTGTGTGTATGTGTGTCAGCTGTGTCAGTGTGTGTGTGTGTCAGCTGTGTGTGTGTGTCAGTGTGTGTGTCAGCTGTGTGTGTGTCAGCTGTGTATGTGTGTGTGTGTGTGTGTCAGCTGTGTGTGTGTGTGTGTCAGTGTGTGTGTGAGTGTGTGTGTGTGTGTCAGCTGTGTGTGTGTGTCAGTGTGTGTGTCAGCTGAGTGTGTGTCAGCTGTGTGTGTGTGTGTGTGTGTGTGTGTATGTGTCAGCTGTGTGTGTGTGTCAGTGTGTGTGTAAGTGTGTGTGTGTGTGTGTCGGTGTGTGTGTGTGTGTGTGTCAGTGTGTGTGTGTGTCAGCTGTGTGTGTGTGTCAGTGTGTGTGTGTGTGTCAGTGTGTGTGTGTGTGTCAGCTGTGTGTGTGTGTTGGCTGTGTGTGCGTGTGTGTGTGTCAGCTATGTGTGTGTATGTGTGTGTGTGTCAGTGTGTGCGTGTGTGTGTGTCAGCTGTGTGTGTGTATGTGTGTGTGTGTGTCAGTGTGTGTGTGTGTGTGTGTGTGTGTGTGTGTGTTGGCTGTGTGTGTGTCAGTGTGTATGTGTGTGTATGTGTGTGTGTGTGTGTGTGTGTGTGTGTGTCAATGTGTGTGTGTGTTGGCTGTGTGTGTGTGTGTGTGTTGTTGTGTCTGCGTGCCCCGTGACAGGGTGGCGTCCGTGGACGAGGGCAGCTGTATGGTCGCTCCGGCTCCCGCCGCGACACAGCGTCGACCACACGACAAATCATCCATCATCCTCTTCCCCGGACCGCAGGTCTGGGACAGGAGACAGGGTCAGACCTGCGCCCCGGAGACAGGCACTGCCAAGGCAGCTCAAACGCTGACAGGACCCGCTATGCCACGGGTGCCAAAACGCTGCTAGTCCCAGAGCACAGGGAGAGCACTGCCAACCGGTTATTAACCTCCTAATTTCACATCAACAGGGCCCATCATAGCCATTAGTTTGGCTATTCATCATCATCGTTTGTTAATATGTCTCTTGACAATAAAGCTTTTTGAATCTTGAATCTTGCTTCATGCTAACCCACATAAGTACAGTACCAGTCAAAGGTTTGGACACACCTTCTCATTCAATGTTTTTTCTTTATTTTTTATTATTTTCTACATTGTAGATTAATATTGAAGACATCAAAACTATGAAGGAACACATATGGAATTATGTAGTAAACAAAAAAGTGTTAAACAAACCAGAATATGTTTTATATTTTAGATTCTTCAAAGTAGCCACCTTTTGCTTTGATGACAGATTTGCTCACTCTTGGCGAGGGGTGTCCAGACTTTAGACTGGTCCTGTACCTGTACTGTATCTAGGCCACACAATCAGACCCCTCAGCTCATTCATCCCCGCTCCTCTTTTCATTCTCAAACACATATTACCGTTACAGGTAAAGGTTTACGGTAAAGGGAGACTCTGGGATATGACGTCACGTCAGGGAGTCATAGCAACTGTTACTGTTAGAGATGTAAACAATGCTAGTGTAGGTTTCTTGAGACGTCTTTGTCTGTTTTCGTCCCGTCTTCTCATGGTCCCGTCTTCTCATGGTCTCATGGTCCCGTCTTCTCATGGTCTCATGGTCTCCTCTTCTCATGGTCTCATGGTCCCGTCTTCTCATGGTCTCATGGTCTCCTCTTCTCATGGTCTCATGGTCTCCTCTTCTCATGGTCTCATGGTCCCGTCTTCTCATTAGATTAGATTAGATTCAACTTTATTGTCATTGTGCAGAGTACAAGTACAGAGACAACGAAATGCAGTTAGCGTCTAACCAGAAGTGCAAAATAGCAGAAAGTGCAATGAACAGTATTTACAGGTAGTGCAATAAATGATCAGTAGTAGTGCAGTATAATATAGCAGTGCAGTATAGCAGTATGTGAGTAGCAGTGGCATTATAGCAGAATAAATAGTTACAGTATGAGCAGTCGGGACCATGGTCTCATGGTCTCATGGTCTCGTCTTCTCATGGTCTCATGGTCCCGTCTTCTCATGGTCTCATGGTCCCGTCTTCTCATGGTCTCGTCTTCTCATGGTCTCATGGTCCCGTCTTCTCATCTTCTCATGGTCCCGTCTTCTCATGGTCTCGTCTTCTCATGGTCTCATGGTCCCGTCTTCTCATCTTCTCATGGTCCCGTCTTCTCATGGTCTCGTCTTCTCATGGTCTCATGGTCCCGTCTTCTCATCCCAGAGTCCACCTTTAACACACAAGTATCCAAATGCTGCAATTGCTGGAAACATGAATCTGAACGCAAGACAAGTGTTGTATGACACAGTGTTTACTTGGGTCAATCTTTTCTTGTATTTTGAGCGTGATGATGTGTGACGCTGTGTCTGTTGTAAGCCACGAAAGCTGAATACAAATGTTCCTTTTTACCCTAAAAATCGTCAATACAGCTTTTGTAACTTAGGAGGTTGCATAGGGACAACAAGCTGGCCTGAGTGCGGCCCAGTGGGTAGGATGTAAACAGTCAAGGAGAAGTGTCACGTCTGTGGTAAATGAAGACAGTCAGATATGAGATAATAAGCAGTTGCTAATGTGTGGCTGACCCCCCCCAGCAGCACCAGCTGTAGTCTCAAAGAACTAGTGAGCATGCCGGGGGTGGGGGGGTGCGGGGGGGTGGGGGTGGGGGGCACGGGGTGCGGGGGGGGGACACTGGGATAGCGTGATGAGGCACAGCTGGTGGAGAAAGGACCAGAGGGATTACAACCAGCTTCTCTCTGTTGCTGACACAAGGGGACATGCACACATACACACACACACACACACACACACACACAAACACACACTCCACCCATAATCTTAATTTCCGTAGCCTTTTCCCCGTATACGAAGGAAATAACTCCTGTCAACGTCGCATATGAGGCCATTAGCACCAGTGTCATTCTCATGTTTCCTCTGGCTGGAGGGGACCGTCTGAGCTCTGGCTGGAGGGGACCGTCTGAGCTCTGGCTGGAGGGGACCGCGTCTGAGCTCTGACTGGAGGGGACCGCGTCTGAGCTCTGGCTGGAGGGGACCGCGTCTGAGCTCTGGCTGGAGGGGACCGCGTCTGAGCTCTGGCTGGAGGGGACCGCGTCTGAGCTCTGGCTGGAGGGGACCGCGTCTGAGCTCTGGCTGGAGGGGACCGCGTCTGAGCTCTGGCTGGAGGGGACCGCGTCTGGAGGGGACAGCGTCTGAGCTCTGGCTGGAGGGGACCGCGTCTGGAGGGGACAGCGTCTGAGCTCTGGCTGGAGGGGACCGCGTCTGGAGGGGACAGCGTCTGAGCTCTGGCTGGAGGGGACCGCGTCTGGAGGGGACAGCGTCTGAGCTGGCCGTGGCGACCATCTTGTGCTTGTTGTACCCTAAGAGACAGTCAGCAGGGGGTGAGCTGGTGTTCAGTTATAGGCAGCATTGTTCCTTGTAACTCTCATCCTTTGTGAAGAACCTGGAGGGGAAAACACTTGGCAATCAAAGTCGATCAATTTAATGGAGCTCATTAAATTATACTGCAAACAACATCAAATCAGATCGATGTCGTCAGCTATCAAATTCATCATTAGACCTCAGCAGGTGACCTAGACGGGAGACAACACATTGAAATAGAAACTGTGGGGAAAAATCACTGAAATATTGTTACATTTGGGAACATTTTACATAACAGTGTTTCTATTACTATGATGTTATCATAATTATTTTAAGCACAGCATAACATTTATTGCTAGACAGTATGTGTACTAATCCTTGCCCTAAGGTTTATCGTGACGTTAACCCCTAACCATAAACTATGTACAGTGTAATTCCAGTGGCCCACAGGTAGGTCATTGCGTGGTCCATTTTAACTTGGTCAATGAAATCAATTTCTCGACCTATTGACATTTTCAGTGAAGCTCAAGTGATAATTGAGCGTCATCTGACTGTTGACCCTTGGACGGCACACACACACACACACACACACACACACACACACACACACACACACACACACACACACACACACACACACACACACACACACACACACACATAAAGACCTGTCACACACACACACACACACACACACACACACACACACACACACACACACACACACACACATAAAGACCTGTCACACACACACACACACACACACACACACACACACACACACACACAGACCTGTCACATACACACACACACACACACACACACACACACACACACACACACACACACACACACACACACTCTCTTTCCTCCCTAAACAAACTCGCACACTTCCTCCCATTGACCCTGCTGACCTCTTCTCCATGCACCCAGGACAGCAGAGCAGAGAGGACAGCAGAGCAGAGAGGACAGGACAGCAGAGCAGAGAGGACAGCAGAGCAGAGAGGACAGCAGAGCAGAGAGGACAGGACAGCAGAGCAGAGAGGACAGCAGAGCAGAGAAGACAGCAGAGCAGAGAGGACAGCAGAGCAGAGAGGACAGGACAGCAGAGCAGAGAGGACAGCAGAGCAGAGAGGACAGGACAGCAGAGCAGAGAGGACAGCAGAGCAGAGAGGACAGCAGAGCAGAGAGGACAGCAGAGCAGAGCAGAGAGGACAGCAGAGCAGAGAGGACAGCAGAGCAGAGCAGAGAGGACAGCAGAGCAGAGAGGACAGGACAGCAGAGCAGAGAGGACAGCAGAGCAGAGAGGACAGCAGAGCAGAGAGGACAGGACAGCAGAGCAGAGAGGACAGCAGAGCAGAGAAGACAGCAGAGCAGAGAGGACAGCAGAGCAGAGAGGACAGGACAGCAGAGCAGAGAGGACAGCAGAGCAGAGAGGACAGGACAGCAGAGCAGAGAGGACAGCAGAGCAGAGAGGACAGCAGAGCAGAGAGGACAGCAGAGCAGAGCAGAGAGGACAGCAGAGCAGAGAGGACAGCAGAGCAGAGCAGAGAGGACAGCAGAGCAGAGAGGACAGCAGAGCAGAGCAGAGAGGACAGCAGAGCAGAGAGGACAGCAGAGCAGAGAGGACAGCAGAGCAGAGCAGAGCAGAGAGGACAGCAGAGCAGAGCAGAGAGGACAGCAGAGCAGAGCAGAGAGGACAGCAGAGCAGAGAGGACAGCAGAGCAGAGAGGACAGCAGAGCAGAGCAGAGCAGAGAGGACAGCAGAGCAGAGAGGACAGCAGAGCAGAGAGGACAGCAGAGGTCTGATTTAGCCAAACTAATCAGATGGGTTTGTGTTGCTCATTAGCCCTCATCAGCCATGCGGCTCGCAGCGGCTGACCTTTGAGACCGGGCCCGAGGGACACACGCTCTCATTTGTATACGACGCATGTCAATGGCGGTGTTAAAGGCCAACCAAACAGCATTCGGTGTGTGTGGAGGGGGAGTTTAGTAACAGGAGGTGTTATTATCCAGAATTGCCCCCCCCCCCCCCTCTCTCTCCTGACTACACAAATGAGGCTCTTGTTGTGGTTGAGTGTTTAAGTGGTGTCAAAGCTAATGATGAGAATAGTAACACACTTGATTCATAGAAAGCAATTTTCATTACAAAAGGACATCTCAGAAAGTGCTGTGTTCGTCCGGTACCATTCCCATTCCATTCCATGCATTACAATGAGCCCGGCCATCCTCCAATTTCTACCTCCGCCAGCCTCCCCTGCACAGCCCAGCTACTGTGAAACTCCCCCCACACCACAACCAGCAACCAGCACCATATTTTACAGTGTACTCCACATTGTGTATGAAGTGAATCCCTGGCTGCATCTTCTGAGATACAGTATGCCCACAATCTCTCCTTCCTCCCCCGTTCATCCCCCCCCCCCCCCTCTCTCTCTCTCTCTCTGAGATCGTTGAATATTGAGTGGATGGAGGGATCATCTGTGGGATGGCAGTAAAGCAGTGAATGTGAGTAACGGATGGGGAGGAAACGGTTAGCGGGAGCGCTACGTTGGCATGGTAATGACTTACATGTCAGAGCCGAGGCGTGGCGCAGCGAGGGAAGCGGCCCGCTCCTGGAGAATGATGGGAAAGTCCCGATACGAGAGGCCGGCTTTCCCATAGCCCACAGTCCTCTCTCTCTCTCTCTCTCTCTCTCTCTATTTCCTGCCCTCAGGGCGGCCATGTTTAGTGATGGATTCTCCGCCCTCAGTCGCGGCCTCATTATGAACTCAGGCACCATGAATAGAGATGTGGCACGTCTCAGGAACGGTGGCTTCCTTCCCATTACAGCTGATTCACATGATTCACCGAGGTCTAAATCAACCTGAGGTGTGAGGGGGAATCGGCGGGAAACAGAGACATAACTCAGTCACTGTACATCGGCCTGTATGTCTTGGTGCTGGCCTCTGTGAGGTCACCGTGGATACCGCAGCAGCGGGGTGGGGGGAGCTCTTGTGTTTGAGAGTAGGCAACATCACTCAGCTCTCTGTGTGGAAATGTCGTGAATGTACTAAATTCAACACTGAATGTGAGTTAGCATGCGGCCATTTTGGCAAGGTTGGAGTATGTACAGTGATGCTCATCTCTTCTGGTCCTCTGCTGCCCAGACGCTTGCGATCTCCCGCCTTGGCTACTGCAACGCACTCTTGGCCGGGCTCCCCGCCTCAGCCATCAGGCCTCTGCAGCTCGTGTTCAATCTCCCCAAATTCTCCCATGTCACCCCCCTCCTTCGCACCCTCCACTGGCTCCCGGTTGCAGCTCGCATCAGATTCAAGACCCTGGTGCTCGCCTACCGGGCGACAAAGGGAACAGCCCCTCCCTACTTGCAAGCAATGGTCAGCCCCCAAACCCCTGCCCGATCACTCCGCTCTTCCACCTTGGCTGGCCGCCTGGCACCGCCGCCTCTACGTGGATGCAGCAGTCGCGCTACTCGGTCATGGCTTTTCACAGTCCTGGCGCCCCGCTGGGGGAATGAGCTTCCCACTGCTGTCAGGACTACCTATCTTCCGCCGTAGATAGAAGACCCATCTCTTCAGGCTACATCTTGACTCCCTCATAAAGACCTCTTCATCCCCACTACCCCCCTGTACAGTTTCTCTACTGTAAATAAAAATAAAATAAAAAATAAAAAAAGTAATTCTTCCTTCTTATTGTGCATTTTGACTGCCAAGATTTGTTTTTGTTATGATTTTCATACTAGCATAGATTTGTTTATCTTATGATGACTGATGGATAGATGATTCACTTACTTAGACAAATGTATTTGTTGTAAGTCGCTTTGGATAAAGGCGTCTGCTAAATGTCTAAATTGTAGATGTAAAATTGTAATATGTTCATTCTAAATGTCAGGGGAGATCCCCCTGTCCCTCTTTTACCTCAAGCGACGGACCTCTGGTCCTCCTACTGCTGTACAGTATCCGTGACAACCCAAGGCCCTCAGAGGGGAGGTTACAGTGAGGTTGTAGAATGTGGGACAGTTTGATTCTCATCTCTTCTGTCTCTCATATTCATTTCAAAGGTCACAGACTTCTCCTCGCATTCTGGAACCTCTCTGGAACGTCACAACCGATCCCTCCCATTAAGGTTGCCGGGAGACGACACGGAATCACAACAGACCAACATCACCACGGTGACAAACACTGCTGTACAGGTTGACTCAGCATGACAGGCTACCCCATGCCATGCATTCACCAAACATGCTGTGATGCAGAATGCCCTGTCTGCTGTCGGAGGCTGTGCAAAATATTGACCGTGAAAAGTGTGAAAGGGTGGGTTATGCAACTCTCATAGTTAAAAATCTATGAATTGTCTGAGAACCGTCGAAAAGATATAGTCATACTATATGGTGTGTGGTGTTCACCAGGGGAGGCTGGCGGAGGTAGAAATCGGAGGACGGGCTCATTGTAATGCATGGATTGGAATGAGGAATGGTATCAAACACGTTTCCATTCCATGCATTACAATGAGCCCATCCTCCGATTTCTGCCTCCGCCAGCCTCCCCTGGTGCTCACCTGTCCAGGTGAACATCAGGTTTGGATGTCTATGACCTACAGTATACTGTTGGTCTGCTTATCTTTGAGAAAACAGAGGTAGAATCTCCTCGCTGAGTGTGACGGGATAAGCATCCACAATATTCTAACCTTAAATCAGTGGAAAGAGAAGGACAGAATCCCACTCACACAGCCTCTTGTCTTGGCATTATGACAGAGTCTCATCACTGCAAAATTCTTCAGAAGAGTCGAAACCACTTTTCTTTTAATTACCTGCACACGTCTTTGCCTGTGGGGACTCACACTTTGAAATTGGCTTGAAGCAGGGACGACGGAACCTTCAGAGACTTCTAGAATAGAATACTGATAACCTGCGTTCCAGTGTCCCTTTGAAGGAACAAAGAAACTGACAGTTTCAGTAGTGTACACATTCAGACGCCGTCTCCTCTGGAATCAGCAGCAGTGACGGCTGTCTTTTGTTGCACCATTAGAGACCGTCTCTCTGTAAGGGAGGTGAGGGGTAGATGGAGAACACCCCAGGGACCAGGCCAACAATAGTTAATAAAACTTACATGAGCTGACTTTGAATAGCAGGAAAGGTCATCAGCACAAAAGCTTCACAACCGCTACCTGTACTTGAGAAATGTCCTTTTGTGAGTGTGTGTGTGTGTGTGTGTGTGTGTGTGTGTGTGTGTGTGTCTTTTGTGAAAAGGGGAGGAGATGGCGGTGGATTGAGGATCTGTACTGTATATTTGAGGTGATGAGGGACAAAAGATGAAATTCTAAATTACTTTTTTTAGTTGCGTCGGTTCCTTCACTTCTGGGTGTGTTGCCTATCACTCCAACAATCTTCCCAGGCTCCTCTCCTTCTGGAGACAGCGACCTTTAGCGGCGTCTGAAAGGGAAACGGTGTAAACAGACACGGAATGCACAAAGTTAGTTTGCTCTGATCTTATCACTCATGTCAGAATGCCAAGCCTGTCACGGTGCGATTAGGGACGCAAGCAACCGACATCAAATAGAACTCTGGCCTGACGGCAGCACATCATCATGCATCTTCAAGTGTTTGTACAACACACACAAAAACAAGTTTGATTGCAACACAGAAAGCAAACAAAGAGGAGAGTCCGTCCCTTTTCAAGATTCTTTCTTAGATCACATCGGCGATGACCCATAGAAAAGGACAATGCAGTTTTTACATACGCATAATGTGGTCATCGGCACACAGTTGACCTTCATATAAATCTCTGATTCCTGCACTGAGAATCAAGCATTCTTTCATTGGATTTCATCTTTCACAGGCGATATATATCAGACACAATGCCTGTTGTCCTTATATTGGCATTCTGAGGTGGAGACCCAAATAAAAGACCCAATGTTTATTGGATCTTCCTCGAACACAGAAAGCCAAAGGCCTGAGGGAGCTCCTCTCCACCCCCCCCCCCCTCCTCTCCACCCCCCCCCCCCCTCCTCTCCATCTCCCCCCCCCCCCCCCCCCGCTCCTCTCCACCCCCACGCTGTTATTTCCGTCCTAAAGTTATTTAAGAAGCTAGCTAGTTAGTTACAAGTTAGCGATGGAGATGTCCAACAGTATATATATATATGCCATTTAGCTGACACTTTTATCCAAAGCAACTTACATTGCAGTGAGTGCATATATTTCAGTAAATATGGTCCTAGTGGGAATCAAACCCACAACCTAAGTGTTGTTAGCACCATGATCTACCAACTGAGCCACAGAGGACCACAGTCTGAAAACAAAAAGCTTTGTTCCAAAATGCATTCTTGCAAGAGCATACCTGTAAGAACAGCTGAAAGATCATACCTGTAAGAACAGCTGAAAGAGCATACCTGTAAGAACAGCTGAAAGATCATACCTGTAAGAACAGCTGAAAGATCATACCTGTAAGAACAGCTGCAAGAGCATACCTGTAAGAACAGCTGAAAGATCATACCTGTAAGAACAGCTGAAAGATCATACCTGTAAGAACAGCTGAAAGAGCATACCTGTAAGAACAGCTGAAAGAGCATACCTGTAAGAACAGCTGAAAGATCATACCTGTAAGAACAGCTGAAAGAGCATACCTGTAAGAACAGCTGAAAGATCATACCTGTAAGAACAGCTGAAAGAGCATACCTGTAAGAACAGCTGCAAGATCATACCTGTAAGAACAGCTGAAAGATCATACCTGTAAGAACAGCTGAAAGATCATACCTGTAAGAACAGCTGAAAGATCATACTGGCAGGAAGGCAAGAACGCAGAGCGGTTGAAAACCGTTACATTTGAAACGCACTTAAGCGTCAATTCAACGACGTTAACCTTAGCGTGTCAACAAACTGCAGGCAGCGTTCGAGCACAGGGGCTGCTAAAAATATATATTTTTAAATGTTTTATTATAATAAATTATTTATTATTATTTTTTAATTTCAAAATAGGATGTGCTCACTTGTGATATCTGATTGGTGCTACGACCTGTCAGTAATTTCATTACGAACATCAGCAGCCCACCCACGTCTGACTTCTCAGTCACCGTTGAAAAAGGCCCGTTTGACAGGCTGTTATTCACACACCACCTGTCACTGTCATCAGCATGGTGGTACCTCCACTGGCAGCCAGCGGCGCGGCAGACAGCGAGATGCTGCCTACACTGGGGCTATAGTCAGCGTCGGGGCCACTTTCTATCCCGTAATGTGTTACTTTGTACGGTAGGATGGATGGTCGCGGTGACAGCTGAGCGGTAGTACGCCGCTGTCATCACAAAGCCGAATCCAGGCCATCTCTGCGGCGATGACACATCCACTCCCGCTCGGCCTAACGACACATCAGTCGGACAAAGTGCGGTCAGTGAGAGTAGTGGATATTATGGGATATGAGGGGGTGGAAGAGAAGACGTGAGCATGACAACCTCAGACACAACACTATGCACCGCTGAGACTCGTACAGAAGCCTAATGGTCGAAACGTACTTTGTTTGGGGATTTTGAACGATAGAGAAGTCTTATGTTTCAGCTGCATTACTTACTTACTTCTGCTGGAACAATCTACAAAAAACATTTCAGTTGGTTGTTCTGGCAACTTAACATTCTGATTGAGGACCTCTTTGTTAAAAAATGTGTTTTTGATTGCGTTTTATAATGTTAATTATACATTTTGTGGTAATGATAATTTTGTAATGGTAATGGTAATTTTGTATGATGTATGGTTGTAAACTGTGTGTATGCAGGGCTGCCTTGTAAAAGAGACCTTGGTCTCAATGGGGAGTAAAGGGTAAATAAATACTTGCCAGCCTATTGTGCTACAGTATGAAATCATATCATTTTGCTGTATTGACATGTCCTATGTTGTCCTATTAATAACAGATGAAATGAGTCAGGCATAAAGAAAGAGAAGTGAACCATTCTGAGTAAACCAAATAAGGCACAATAAGAGTAAGCACTTTACACAGAGTAGCTTCACCATGGGAATAGATTGATATCCCACACTTACTTCAAATGAGTGTGTAAACTAAACAAAACCAAGACCAAAACGGATTCTCCGGCAGTTCTGCATGGTACTTTGTATGGCTGAGAACCTGTTCATATCTCTCCTCCCTCCTCTTCTTCTGTCCTCTCCCCTCCCCTCCCCTCCCCTCCCCTCCTTTCCTCTCCCCTCCCCTCCTCTTCTCTTCTCTCCTCTCCTCTCCTCTCCCCTCCCCTCCTCTCCCCTACCCTCCCCTCCCCTCCTCTCTTCCCCCCCTCCTCTCCTCTCCTCTCCCATTAAAGATTAAGGGAAAGTGGGGAGCAGAGAGCTGAGATGGAGAGATGGAGAGCTGTTGTTGGTATGCATGGACAGGAAACCTGATGCAGGTGACCTCTGACCTTCTGTGTGACCTCCGAGCCACACACAGAATCCAGAAACAGGGGAAATATGATGAGAGGATCAGGAAGAGGGGAGGGAATGGAGAGGACACGAATGAGGGATTGTGTGAACAAGAGGAAGGAGAGAAAGTAGAAGTAGAGAAAGGAAAGAGAGCAAAGACAGAGATAAAGGAGAGAGAGAGAGAGAGACAGAGAGAGAGAGAGAGAGAGAGAGAGAGAGACAGAGAGAGAGAGAGAGAGAGAGAGAGAGAGTAGAGAATGCAATCTAATTTGTGTTTTAAGGGGCTTACCACTATTAGCTAATAATGTACACTGTATTTGTTTTATTAGGAAAATATGCTAAACAGCTTAAGTCACTCATACCAACAGAAGGACGGTGCATAAGCACCCCTGCTCAGGATAAGAGATCCTATTAGAATTTATTCTCTGCGTCAGTAGAGGCTGGTGGCGGTAGAAATCAGAGGACGGGCTCATTGTAACGCATGGAACGGAATGAGGAAGGGTATCGGACCACGTCCATGCAGTACAATGAGCCTGTCCTCCGATTTCTGCCTCCAGCAGCCTCCCCTGCTCAGCGCATATTGAGTTTTAGGATTGCTGTATTTACTGAAGGACGAGGGAACCTGAAGGCAGTCTCAGGAGAACAACATCTAATGTAAATATGATTATGGTGATGACAAGCAGCTGGGGGACAGAGAGAGGAGATGTCTGAATGTGTGTGGCGGGTTACGTGATGGTGGAGCCCCCCCCTCCCCGTCTCTCTCTCTCTCTCTCTCTCTCTCTCTCTCTCTTACCCTCTCTCTCCTTCTCTTTCCCTCTGTTCCACTCTCTCTTTCCTGTCCTCTCCCTCTTTCCATCGTACTCAACATTCTCAATGTATCATTTTCAGTTACACCATTTTCTAAGAAGAGAGTCATTTTCGAAGAAATTCTAATTCGAAATTCTAATTGGTCTGGAAATGAGTCAGAAGTTCAGGATGTCATCCCTTTTAGTGTGTCTGTGTGTTAAAAGCACTGCACGACGTTTTACTGGATATGAAGCCTACGCTCCCCATTGAACAAAACATAGATGTGGCAGAAACTGTTCTCCGAGGTTCTGTTTTGAGAATGTTTGTGCTTTGCTTGACAACAGTCGGTAGATTATTAGTTACTGTTTACATGTTTGCACCGAGACAGCAATGTATGGCATGAACTCAGGGATCAACACAGAAAGGACTGTCCAAGGTAAAGGAGAAGTAGTTATTGCAGTACATGTGAAAGAATGAATAAGTATCAGCCATCCTTGATCTGGATGACATCTGTTCACTGGTACAGAAAATAGAATCAGGCATCCTCAGCATTTTCCCTCCTAAATTCTGCTTTTTGCATTGAATCACACTGAATAGCCTGGACTGAGTAATCAGGTAATCAGGCAAGCTCAGCTCCTGAAAGTGGGTGTGTGGGTGTGTGTGTGGGTGGATGGGTGTGTGCGTGCGTGAGAGAGAG
>NC_139666.1:1446081-1466081 GCF_951799395.1 Argentina silus
CAATGCCTTTGCTGCACAAATAATAACATATTGATACATAATATAATATTGATAGTCATAATCACACATAGGTCACATACACAGCCCAATAATGCCTTTAGTACACATACATTACACTGTACCACATGTTCAACAGATCGTTTGTGACACACCCATGATCACACTTTCAACACAAGTCTTTGATAAACTCAGAACACACTTTTAAACAATGCCAGACTTGTCCTCATCTGTCACTGCATGGCTCACACAAAACACCCACTGTAATAACCACTGTAATAACCACTGTAATAACCAACCGGATTCAAACCGCCTCTGAACACACCAGCGAGACACCTGGTTGACAGCGACCAGCCTTTAGAACGGTACCCCAAGCTGCAGCACGCTGTGCTTACTCCCAGTCCCAGAGGAAATGTGACAGTCTCAATGTCTCATACAAAACGAAACGTACAGTATTCAAATGTAGCCCCTGCTTAAGGTAATATCTCATGAATTTTACATGGGCTCTGAGTGGAGCCCTGAGGAACCCCAAATATGACATGGCCTCTCCATGTGGAGTCCCCTGATAGAGTATGGAGTCTGATAGAGTATGGAGTCTGCAGAGAAGGCCTCTCTCTGTGTGTTTGGTACACTATTGACCCCTCCACAGGGGTTGAAGCTAAGGCAGCCCACAGCTGCCACATCAAATGCTTTATTATGCTTATAACAAACACACACACACACACACACACACACGCGCGCACGCACGCACGCACGCACGCACGCACGCACGCAAACACAAACACTTTCCACTTCGCCCATTTTTGCATTTAAACTGCATTGTGGAAGCTGCCTGCCGCTCCAGCGTTACAACATTCCCTTGAGCCCATTCATACTATTATCAGCTCTCTGACACGCGCGGGAAAGACGGTTTCTGTCGTGTTTCACGACAATGCGCACAGGACAAGATCCTCCAGCCTGACAAGGTCAGACAGGGAAATGGAAAACCTGACTGGTCTGGAATGTAAAGAGAGGTCTCTTAGCCCCTTCCCACTAACCGCTCCTGTACATCTGCTCCGTCTTGGCCTGTAATAGGCTGATTGCCTCTCCCTATCCAATCCTCTCGGCTGTAGTGAGATTGAGTGAGTGAGGAGTGGGTAACAGGACTTATGAAGCCGATGTGCTTTGAGCTGGAGTGTCAACAAGGATTTCCTCCCGTCACTTTGGAACGTGGTGAGGCCTCCCGCCCATGCGTAGGGACGGGGGGATGTAGGAGGAAGCCGGCGGTGAGAAGGCCTGCTTCGTATTTGGACCTCATACATGTGCCGTACTTCCCTTCATTCATATCCTATTATCAGACAAGCATCACTTACCGGTATGTCTGCTATCTGTTTGATCCTGTTATGTCATACTTACCTTGAAGGGGCAATCTGGGATTCAAACAATAACAAAATACTCTCTCCACTTAAAAAAAATAATGTACCAATCCCAGATTGCCCATTTACAGTAATACATCTAATATTAGCTCAACCATGTTCCAGTTCTTCTTTGTATCTTCAAATGGGATTTTTCTGGCTGCAGAGTGCAGACCTGAGGCTTCAGACCACAGATGTCCACCTGTCCACCCACCCTGTCTCTCTCCTGTCCCATAGAATAATTGGAATTGATATAGTGAAATGTTTTGCGATCTTGCTCCTTGATCAACAACAGCCAACAACAATCAACAAATCAACAATACAATGTACTGTAATCTAGTAATACTAAAACAGTGACAGTAGTCGGGCATAGGGGTGGAGTGGAAGTAGCAACAGTAATGGTTGTAATAATAACAATAGTAATACAATGTCAAGATATAATACTGTCCCATATAATACCTCCCTGTGTCTCCTCCCAGCCTGGAGCCTGTGTGTCATGTTCCATCACCAGGCTGTTCCCCACGCCGCCCAGACGCCCAGACGCTGAAGCCTCCCTCTCCACGCCGCCCAGACGCTGAAGCCTCCCTCTCCAGGGCTCTCCAACAGATCTCCCCCACAGAGGCCAACGGAACGTGACACTCAGAGGGAGAGAGAGAGAGAGAGAGAGAGAGAGATAGAGAGAGAGAGAGAGAGAGAGAGAGAGAGATAGTGTGTGTGAGTGTGTTTGTCTGTGTCAATGCATCTGTGTGTGTGTGTGTGTGTGTGTGTGTGTGTGTGTGTGTGTGTGTGTGTGTGTGTGTGTGTGTGTGTGTGTGTGTGTGTGTGTGTGTTTGATGACCGATGGAGCCCCAGAACTGCAAACACTGTTCACTCAACTGCCAATAATGTGGTGTGTGTGTGTGTGTGTGTGTGTGTGTGTGTGTGTGTGTGTGTGTGTGTGTGTGTGTGTGTGTGTGTTTCTGGGCCTGTTACTCCATACTATTATTTCAAGGGTTAGTCATTCAGTGACACTGAGCAAACAGGCTGTGTGTCTGTGTCGCATCTCTAACTGGACTGTAGAAACAACACTAGAAAACACGGAGGAAAATTGTAGTTCATATTGGAGACTTTCGTAACGAAATGTTTCCCTAAGTGCTTTTGAATTGCTTTTGTTTTTCTTTTTTGTTCCGATTTTTTTTTTTTTTTTTTGCTTTTCGGACGCTTTCTAGGAAGGGAATAGCTATTCCAAACCGTCTCCCGTCTTGTCAGAAGAAGTTAGTGCGGGATACCAAAACGTTTACCTGGAGTCTCGTCGTCCTCCCTGTGTTTCCAGGGTTGACAGAGAACGATCTTGTTGTTTTATTAGCGTTGATACGGAGGGTATGTAGTCTATGTCAGCGCGTCGTCTCAGGTGTCAACAGACGATATAAAGCACAGCTGCCTCCGTCTCCTCCTCCGAGACTCCGCTAAATGAGAGGCAGGGGAGCGCTATATGAAGTGTTTTATCTTTTCCGCTGTGTTTAACGTTGGCCTGTTCTTGTGCTGCACCATAAAACCTGTTGCCTTGAATTTAGTGGAAAGCTTCAGAGAGAGTGGCTGAAAACAGCGGTGTCTGTCTGTCTGTCTGTCTGTCTGTCTGTCTGTCAGAGGCTGGCAGTTATAAAGAAAGAGAATTGAGACCACTGCTTATTCCTCAAGGATGTTTTGGAGAACCATTGCTGAGACCTTGTGCAATTGATTAAACCTAGGGTTTCATTTTGTTCCACACTGCTGTCAACATTGCTGGTTCTGAAATGACCTTGGATAGGTAAAACAGGTATTAAATGCAGGAGCTCACAATTTACAACCCGCAGTACTTCATGTACCGTAGCTTACATGAACATGTCTATAAGGGACATTCAAAACTAGTTTTTTTTAATCAATCTCTCTCTCTCTCCTCTGTGTTGTCAGGCAGTGAATGGTGCTCAGTTCACTTCAGCTCAGTTCAACTCTACTTAACCATGACAGTCCACTCATTGGATGAGGATACATGAGTCGTGTTGAGTGGAACAATGTCATGGCAATCAGAGAGAGATGATTTATCATCTGCAGTACATCATGAGAGGAGGGAGTGAACCTCTGAGGTCAGCGCAACCTCTCTCTCTCTCTCTCTCTCTCTCACTCACTCTCTCTCTGTCTCTCTCTGTCTCTCTCTCTCTCTCTCTCTCTCTCTCTCTCTCTCTGTCTCTCTGTCTCTCTCTCTCTCTCTCTCTCTCTCTCTCTCTCTCTCTCACTCTCTCTCTCTCTGTCTCTCTGTCTCTCTCTCTCTCTCTCACTCACTCTCTCTCTCTCTGTCTCTCTCTGTCTCTCTCTCTCTCTCTCTCTCTCTCTCTCTCTCTCTCTCTCTCTCTCTCTCTCTCTCTGAGTATTTCTCAAGGTTTTGAGTGGGTGAGAGATGAATGAAACAGTGATGTGATTTTGATCGATGCATATCAAATACAAGCCGGGAAGTAAATACAAATGTATATGATCTGTCCCGTCCTGGAATCTGGGAGACAGATGGTCAAATCCCACAATGCACTTCTCTGATGACTCTCCTCTCCCCATGCCTGTCAAAAAGGTTGATGGGCACCTGCAGTGTCCAGAGGTTGATGATCACTGCTTTCAGGCACACACACACACACACACACACACACACACACACACACACACACTCTCTCTCTCTCTCTCTCTCTCTCTCTCTCTCTCTCTCTCTGAGATGTAATCTAATGCTGTATATTAACTGATTAACTGATAACCCAAGCCCCACTGTCTCTGCAGTGACCTCTTACCAGCCCAGGGTTCAGATCAACCATCACATTCGCTGCCATAGAGCCACATGAGTTCATTGATGGAAACGTGCTGTGCGGTGATTGTGTGAGAGCAGGACAAGTCAGCAATAAATCACTCTCAGTTCCTGGCCACTTCCCCATTAACTTCTCTTTTCCCAACTATTTATGTACAATTTTTTGAACTATTGTTCAAAAACAATTTGTTTTTGTTGCAGCTGAAATGTGGAGTACTTCCCTTAGAAAATGTGTAAATGGAGCATCTGTGATATTTTCCCTTTAACAGGAATAATGTATCCCTAGTTTCGCCACATTGGTCTACACACCACAGCTAAATTCTAGTTTTCGTTTATCTTCTACGAGCAGACAAGCCTATATGGCGCCCCCTGATGGCGTCGGGAGAAATGTCATCTGGCGCTCTCCGTGGTGCTGAAGTGATTTCGTGCAGTGAGGTCGCTAACCAAGAGCCTGCGACATTCTGCGACCCAATAATCGGAGTTTCAAAATTCGGCAACACACCACACACTCAGTGATATGGGTTAATATTTCGACCCACACAAATCATTTGTAACCGACAAATCAACTGTATAGTCTCAATATTGATGTACAAATCGGAAACACACACATAATTTCAAGGAAGACAGCTAAACTTCCAAAATCACAACATCAACACAAACCAAAGTCAACCTGCACTGTAATCTTCAACTTCTCCCGATTAGGCCTCGTCCAACAGCACATTAGCTTGGACAAGCGCCAACAACCATATCTATAGACCTAATCGTTTGCGCAAGGTGCGTGCAGTCAAAGACGGAAAACAACTTAGCTTGATGAATAACCAATGTTTACCCCTGGGATGTGACGGGGCATGTTTAAAGGATCTTAATGCGAGCTAAACATGCTGCCAGCGTCCCCGCAGCCATCAGATCTATCCTGATATCTGCTTAATATGGACGTAAACCATAATGGAGTATGATTCCTAAGTCGTTGACTTAATTAATGGCACATACTGGTAGAAATGAAGATGAGCGTGAGGTGGCCAGACCAACGTCCACACAATATTAATGGAGTGTGAATAGATCACTGTCACGGTATGCAGACCTCGCGGCCCCGTTAAGTCATCCATCTCCGAAACGTCCCAGCCACTAACACCGGCAGTGACACCTACACACACCCCTGAATGGATTTTGGAGAGGTGAGGACGAGAATACAGATTTCTCGTCGCTTTGTAGTTGTTATGGTGGACAGGTCAGACAACAGAACGGCAGCGCAATGGCATCATTTCAAACTGTTAATTTAGTTTAATTTCTGAGAATAGCTGTAAATGTATGGTTCATAATTATCCCATTGATAAATGAATCTATTTGAAGGATAAATGTGTTTGTTGTTATCAGATTAATCTAATCCATACAGGGTGCTTTATCTTTATAATATAATATAATTTTCTAATGAAAGACCGACAAATGATAAACTTATATAGAAAACATAATTTATTTAAATACTTAATTTCATGAACGTACTGGAATACTAAGACATAAAAACATTTTTAAACATAATGACCTCCGAGGAACAATAAATATGAACACTGGGATTCCTTTTATCGTTGTTGCTTCTTTTGGATACACAGATATCTTATTATATATCTTCAGTGAACACACAGACACACTGTCAAGCTAAACATATCACAACACACGGCAATGTCTTCTGTAGGCTATGGGCAGGATGGCTGGCACGGCTCGCCGCGGCCACTCCACTCCACAAACACACACGGATGACGCACGGCTGTTTACGGTGCATGGCGCCCGGAAACGGGCAACTGGCTCTAGGTATAATAGAGTCTAATCATGATAGAGTTCGCGTCTCTGCGGATCTGGGGGATCTGCGATTAGTCCGGATACAGAATGAAACCGGAAAAGGTGCTGTACTTGTTGTTGTTGCCGCCATGCGCCTTTCCGCCGTCCAGTTTGACGTAGATCTCGTCCCCGGAGTCCAGGTGGAGGACCACGCTGTTGCTGGCGTAGTCGTAGTTCTGGTCAGCGTCCTGGGCAATCGCACTGGCGCGGACCTGCAAATCAGAGACGCAATGGTTAGGGGTTTTTAAGAACTTTCCGGCAGTTATGTGATGGTAAATTTCAAACTCAGTATTCATTATTCAGTTTATGCGATGCGAATGAATGCATACATTAATTTGCATGTGCAAGCCCGCACATAAGTGCAGTGCCTGGAATCTCCCATAATAAAAACAGCCTTCGAGTCTATCTGTTGCTCACTTCGAAGCTCCGTTCAACCACAGGCTCAGAAGTTGCTGCTGCCCACGGGGAGATAACCGCCAAAGCAGATGAGCTAATGCCCTAACTGAAGACACTACAGAGAATTAGTCTGCCGAATTAAGTGGACCAAGCCAATTAAGTCCCTTGCTGATCTCAGTGAATCAGCTTCGGCGCGCGGAGTATATGCTCTATAACGGAGAGATCAGCTCTCTGGCGTAAAGCCTCTTCAAGCTGAATCTATGGCCCGATGCGCACGAAACGGGGTTATTCTTCAGCAGTGAGTGCATCTGTAGGCTAAACTGTCATGTCGATTTTGAAGTATTTTGTTCAGAGCGATATGGATGCAAAATGTGCCATTAGGCTACTTCAAATATATGGCTGTTTGAAAACATGAGGTTACCTGTCCGTTTTTGCACAAATCGGCCCACATGCTTGTCCCGTCCCCTCCGCGCATCAACACATGATACGTAAAGTAGTAGATCCCGGACACTTGGCACGTGAACTTGCCGGTAGACGGGTCGTAATGGTTCCCCACGTTTGTCACCACGTCGTCGAACCTCAGAACCTCGTATCCCTCGTGAGGGTTTTTCAGACCCACGTAAAATGCTATCTTTGTGCTGCTGACCGCGGAGCCCACCTCGCCGGTGTCGGTCCTCGCCGTCCCCGTGGCAATCCCGGGATAACCAGGTTTCCCGGAGTCCCCCCGGTCCCCCGGCGGTCCTCTCGGACCGGGCGGACCCGGTTCGCCAGGCGGACCTCTCGGCCCGGGTTTCCCCGGCCGACCCGTTTCGCCTTTAGTCCCTTGCACAAATGACGGCGATGGGATGGCGCTGAGGTCTTGCATGACCTCTAGAGACGTTGCACTCGGCTTTGGGTTGTAAGGATCACAAATCATCCGACAGGTGCCCATCATCTCGAAGTGCGCGTCGGTCTTGGAAGTTTGGACCAGCAGCGGTATCGCTATAATGAGCGCCAACACCATGACGATGCCCACCACAGCAGCAACGACTCTCTTCCTCTGCAGAGTCCGAGAAGCAAGCGCTAAAAAGTCCGTTTTGCTTTGGGAAGTAATGGTGAAAGGTTGTGAGTGCGCTAAAAACCAACAGCAAAAAAGAGAGTGGACCAAAAAAAGGAGTCACTCTATTCCAGAATTAGAAAGAGAGAGAAAAAAACCCCACACACAACACACATCAACAAATGTGTTGTAACCTTAAGCCCAGTTCACCTTGGGGCGCTTAACGCTGTGCCAGTATCACTACGCTTCACAGAGTTGACAGGGGAAGTATTCGTTTTGGCATGGCTGGACACACGCTGGATCCGCGAGCTGAACACAGAAACCTGCGAGCGGTTTGTGCCCGTCTGCAAGAGCGAGCGGGAGTAAAGAGGCGCTGACGTAACAGGGCAAAGCCTGTCGCAATTTGGATTAAGACTGCGAAAATAATCATGCCATCTTTATGTATGAATTACAAGTCCCTTGTGTCACACCGGGGGGATATTGGATCAGAAAGCATTACTAACACTTAAACCTCCTTATTGAAATTTTGACAGTGAGATTTCCCCTTTCTGCTTCTGCCTATTTGGGACAGGGGTACAATGCGAGTTATAAATAGCACGATACTATTGTAAACCTTGTCAATCAGTCCTCACATTTACTGCACACACACACACACACACACACACACACACACACACACACACACACACACACACACACACTCACACACACACACTCACACACACACAATACAAACAATGATATGATTATTGCAGTAATAATAATTGTCAGTAGTTTCACACACACACACACACACACACACATACACACACACACACCCACATTCACGCACGCACACACATACACACACACGCACGCACGCACGCACGCACATACACACACACACATACACGCACGCACACACACACACAGAGACACACACTTACATACACACACACACACGCACGCACACACATACACACACAGAGACACACACTTACATACACACACACACACACACGCACATACACACACACACAGAGACACACACTTACATACACACACACACACACACACACACACACACATGCACGCACATACACACACACAAACACACACTTACATACACACACACTCACATACACACACACACAGACACACACTTACATGCACTCACACACACACACGCATACACACACACATAGACACACACACACACACACACACACACCTCGTCCTGTGTGTTGGAGTAGCTGGGTTATGTTGTTCACATGATCCCTGTGTTTTGTTTTCGTCACACAGAGAATTTGGATTCAGAAAGTAAATATTGTAAATCTGTTCCATTGACAGTAAACCTCCCGTTGAGTTTATCTGGGGTGGAACCTGCAAATGGGTTTAAATGATTGTCGCCAGCTAAGAAGTCTGCATTCTAACCTGATCCTGCATCAACAGCACCAACGGTCGGGCCACACGGCCTGAACCACCCGCTGGGCTAAATACTCTAAATGCATTCTAACCTGATCCTGCATCAACAGCACCCGCGGCCGGGCCACACGGCCTGAACCACCAGCGGTCGGGCCACACGGCCTCCACGAGGCTACACGGCCACACGGCCTGAACCACCCGCTGGGCTAAATACTCTAAACACTTTCATTTCCTTCCTCTCATTACCTCTAAATCCGTCTCCTTTCAGAGACACACGGCAACACAGCCTCCACGAGGCTACACGGCAACACAGCCTCCACGAGGCTACACGGCAACACAGCCTCCACGAGGCTACACGGCAACACAGCCTCCACGAGGCTACGCGGCAACACAGCCTCCACGAGGCTACGCGGCAACACAGCCTCCACGAGGCTACGCGGCAACACAGCCTCCACGAGGCTACGCGGCAACACAGCCTCCACGAGGCTACGCGGCAACACAGCCTCCACGAGGCTACACGGCAACACAGCCTCCACGAGGCTACACGGCAACCTGGCCTCCACGAGGCTACACAGCCTCCACAAGGCTACACGGCTACACAGCCTCCATGAGGCTACACGGCAACACAGCCTCCACGAGGCTACACGGCAACACAGCCTCCACAAGGCTACACAGCCTCCACGAGGCTACACGGCAACACGGCCTCCACGAGGCTACACGGCAACACGGCCTCCACGAGGCTACACAGCCTCCACGAGGCTACACGGCAACACAGAAGAGGTCCCAGGCCTTGGCCTCCATGCTTCACAGCCCTTAGGCTACATGATATGGCATCAAAGTGGCAGCAGTGTCTTCTGGCATCCTCTCCTCCTCTCCTCTCCTCTCCTCCTCTCCTCTCCTCCTCTCCTCCTCTCCTCTCTTCTCCTCCTGTCCTCCTCTCCTCTCCTCTTCTCCTTTCCTCCTCTCTCCTCCTCTCCGCCTCTCCTCTCCTCCTCTCCTCTCCTCCTCCCCCTGTCTCTCCTCCTCTCTGTCTCTCCTCCTCTCCTCCTCTCCTCTTCTCCTCCCCTCCTCCTCTCCTCCTCCCCCTGTCTCTCCTCCTCTCTGTCTCTCCTCCTCTCCTCCTCTCCTCTTCTCCTCCCCTCCTCCTCTCCGCCTGTCCTCCTGTCCTCCTCTCCTCCTGTCCTCCTGTCCTCCTCTCCTCCTCTCCTCCTCCTTTCCGCCTCTCCGCCTCTCTAATCTGTCACAGAGCGCCGGCTTCCCTTCTGTTGTTGGGATCAGTGAAATCCTTTATTTCCCAGATCCAGGGTTTAACTTCTCACTCACAGCTCTTGTCTCAGGTCTCGGCAGGCTAAGCTAACGGCTAACAAAGCTCCAGTGGTTATTCCCCTCCGCCTCTCCACTGATGAGTTTCTCACTGACACAGGAAGCAAGGGGGCCCCCACGGTGTCATCATGTCACACACACACTGTCTCTCTCTCACTCACTCACACACACACACACACACACACACACACACACACACACACACACACACACACACACACACAGGCACAGACAAACACACACACAGACACAGGCACAGACAAACACACACACACACACATACACACACATGCATCAACACAGACAAACACACACACACACACACACACACACACACACACACACGCACGCACTCACACACTCACACACACACACACACACACACACACACATACACACACACACACACACACACACACACACACAAACACCCCCAGAGTGATGCCCCCTGGAGCAGACAGTGAAGTTATAACACATTTTAATTAGTATCCTTGTTTTGGATTTGAGGAAAGTTGAGCCCAACACATTTCTTTTTGGCTTGTTTTTGAATGCTGCGATACAGACAGTATGCATTTGAGTAAATATCTTGCAGCTGCTTGTGGGTGTGTAGGACTCAGTTCAGTAGGACTCAGTTCAGTAGGACTCAGTTCAGTAGGAGTCAGTTCAGTAGGACTCAGTTCAGCAGGGTCTCCTGTAGGACTCAGTTCAGTAGGAGTCAGTTCAGTAGGACTCAGTTCAGTAGGAGTCAGTTCAGTAGGACTCAGTTCAGCAGGGTCTCCTGTAGGACTCAGTTCAGTAGGACTCAGTTCAGTAGGACTCAGTTCAGTAGGAGTCAGTTCAGTAGGACTCAGTTCAGCAGGGTCTCCTGTAGGACTCAGTTCAGTAGGAGTCAGTTCAGTAGGACTCAGTTCAGCAGGGTCTCCTGTAGGACTCAGTTCAGCAGGACTCAGTTCAGCAGGGTCTCCTGTAGGACTCAGTTCAGTAGGAGTCAGTTCAGTAGGACTCAGTTCAGCAGGGTCTCCTGTAGGACTCAGTTCAGTAGGAGTCAGTTCAGTAGGACTCAGTTCAGCAGGGTCTCCTGTAGGACTCAGTTCAGCAGGACTCAGTTCAGCAGGGTCTCCTGTAGGACTCAGTTCAGTAGGAGTCAGTTCAGTACGACTCAGTTCAGCAGGGTCTCCTGTAGGACTCAGTTCAGTAGGAGTCAGTTCAGTAGGACTCAGTTCAGCAGGGTCTCCTGTAGGACTCAGTTCAGTAGGAGTCAGTTCAGTACGACTCAGTTCAGCAGGGTCTCCTGTAGGACTCAGTTCAGTAGGAGTCAGTTCAGCAGGACTCAGTTCAGCAGCGTCTCCAGTCCATCACCACAGCATTGCGGACCAGAAACACACGCAGGGGGGTGTTTCTCTGTTATTAGGTTTGTGTGAGGGCAATAAATGGGGATGAAGGGGGTTGGAGAGGAGATTGTGTGTATGTGTGTGTGCGTGCGTGTGTGTGCGTGCGTGTGTGTGTGTGTGCGTGCGTGCGTGTGTGTGTGTGTGTGCGCCTGTGTGCGTGTACGCGTGGTGTGGTGTGGCGTGTGCGTGTGTGAGTGGGTGTGTGTGACATGTGTGTGTGTGTGTGTCGTTGCTTGTGTGGATGTGTGTTAGTCA
The DNA here is from genome assembly GCF_951799395.1 of Argentina silus. Classification (NCBI taxonomy): domain Eukaryota; kingdom Metazoa; phylum Chordata; class Actinopteri; order Argentiniformes; family Argentinidae; genus Argentina; species Argentina silus. The sequence goes on from NC_139666.1 coordinate 1,457,914, forward strand.
CGGTCAGTAATGCTCTATATATAGTTCAGTCCACCTCAGCCACTCATATGTTCCAAAAGAAGTTTGTTTACCACGGTGTACAGTACACGTTCTACCATGTTCTGAGGCCTGCAGCTATTGGTTAACACACCGTAGATTGTGACATTAGATCCCATGGACCTGTCAACTCCTATTTGATAACACTTGAGTGGAGGCTCTCGGAGGTAGAAATTGGAGGACAGGCTCATTGTAATGCATGGGATGAAATTCCATGCATGACAATGAGCCCGTCCTCCAATTTCTGACTCCACCAACCTCCCCTGCTAATCGTGACATTAGATCCTGTGATTAACCCGTCAGCTCCCATTTGATAACACGTGCACTGGACACATGATCTGTATTTCCTTTTTTCCTTTCAATTTTCTAATATATTTGATGTGGATTCTGCTGATTATGGGGACAGGCATAAAAGATAACCAGTGAAAGATGTTTTTTTATTTCATTTTTCTGATCAACAAGGAGGCCTTGAGAAAGATAGATATGAAAGATTAATAGGCTTAGAAACCTTTTTGTTCTGTTGAATGGTGTTTTATATTTGTCCAGAGTGCTTTCGAAGGCGAGACAGTTCATCCCTCCCATATCCTTTTCAACCTACTGAAATACACTCCAACAGTCCCACGATACAATAGGTGCTCAGTGGCGTAGCACACTAAGGTGCATACCATATCATCGCAAGGTCCCTGGTTCGATTCTGGTCATTGATGTATCCTGCATGTCATCCCTCCTCTCTCTCTCCAATCCTTCCTGTCAATCTCTACTGTCTCTATCCCAATAAAGCAGAAATGCCCTAAAAAACTATATTTTAAAAAACCTGTTTTGTTCAATTCCCTGTTGGCTGTTGGAGACATGCAACACAGGACTAAACATAGAGGATACAGGTGCTGTGGTGGTCTGACTCAAGGTGAACACACACACACACACACACACACACACACACACACACACATCCATGCATTGTGTATAAGCACACAAGCATGAGTGCATACATTAATGCAGTTGTGTAAAGTAACAAAGTATACGTTTTTTTTGTTTGTTTTTTTAGCTGTACTTTATTTACTTACTTGAGTATTTATAAATCTGGCAGCTTTTACTTTTACTCCACTTCATTTTCACAAGAACTTTTACAGCACAAGACATTTTTCACTGACACCCTCGTTACTTGTTACGAATTCATGAAATCTGTTCAATCATGACAAAGAGATAAAAAGCTTTGATGTGAATTTTGACTATAGCCTGCTGTACCTTTTGATCCTCTCCTCGTAACACGTGATGATTTTGTGCGTTCAACGGTGTTTAATTAATACTTCATGGCTTTGGTGTGACAAGGACAGGCAGGCCTGCAGCACGGTGCCTCTGGGGAGGCTGGTGGAGGAAGAAACATGTGTGTTTGATACCATTTCTCATTCCATTCCATGCATTACAATGAGCCCGTCCTCCGATTTCTACCTCCACCAGCCTCCCCTGATAGACCTATAAAATGTATGACTAACTTATATTAACAATGGAATATCTTATGTTAACAATGGAATGTCTTATATTAACAATGGAATATCTTATGTTAACAATGGAATATCTTATATTAACAATGGAATATCTTATATTAACAATGGCAGCTCAAAGAGGCATGTTACTTCCTGGGCTACAAGCTTCGGGGTTTCTGTATCTCAGTATGACGTTCGGGTACTTCTTCCTCCACAGCATAAATGTCAGTTTGCCACTCACAGCTCACATCTGGCCACACACACACACACACACACACACACACACACACACACACACACACACACACACACACACACACACACACACACACACACACACACACACACACACTCCAGGCGAGGGATACACTATGTTAGATGACTTGGTGACCTCCTGAAATCTAACACAGCTCCAGGCTGCAAGAGAGCACGATGGCAGCTCTTTGTGTGTGTGTGTGCGTGCGTGTGTGTGTGTGTGTGTGTGTGCGTGTGTGTGTGTGCGTGTGTGTGTGCGTGTGCGTGTGTGTGCGCGTGCATGTGCGCGTGTGCGTGTGTGTGTGTGTGTGTGTGCCGTGTCATTGACACAGACCGCCATGGCAGAACACCATCAAGTCAAACTGCCTCAACAACCAAAACCAGTTTCTAGAAGCTGTCTAACTGCAAGGCTATCGGCTGAAGCAGACAGGATGGATGGGCTAATTTACTCAACAGCAACATTTTCTGTTTTGTTATTCGACGATTGAGTTTATATATCTCTCCACATCATTAAGGGAACCATGAATTCTGAGGTATACCAGGAGATTCTTGAACAGAATGTCAAGCCATCAGTCAAGGAGCTAAAGCTGGGCTGAAAATGGGTCTTCCAACAAGACAACGACCCAAAGCATTCAAGCAAATCTACCAACAAATGGCTCAGGAGAAAGAAGACTTGTGTTTTGGATTGGCCAAGTCAAAGTTCTGACCGAAATCCAATCGAGATGCTGTGGCAGGACCTGAAGTGGGCAGTTCATGCCAGACACCCCTCAAACCTCACTCAATTGGCTGAGTTCTGTAAGGAGGAGTGGGCAAAAATCCCTCAAAGCAGATTAGTGGCAATACGAGACGTTTACTCCAAGTTATCGCTGCTAATGGAGGTGCCACAAGCTATTGACTGAAGAGGTTCACATATTTTTGCACACATGAAATCTGTTAAATAAACAACTTTTGTTGAATAAACAATGAAAATATGTCATATTTTTTTATTTGTGTCCTTTATTTGGGATGTCTTTATTACGAATTGGGGTTTAGATAAAGATTTTATAAGTTCATTTTAATATTTTATGCAAAAATAATGACCATCCCTGTAGGGTTCACAAAGTTTCAAGCAGCACTGTGTACAGTATATAGTCAGGTATCTAGGGTCATACATACAGTATATAGTCAGGTATCTAGGGTCATACATACAGTATATAGGCTGGGAACGCAGAAGACAATCAGACAATCTGGGGTCAAACTGACTCCCAGCATCCTCTGCTGCGGTCTGCTGGCCTGTGACCCTGGCCAACAGCCCTCAGCAATGCCACACGCCACACGACACAGAGGTCGCGACCCCCCGGCCATCACAAGTCTGCACATCCTCACCGCAAGGCGCAGGCTGTCCTCCATGGCCCGTCTCCAACGACACACAATCACACAATCACACAATCACACAAACACACACACAATCACACAACCACACAATCACACAATCACACAAACACACACACAATCACACAATCACACAACCACACAATCACACAACCACACAATCACACAACCACACAATCACACAATCACACAACCACACAATCACACAACCACACAACCACACAACCACACAATCACACAATCACACAACCACACAATCACACAATCACACAACCACACAACCACACAATCACACAATCACACAACCACACAACCACACAATCACACAATCACACAACCACACAACCACACAATCACCGGCTCCGATGGCCACTTGAGCCGAGGCTGTTCCATGTTTCCTCTCCAAGGCTGTTCTGTTGTGTTCATCCATGAAGGACCTCATTCAAGATGTCTCTTATTGTTTCATGTCTCGAAGCTTGGCCAGTGTGTGTGTTTTCTAGTGTGTGTGTTTTCCAGTGTGTGTGTTTTCCAGTGTGTGTGTTTTCCAGTGTGTGTGTTTTCTAGATGTTTTCTAGATGTTTTCTAGATGTTTTCTATCTGAACTGTGTGATCCAGAGTTCAGCATTTCACTGCCTTGCTGGGCTGAGTTGCTAATGACACACTGTACACCTGCTCTTACTCCTTACCACTGCCCTTCTGTACATACCTGTCTATACTGTTCATACCTGTCTATACTGTACATACCTGTCTATACTGTTCATACCTGTCTATACTGTTCATAATCTGTCTATACTGTTCATAATCTGTCTATACTGTACATACCTGTCTATACTGTTCATAATGCACATATCCCTATATATATACTTTCTTAATACTACGGTTAATACACTGCACACATCTGTACATACCTGTTTATACTGTTCATACGGCATTCCATATTTATATTTATTCTGCTATCTACCCTATTGTTACTGTTAATACATATATACTGCTAGACTGCATTGCCTATACAGTTCATATGCTGCTACACTGTTCATACTGTAACTTATTTACTCTGCTATAATGCTAATGCTTACTCATATACTGCTTACACTGCACTACTATACTATGCTGCACTACTTACTGCTCACATACTGCACTACTTGTAAATACTGTTCATTGCACTTTCTGCTTTTTGCACTTCTGGTTAGACGCTAACTGCATTTCGTTGTCTCTGTACTTGTACTCTGCACAATGACAATAAAGTTGAATCTAATCTAATCTAAAAACAGTGGTGTTGAGTACATTATAACGTGTTGATGTCGGCTTGTTATCAAACTCCTCGGTTCATGGAACTGTGTAATGTGCCATGACATGTTTTGCTCCTTATTCCCCCTAACGTACACACACACACACACACACACACACACACACACGCATACACACACACATACACACACACACACACACGCATACACACACACACACACACGCTGTTTTTCACTTCAGACTTGCACGTGCCTCTGGCATGTCACACTGCGTCCCCACATCAGAGGCCAACACATTTGGCATGTCATTCTGAACACAGCACTGCCTGGGGTTGCAGTCTCCATATCAGACAGAGGAGGCTGCTGGAGGGAGAAATCAGAGGCCAGGCTCATTGTAATGCGTGGAACGGAATGAGGAATGCTATCAAACATCAATACCATTCCTCATTCCATTCAATGCATTACAATGAGCCCGTCCTCCGATTTCTACCCCCACCAGCCTCCCCTGGGCTCAGGCTATCCAGCACACAGCCCACAGCATTGTTCTGTCGTGTTCAGCCGGCAAGGGTGACACAACCTCCACGGAAAAGCGGGGATTTACAGGAGACGCCTGCTCCTCCTCCCCTCCCAGTGGGGGATAAGACCGAGAGAAAAGTCTGCTTTGGGGAGGGGAAATGGAAACAACAATCCTAAATTCATGAGCTTGCCGCTTGACTGAGAGCTTAGATGAGTCAGACGGATATCATACAGACTCCTGTTTGATCACTATATGGGTGCACAAGGTCAATATCGTAGCGATATTTATACTGTTGAAATGTCACTGCAATAATGTATTCATCTTTTGGGTTATTCTACCTTGAAACAATCTCATTTCAAATCGTTTTATATCCCCCCTATTTAAAAGTCTCCTTGGCATAGATTGGGAAATATATATATGGAATGAGGTGATCCATCGCATTATAACTTTGTAATCTCATTTCAAATCATTTTATATCCCCCCAAACTATTTAAAAATGTCCTTGGTATAGATATATATATATATTTCCCAATCTATTTATATATATCATGTTATAGGGATAACACTACATGCTGATGTGGGTGTGATGGTCACAGTTTTTTCTACATTTGTATTATTTTTTCAAGGTTCCCAACCATTAATATATGTCTAGCAGTTGTCATTGTCATTGTTTTCTGTCGTTGTACATATTTGTTATTTTTTAAATGAGTATATTTTGTCTTCTCCCTACATGGCTGTATTGTCTCTCTGCGAGCGAGCGTTCCGTGTTCCTGTGTGGAAGTTCTCTTTGTGTCTGTGTTCCATGCCAGTGTTCCATGTCAGCTACGTCAGAGCTGTGCTCCACTTCTCTTCAGGCGAGGAGCTGCTACATATTTCTATTCTGCTCCCGTCTCCCGAACGCAGCTTTCGCCTGTAGTAGTCTTTAACATTGGGAATAACTCAGAGGAAGGTCGATTGAAAGGAACACAAATAAAATCACATCTGCCTCTCATCAGCAATCCAAAACGCTGTGTGCATCTCACGGGCATTTAGACTGGAAAGAGAAGTGGAAAACAGAAAGTATTGTAGAGTTTGAAGGAGATAATGAGACAGGCGTTCTGTGTGTGTGTGTGTGTGTGTGTGTGTGTGTGTGTGTGTGTGTGTGTGTGATTTAGAGAGAGAGAGCAAGAGAGAGTGACACACATGCGCACACATGCACACGCACACACACACAAACACACGCACACACACACACACACACACACACACATACACACACACACACAGATACAGAGACAGAGACAGAGACAGAGGCAGTGAGAGAGAGAGAGAGAGAGAGAAGAGAGAGAGAGAGAGAGAGAAGAGAGAGAGAGAGAGAGAGAGAGAGAAAGAGAGACAGACAGTGTTATACATGCATGTGCCTCGAGCAGTATGACTCTGCCCAGTGGAGACCAGGGGTTGGGCTAGCTGGACGTATCTGTGTCAACCATGACTCTGCAGTAATAGGATGCCTCTCTGCTCTGCTGGGACAGGGCACTAACACAGTTGTGGCCAAATTACGTGGACCCTCTGGGTCTGCTGCTTCCTGATTGGGTTTGGGCTGGCCTGAACCAGGATGAGCTAAGATTACCTCAGAAGGACTCCAGATAAAGTGTTGTCATGACATTGTCCTGTGCTATCTGGCCCTGTGTTTTCAGCGCCCCCGCCGGCGGCCATGTTTGCACCAAGACTGTGTTTTACGTCGTTAAAACAGAGCCCTGTGGACGACTTTGTCACAGAACTCTGATGTGGTCCGTGGCAGGGCCTCGGGCCTGGTACATGATCCCATTGAGTTTGGTCTGACCCAGTTTTAGGGCCCTGCTGCGTCTCTAATGGTATGCGGAGTGACTCAGAGACATTTGAGATAATGTTGGTACCCTGAGGGACGGTGCGGCCTCAACGGTAACACAGAGAGAAGCACCATCCTACCCAGAAGTCAGTGGGGTAGTGGACGAGTGAACACCGGGGGAGGCTGGCGGAGGTAGACATCGGAGGACATGAGCAGGAGTAACGGTGCTCATAACATGCATTAAAATGAGCCTGTCCTCCTATTTCTACCTCTGCCAGCCTCCCCTGGTGCACACCTCAAGGGAAAAGGTAGATCGTTGGGACACTGGGCGAGTGTGTTGGCGTTATAGTTGATTCTATTGCAGATGTTTCTGGTTCAGAGCGCCATGAAAATGTTGTTGCTATCAGACACAACATAACTGTACCCTCGTTACTGTGCCGTGCTCCACACACCAGTTTACCAGTTTATCAGTTTACCAGTTTACCAGTTTACCAGTTTACCAGTTTACCAAGCATTGAGATAACATATTCGATATCATCAACAAAAGAAATGCCATAAATGTAAATGTAAATGAGTCGACTCTGGACTCTCAAGAGGCGTACACACATACAGCGATCGTCTCTACCCCACTCCTGGTAGCATGCAGCAAGTTTGGTGGAGCACGCGTGTTTTTTGTTTTGTTTTTTTAAATATGTTTTTTAGGGCATTTCTGCTTTATTGGGATAGAGACAGTAGAGATTGACAGGAAGGATGGGTGAGAGAGAGAGGAGGGATGACACGCAAGATAGGTCGAGGGTCGGAATCGAACCAGGAACCTTGCGGTTACATTGTAAGTGCATTTGTGTGCTACGCCACTAAGCGCCCCACATTAGCGTGTTTTAACGGGCCCTTAGACGAGATGTGTTCATTCCCAATCACTCTGGGTTGCATTCATGTTGTGTTCTGACTCATTAGCTAATTTACATGCCACAACCTGTGGTAAACTTTAGCCAGCTAGCATTAACATTTTAACATTTAAGTCATTTAGCAAACACTTTTTATCCAAAGCGATGTACACTAAGTACAAGTCAAGTTGGCCTACTGCCGGAAGCATGGGGATATCGGCTGTTCGGCCACACCCCCAGTGTTCTACACATAGTTCTACACACCCTACGACACCCTGGAATTCTGCATGACATAAACACTTAAATCATTGGTTTCTTTTTAAAATGTTCGCATGTGTTGTTTAAGTTGTTGCATGAAACCACTAATGCCTTCAGAGCTGTGGTTAGCCGTCAATAGCCGTCGAAGCACAGTGAGGGGCAGACCCCTACGGAGAGACAATACTGACCATCAACCATGGCTTCTCTGGCATCATTGCAGCAGTCCCATAGACTAGCCTAGCCTAGCCTAGCCTAGCCAAACAATGGGAGGGTGCAGCAGACATTGCACACCTACTGTACCCCCAAACC
>NC_139666.1:1471081-1491081 GCF_951799395.1 Argentina silus
CAGTGGTGGGGAGAGTCGGGACCAGAGTACCAGGCATCATGGAGAAGACCGCCTTCACGCTGCTCCTCCTCTCAGCTCTCTGCCAGGTGGCCGGTGGTGTGTTTGGGCAGCATGTTTATGTCCCCGTCAGGAAGACCTGGCTAGAAGCTCAAGAGCACTGCAGAGAGAAGTACACCGACCTGTCGTCTGTCCGTAGCCAGGAGGACGCAGACATACTGAAAGGGTTTGGAGATGAAGACAACATGCCTGGTCAAACTTGGATAGGTCTCTACAGAGATGCTGATGATGTAACAGGTTGGAAGTGGTCAGATGGTGGAATCGTATCATTCCTATCCTGGGCTAACGAACATCCAAAAAACGGTGATGGAGAATTATGTGCAACGCAAAGCAGACACGGCTTGCGCAGTGAAAATTGTGGACACAAAAAATTCTTCTCCTGCTTTAAGGGGAGTATCGTGGTGACAGAGAACAGGACATGGGAGGAGGCTCTGGAGTACTGCTGGGAGAACCACAGAGACCTGCCCAGTCTGGTCTCAGAGACAGAGCTGGTCCAAGCCCTGCAGGAGAGCAGGAAGGAGGCCCAGACCCAGCGCGTGTGGACTGGCCTGCGCTACCTGGCTGGTCAGTGGCTGTGGGTGAACGGGGACCCCCTGGAGTATGAGGCCTGGGGGACCCACCAGGGGGAGAGGCCCCAGTGCCCGGCCTGGCACCTCCACTGTGGAGCCCTCCCTCTGGAGGGACAGCACTGGGTGAACTGGCACTGCGAGGACAGACTCAACTTCATCTGCTTGATGTGATGTTAAAACTGAGAGAGACTCGTCTGCTATTAAAACTTAGATGAACTTCACTGCATCTGCTATTAAGAATGAGAAATGTTGCTAGTGTCCCTTGATCTATCAGAAGCTGTACAGACCACCAGAGAAGCAGGAAGATCGAATGCTCCTACCTACACATTCTCTTATAAAAATATATATTTTTTATAAAAGATGTGTTTGGCCATTTAAGGTTATGCTGTATATTATACTTTCAACCCGTCCCTAATTTGATTCTAGTCATAGAAAATACTAGATTAATAGATTTGTGTTCACCTGTGAATGCATTGATATCAATTACTTTTATGGTTAATTACGCAATTCACCATGAAAACCCCAATCTAGCCTCGTAAAACCAGACAGATATCGATCAGATGTTGTGCTCTTCAATAGCTTTACCTCCCCGCCACCTAACGATGGGGGAACTGAATCTGAAATGACCTGAGGGGAGTCCCTGGACAATAACCACACAAGAGGCATTTTATTTTTATATTATATTTGTACTTAGTAGTTTATTGTCCACATAAACATTTATATTATCTGCAAATCAGGGCAGGCTGGTGGAGGTGGAAACCAGAGGACGGCCTCATTTTAACAGCCTCCCCTGCTGCAAATCAAGACAACAATAATAGATTTAAATGTCACATAAATGCATTGTTTGTTTAATCATAGCAGGGTTGAAGCTCATGGGTTGAAGAGCTGCTTTGCTGTGAAGTACTGGGTGCAGATCCTGTCACTGGTGAACTCTCTGAACCCTGGAGAGGATGTTAGACCACTACCTGCAAACGGAGAGAGAGCAGCTAACATCAACACACTGATTTGAATGCTGTTGTGATGAACACATGACTATTACTTTTGGGTACCCTAAAACAGGGATAAATGAATAAATAAAACTATGGGTAAAAAGTAATTTCTGAATGGTGAAACCAACATGTACACAGTTACCTTCAAACAAAAGCTGAGAATCTGTACTTTAACCTCTTTATTTTTTTTTTGTCCGATTTCAAATCCAAACTTTTGGAGTGTAGATTACTGTCCCATTACAAACGCAGGGCACTGTACATCAATAATGTGCTAACCCTAGCATGTGCATGGACTACCACCATTCTGTTCTCACTTTATCTTAAACACAGATGCAGTGGCAGCATATCACCATGACTTGCCCTACTTCAACAATATAGACAACAGTCACCACTGTAAGTTGCTGCCTTGTATCCTCAACTAAGTGGAATGTTTGAAGTGATGAGTGACAGCCTAGATGAGTTAATGAGATGATTAGGTGTGAGGACAGCTGAGGTCTGAGGTGTGACTGGGAGGCTTCTCTGACCTCCGACCTCAGAGCGCCCACCAGAGTGACAGGTGACCAGGCTGACCTGCTGGCACCGCACTGACCCCTCAGTGGCACACACGTATGCACACACACACACACATGCACACACACACACACACACACGCGCACGCACGCACACACGCACACACGCACGCATGCACGCACGCACGCACGCACACACACACACACACACGCCCACACAACAGAGCCACCAGTGCGGTGATCCATTATTGAACAGAGCCACCAGACACACACACACACACACACACACACACGCACAACAGAGCCACTAGTCCCAAAAAAAAAAAGAAAAAAATCAGAGCCACTAGTGTGGAGATGAGATGAGACCCTCCGAGACCCTCAGAGACCCAGAGTCTGTCTCACCTTCCAGGACGTTGTACATGTTGAGATAGTTTGTCCCTGAATCCAAGATGGCGTACCAGCTGCGTGACGCAGAGTGTCCCTGTAAGAGAGTTAGCGAAAAACAAATCAACACAAGGGAAACAAACAGGGTGTCTGGGTGTTAAACCTGAGCAGGGTGTCTGGGTGTTAAACCTGAGCAGGGTGTCTGGGTGTTAAACCTGAGCAGGGTGTCTGGGTGTTAAACCTGAGCAGGGTGTCTGGGTGTTAAACCTGAGCAGTAAAATCACACAAAAGAACCATCATAAGATCCTGTTTTGGTCCAATATATGGAAATGGACCAGAGAGTGATGAGGGGAAGTCTGAGGAACTAAGACTGGCGTAGAAGGATGTTTGAGTGAGTGAGGGTGTCGGTGCGTTCGTGCCTGTGTGAGTGAGTGAGTGAGTGAGTGAGTGAGTGAGTGAGTGAGTGAGTGAGTGAGTGAGTGTGTAAGGACAGGGTGAATGAAACCTGTTACCTTTCACCACGACCCTATGACCCCCTAGTCTGGCATAGGCCTACCTGAACCACACAGTTGTCAGAAGCTGCATGACTGAAGGTGAAGGTGATGTCATCAACGAACCTCAGGACGGGGGTGGTATGAGTGGCTGAAATGCTGTTTGAATCCACGGACACCAGCTGGGAGAGAGGGACAACAAGGTCAACTCAGTGCAGAGGGTGAATAAAGTCGTCCATATTGACTTTATTCATCAAAAATGCATAAATTATGATGCTTCATTTTGTAGCCAATCAAAGTGTTGTTGCTAGGTAAACACCACATAGAACACTTGGCACTCTGGGTGGTGAGTGTTCCAGAATACTTTGGCACTTAGTGAGTTAACTGGATCAACAATATTAAACTAGATTATAAATGTGTTATGTACCATACTGTGTGTACAGTTAATATTAACAATACAAATGTTACACTGGATTAGAAATGGGGAGATCTGAAGAGTCCCTGTGACATGGTAACATAATTATCTGACCAATATAATTTTGGACAGTTGTCCAAGCTAACTATCACTCACAGAGTAAAGGCATTTGTGACTTCCCACAGGACAGATGTCTGTTGTCCATCCTCCTATCTGATTGACTAAGAGAGATGATACCCTTGTGCAAGGGAAGGTGATGTTCCTGTTGGTTGGGAGAGACAAATGATCATAAATATATTGAAACATCATATTGCTTATATAAATGTGCATTTTTTGAATACCTCCACAGAAAGTCAAAACATATTTGCATGCGTAACCTTTGTGAAAAATATAAGCATTGCAGAAGATCATTTCCCATGTTCATGATTTCCTATGCTGCAAGACCCTTTGGTGGGAGTTGGACCCATCGAAAAAGAGCGATCATCATTCTATATGGTTGGACTGTACACAATGTGGCAGGCAAATCAATAACTAATAACGCACTAGTTGCATATGACTCATCGGACCTACCACGTGACAGAGCAAAGGGCGTGGAGGGGACCCGCGGCCAGAACAGACAGAACTGCAACTGCAAAGATCAGCACAACAAGAACCGAAACACACACCGTGGTATTCCCCCTACATCTCAGCCGAGAACCTGATCTGGAGATGGATGTTTCTTCGCGTAAAGGATTTCCAGACTCACTGGTCATTACTTGTCTGACTTTATCGCCAAGACGCAGGCGTTTACACCCGCGCCACCCGACTTAGCGATCAGCTGATAAAGAAATTAGATGTGTCAGCCCCGAGCTGTCATAAGTTCTTAGAAGTGATTGTCCAATGGCTGAACTCCACTGTATCCACTCCCCTGTCTCCTCAATATACAATGTCAGAAACCTTTAATAAATGATCATCTGACCTCAAATTTGTGTAGGTTAAATACATTTTATTTGTGTCTGGGAACCTCAGTGACACTCAAGCACGATGCAACAGCGACACCCGGAGGAAAACAGAGGTGGGATGCTTTAATTAATAAAACATAAACAACGGATGCTTTAATATAATCATCATCAAATAATTTCTACTTTGTTTATTATTTTATTTTTTTACTTTTGTGCATTCATTTACCTCATATCACCTGTGTGTGTGAATGTCAAAACATGTCTGTGAACATCTGAATGTCAAAAACAATGTATTTTGACCTTATTAAATGTTAAAATCAATAGACTATGACATTATTAGACCAAATATCCCATGGTAATTCATTTTCTTTGCTTTCCCGGTTCCATGGGTGAAGAAATGTTTCACTATTATGAAATCACTGCTTTATTTGTAGTTTGTGTTCGCAGGGAACTGCAGGTCGGCTGGTTTTCCGCCCGGCCGTATTTATCTCCCCACACAGAGCGGGGCGGAGACGCTCCTGACGGGGTTCACCAGGCGGGTCCACCGGGCGTCAGACGCGACCCTTCTACCGCCGCAACAACACCAGTAAGTGTGCTATTATGGAAATATTAACATTTGTCATCGTTTGACTATTTTTGATATGCCCTTATCGTGCATTCTGTAGCACTGACATACTGTTAAAACGTGTTCTTAGTTGGTTCCGTGGTCCGGAGACGACACTTAGATCCTAAAGTCACATTTTCAAAAGAGAAAGGGCAGATGTGATGTTATATTAAATATGACGTGTACTGTATTCCTAGAATGATAGCACAGTATAGAATGTTACAATTGATCAATTTTATCCATGTTACAATGTATCCATTCTGCCTTGGCTATTGTATTTACACAATAGGCAAAGGAGAGGTTTAATGCTGACATGGCTTTATGTTACTAGACCTTTGAACTGAAGACAGTCATTTGTCATGCTTTGTCTTTAAGCTAATACATTATAATGTTGAACGAGTATATGTATTTGTTGTAAGTCGCTTTGGATAAAGGCGTCTGCTAAATGCCATGAATGTAAATGTAATGTAAATGTAGAACAAATCATGTCTTCATGGACACTTCATAAAATGACGTCAGACATGGAATATGTGTGTATGTGACATTGCAGATTATTAACTCATAGAACAAATCATGTCTTCATGTCTACAATTGTGTAAATCACAATTTGTAAATGTGTGTGACATTCCAAACATGAGCACTTATCAAACACAGAGTGGTAGGCCTGCTATTCAGGGGAGCAACAATATTTGTGATGGACGATATTTGTGATGGATGATATTTGTGATGGATGCACTCACCGCAATGCGTCAGCTAAATGGCATATATTTTATATATTTTGATACATATGTATTGAATGGTAAAGATATTGTAACTGTAGGAAGCCCATGTACTGAACTAACTATGACCTCTTCGCTTCCACAGGACCAGCATGCCTGTGGACGACATAAGGACACCCCTGTTGGCCTCTGACCCCCCAGAGCCCCCGCCCTGCAGCCTGGGCAGCCCCGCCGTGGCCATCATCGGCTCAGGCGACTACTCTCGCTCCCTGGCGGTGCGGCTGCTGGCGTCCGGGGTGGCCGTCTTCGTAGGCAGCCGGAACCCCATGCGCATCGCCCCCGGGCTGTTCCCTGACGGGGCGGAGCTCCAGACCCAGAGGGAGGCGGTGGTCCGGGCGGAGAGGGTGGTCATCGCTGCCGTCTACCCCGAGCACTACCACACCTTGGTGGGGTTGAGGGAGGTGTTGGCGGGGAAGGTGCTGGTGGACGTGAGCAACGCCACCAGGCTGAACGGAGGAGAGCCGTCCAACGCCGAGCGGCTGGCGGGGCTGTTCCCAGAGTGCCGCGTGGTGAAGGGCTTCAACGTGGTGTCTGCCTGGGCACTGCAGACCGGGCCTCACGACGGCAGCAGGCAGGTGCGATGGTCATGACAGAGTCACGTCTGGACGTCTGAAACACACACACTATGCTTGCGTTTATGCAAATACACTATTACGTACCGTGTGTCACATACAGTAGGCAGACAAAGGTACACACACACACACACACACACACACACACTTACTCAGTCGATGCGTACCACATTATGTTCTCATGTAGGCAGATGAATACAGCCCCCCCACCCCTCACCCCCCTCCCCCTCCCCCTCCCCCCTCCCCCCTCCCAGGTCCTGATCTGTGGAGACTGCTCCGAGTCCAAGAGGGCCGTCCTGCGCCTGGCGTGTCGCATGGGCTTCCTCCCCGTGGACCTGGGGGGCCTGGCGGCCTCCAGAGACATCGAGGATGCCCCCCTGCGCCTCTTCCCCTCCTGGGGGGGCCCCGTCCTCACCACCTTCCTCCTCTTCCTCTTCTTCTACGGCTACAACTTCCTGCGGGGCGTCCTGCTGCCCTACCTCTCGCAGGGCCAGAACAAGTTCTACCGGTTGCCCCTGGAGACGGTGAATGAGACCCTGCCCGCGGTGGCGTTGGTCGGCCTGGCGCTGGTCTACCTGCCGGGCCTCTGGGCTGCCCTCCTGCAGCTGGGCCACGGCACCAAGTACAGACGCTTCCCCGGCTGGCTGGACCGCTGGCTGTGGCGGAGGAAGCAGCTGGGCCTACTGAGCTTCCTGTGTGCGGCGCTGCACGCGGTTTACAGCATGTGTCTGGCGCTGCGCAGGGCTTCCTCCAACAAGCTGCTTGATGCAGCGTACCAGCAGGTGGGGGGGGGGGGAGCGAGGGGGGGGGTCAGCCAGTTGTGGTTCCAGCCAGTTCTCCCGAGTCTACTGTGTCTACTCCCTAGTCGACTGTGTCTACTCCCGAGTCGACTGTGTCTACTCCCTAGTCTACTGTGTCTACTCCCGAGTCTACTGTGTCTACTCCCTAGTCTACTGTGTCTACTCCCTAGTCTACTGTGTCTACTCCCTAGTCTACTGTGTCTACTCCCTAGTCTACTTAACCTCTACAACAAGCTGGGTTAACTGTGTGGGTGGACAACAGATATTATTTTTTTGTGGGTTTGATCCCGCTGGGACCATATATACTGAAATGTATGCACTCACTGCAATGTAAGTCGCTTTGGATAAAAGTGTCAGCTAAATGGCGTATATTATATTAACAGACTGTGGGGGACCAGACCTCGAAAGTGGCGTTGGAACTCCCGTTGAACCCATACAGCACACGTACACTCTCACCTCAACCTCCTGTAATAATTCCAGTATGTAGCCTAAACTCTCCTATTTCCTTGGTGTCCCCCTCCCTTCCAGGTGAGGGCAGGTGCAGAGGACTCATGGCATGAGCAGCGGGTGTGGAGGTCAGACCTTTACCTGTCCTGTGGCATTCTGGGACTTGGAGTTCTCACCCTGCTGGCCATCACATCTCTGCCCTCAGTGGGAAATGCCCTCAACTGGAGGGAGTTCACCTTCGTACAGGTCAGCCGCCCACTGATAATAACCTACTTTTCAATTCAGTCTCATTCAAATAACGTTATTTTTCCTGTTTTATGTGGAGTGGCACATACACAAATACATACACAAATACATACACAAATACATACACAAATACATACACAAATACATACCCGATAGTAATAACAGATAACAGATGTGTAATAGTCCATGTTGTGTTTTCTCTCTCTTCCAGTCGGGGTTGGGCTACGCTGCTTTGACCCTCTCTGTCATGCACACTCTCTTCTACGGCTGGGACTTTACCTTCTTCCCCTCCGCCTACCCGTACTACCTGTCCCCTACGTATATGCTGGCACTGATCCTACCCTGTGTGGTCCTGGTGGGCAGGTTCATCCTGGCACTGCCCTGCCTGGCCTTCAGACTGACCAAGATCCGCAGGGGCTGGGAGAGCCCCCAGCACCACCCTCCACAGGCCCACGGCATGGACACATCCATTGGAGAACCGCCACAGGACTTGAGTGACGTGTGAGGGGTCCAATTGGAATTGTGTGTAGAGATTCTGTGCCAATCCAGCGACAGCTGTGGTGAAAGGGATGGTTCTAATCTGTGTACATATTTTAGCCTACAAAGCACTTTTCTATTAGCACTTACTTTTGATTAACTTTAAATAAGCCACAAAACTGTGAGGGACAGAGTTAGTATTTTTCCACTGTACAACTACCAGGACCAGAAATCTACATGTTGAGTTTCCAGAAACCTTCATAGCACCAAGATCATTTTCAGGTTCATGTCCTAGTGGACTTAAGTAAAGGGATAGTTCACTCCAACAAAATGACCTTACCTGACAGTGATGACAGTTGGTGTTTTTAAAAGTCCAGTATATCGATTTAAGCCATGATAAAGATTTTGGTATTCTCAACCCTAATCTGTCTCTGTGACCCTTTGCCTGTCTGTCTGTGTGAAGCACCAGACCCAGATTGCTCTGTCATATAAGACTGGACTCATCATCTTTGCCAGAGGCAGGTCTCAGAGAGCAGATTTGACATGAATGACATTTATATCACTAAATTCAGGAATGATTAATCAACTAAGGGAAAATGGTCTTCAGTAGACCTTGCAAGGTGCAATATTTGAAGAGAGAATGTGACTTTTTATCATGGTTTGTTATAGTTTTTAAGTGTATATATTTTATTTGATATATGTGTGTAATGTGTGTGCAGTCAGTGTTTCCCCAGTGTTCTTGTTAGAGTGCCTTTATACCTGCCGTCTTTACTGCTGATGTCATCAAAGACAGGGTGATGACCTCACCAGGTCTGTCCATGCTTCACCTCTTGTCAATTTGACACACACTTCTTTGTCGGTATAACAAACCTTCACCTCACCACCAAAAGTATTTTGTACAGATTACACATTATTTTTCACAGCTTTGTGAAACATTATTCTACAGTGGTCTGCACTGATTATGTAAACTCCTCTACATATGCAATAAAGATGATAATTTGACTGTATTTCTCAGGATACTTTATTCAACACGTACAAAAACAACCATAATAAAATCCACCAGTTATCAGAAAAAAGGCATTTCAGTAAGAGCAAGGCAGAAAACAAATGAAGAAGGATTTTTTATTTTTTATATAATTATTATAATTAAACTTAGAACCAAATTCAACCAATGGTATTTGTTAACTGGGATCCTTACGACCGCCTGACTCTGACGTCACCCTGTTGAAGTGGAGATTTAAAATGTTTATTGTTAGGACAAAGCTTCGTCAGAGGAAGCCTCTCAATAGGCTTATTAATGTAGGGTTAAGGGTCTTCCCAAGGATCCCACTTAGCATCTATCACTGAGAATCCCCTCTCCCATGTAACAGAGAGCCCTCTCATTTCCACCAGCCAGTTTGGGGATTTGCTTTGAAGAGTCCATAATCTTCTTTCCTGAAGAAGGCCAGTTCCGTTTCATTCGCTGCAACAACAAAAACAAGCATTAGACCACAACCAATCATTTGACTCAACACAACAATGACCAGGGTGTTGACTGAACGCACTGTTACTACTCAAACACTGGCAAACACGGTTGTCCAATGTAAATATCTGGTGCCAGAACGTGTGCGGTGTGTGTTAAGAGAGAAGACTGGGAGTGTTTACCAACGCCAGCAGCTCTGAGGGTGAGTCCATCCTGCAGAATGAGCTTCTCATCGTCCTCCAAACTCATCACCAGCTCATTTGTCTGCAACCGGAGCACACGGGCTACAGACTCACATGGCTAGCTTTGCATCACAGATATATTGGTAAAACAATGCCAGATTATGCTTTTACACAAGACCAGAGAGGAGAGTCATACCTTTGCTCCGTGTGCTTGGTGGATGATCTTCATCGTGTCTGCACATACAAGGCAAAATGAGTACAAACCAAACCAAAGTCCCATTACATACTGTTCACCTGAACGTCGTTAGTGGATCTGCCGTATGTCACAGACCGGCTCTACCCCCGTCCCCCCACACACACCCCCCCACCCCCTCCCCTCCTCCCCCCTCCCCTGCCCTGCCCGGGGGGCACAGGAGCTACTGGATGACAGTTACAAGGCTACTGTTCGCTTTCAGTCATTACCATAAGTGAACTTCTTGAAGGGGGGTGGAAGGCCGGGTCTTGAGGTAATGTCTAGAAGGAGAGAAAGCGATGGCATATGGTGCCATAAGAACGATGTAAGGTTATTGAACAAGTGTTTTCACTAGTAGATGTCTATGCAAGTAGGATTCTACTTACCATTTCTTACAAACTCAATAAATTCTTGCACTGTTTGGTCCACATTCACGCCACTAAATACAACTGGCTTGAAGTTTCGGTGCTCAAAAGACCTTATCAAGCGCACCGTGAGAACAACCTCGCTAGACATGGCCTGTGACAAAGCCGTCTCTGGCAAAGCAAATATAGATTTATATATATTATATATATATAAATGTTTCAGCGACGACAAACTATACTGACATTCGTAGTATCGACAAAGATAACGCAATTCAGATGATAACCAAACGTGCTATGTTCCAATACCCTTTAGCAAGTCATGTTTTGAAATGCTTCCGCATTCCGCAAGGCAAGAGCAATCGAATATGTGCAGCTGCTCATACTCAGACTCGATGTACAGATTCTGCGAATCTTTATGACCTGATGATGACTATAAGAGTCACAGATATGCAGTATAATACTTGGGGTTTAACATATTAACGTGTCAAATTCAGATCAATGGGAAAATACAATCCTTGGATACATATCACCATGGTCATGTACGTGTGCTCCTGTAAAATCACTTCAGATACAGTACCAGTCAAAGGTTTGGACACACCTTCTCACTCAATGGTTTTTCTTTATTTGTATTATTTTCTACATTGTAGATTAATATTGAAGACATCAAAACTATGAAAGAACACATATGGAATTATGTAGTAAACAAAAAAACACCTTTTGCTTTGATGACAGCTTTGCACACTCTTGGCAAGGTGTGTCCAAACTTTTGACTGGTACTGGATTTGTGTCAAAATAGAGTTTTCCAGAGCCAAAGTCTTGAAAGTGCTATTTTGAGGTTCGATTAAATCTTGTTTGGAACCCATGCAAGCACACTACCCTGCTCTTCTACAGACTTCTTAGAAACATTGACACAATAAATCCTTGGTCTAGCAGTCCTTATATCCTTGGTCTAACAGTCGTTACGACTGTCATGAGACTCTGAACAGACCAGGAATGTTCAAAGTCATACAGTATATGCAGTATCTGCTTGTCATACAATGTGGCAATTGCACAGAAGACAAAGTAGGGAGGGCGTTCTTCTTTAAAGGCACAATCTGGGATTTGTTCTGCTCTTCAATGGCTATTTCAATTCATCATACAGTATCCTAACCCTAAAGTGTGTGTGTGTGTGTGTGTGTGTGTGTGCGTGCGTGTGTAAACAGTAGAACATACATGGGAAATAACAACATGGTCAGATGGAATTCAGTAAGAGTAATCACCTGCACATTCACACAAATTCCACTTTACTTTACGACATGGTTAAACATTAATTGTATGTCACAGGGTTTTTCTCCGACACCACTGGGACTCGGGTAAATGATGGGTCTTATCATACAGATGGAATTGTACTAAATGACACTGATTGGTCCAGTTTTGACAACGGTGAACGATGCGTCTTGCCATTGAGATTGATAAGGAGTTTCGAGGTGATGCCAATTATATTATATATTATATGTAAGTGGGAATAAGGGGGCGGGGTAAAAGAAAACTCATAAAACAAAACATGTTTTAATTCCGTTAACTGCGTCCAGCATTTCAGCAGACTGTTTGGCAAAATCATCCTCTGCACGGATCGCGCCAGCACGTCCCTGCTGGAGGGACGTTAGCATTAGCATTAGCATTAGCTTCGCTCTGCTCGTCGTTAGCAGTGTTGCTATCGTCGACTGTCGACGCCGCTTTGGTTGATTGTTGTACTGTTTGGTTGATTGTTGTACTGTTTGGTTGATTGTTGTCCGGGTTTGGAGTTTTTTGGTGGCATCGTGGCAGTCAGATTTAACGCAGCCCCAAAAAAGTTACTATGGTCGAACTTTCAGTCGCCTGTTAAAGGTTTTTGTCAGAAATTTAGCAACGAGCCAAGTTACTGCGACTGGTCAGTGACCCGCCATAACCAGAAGTCAAAACAAAACATTTTTTAATAAAGAACATTTTAAATTGCAAAAAGATCTAGAGATGACGATGATGAATGTAATGACTTTGAAAATGATAGTACAAGCTGATTGAGCAAAAAAGAAAAACATTAAACATGTCATAATAGGGTGTAAAGTGGAGAGCTAGGAGTAGCCTGATGTAGTCGGCATACAGCCTGAAGAATTTGGGAATAATATTTACAGTCAACACAAAGTCAACACAAAGTCAACACAAAGTCAACACAAAGTCAACACAAAGCTCTAAGAAGCAAGACTGACAAACTGATCTAATACGCACTACAGGTTCCGGTCATTCTGGCTACGAATGCAGTTTAACGAATTTGGGAATAATATTTTGTGAGTGAAATCTGCGAAGGAGAGGAGGGGGCAGTCAGACCCCCATACCCCCCCCTGCCCCCCCCCATGACCCCGTGGCCTAGTTTAGTGGGACAGCCTGTTCCTGGGAATTGTGTGCTCTGATTGGTTACTTTCCCCCCTCTGACCAATGGGGCTTCTGGATCCTGTGCTCCTCATTTCATGGACCAATGGGTTTTGAGGAGGCGTGGTCGTGGAAGCTGTACTGTAACCACCCGTAAACCGTCCAGTTCCTCCGTTACCGTTAACTCTGCAACACGCCAGTGGTCCGTGACTGATCAGCCAGTGGGCCTGCATTCAAAGGAACTGAAAATCATGTCTCTCGAGGTTAGTATAGAATTTGCGGTAATTATGTGGTAATTATAGCGAGCGGGATGCTGTGCTTTGAGTCTGTATGCATAGCGACCTATCATTCCGTTACCATCCGATCATTGTGTTATTGGCTTCTGTTCAACCTTGCTTCGCACCGGAGCGGCAGCACGTCTTTTGTGAAATCTTACGAACAAAAGCGTTCATTGTTTCCTCAACCGGCAACCGAGACCCAACGGTGCCTTTCAATGCAGTCGGAGGATTTTGCACCATCGAGTTCCGAGTTTTAATCTTTGATCTTGTGACTTGACTTTATTTCGCTTTGGGAACAGCATGGCCTAAAAGACAATAACGTTAGCGAGTGTTCTTGCTCCCCCCAATAGACCGATCTCATATTTATTGTGCTTTAGTTGTCATTTTAATAATATGCAGAAATAAGTGAGTTTAGGGGATGGTTGGCCAGCGATCAAGGAGGAAGGCAGCTGTTATTCTGGCGCTGTTCTTTTAGGGTGTGGTGTATGAGTGTGTGTGTGTCGGTGTTTCAACGTAACCCGAGGCGATGGGTCTTGCGTCGAGGTGAGATGTCGCAACGCTTTGAGGATGTAGTGAGAGTGAACCGGAATCTATAATCCTAGTCACAAATGGGGCTAACCAAATCTAATGTTTTAGATAGAGGTGGTAGTGGGATTATATCTACAGGTCTCTGAC
This sequence comes from Argentina silus, assembly GCF_951799395.1. Taxonomy (NCBI): domain Eukaryota; kingdom Metazoa; phylum Chordata; class Actinopteri; order Argentiniformes; family Argentinidae; genus Argentina; species Argentina silus. The sequence continues at coordinate 1,484,941 of NC_139666.1, forward strand.
CCCGACCACGACCACGACCGTAAACACCCATAAACTAACCACTATCTCTCTAGTTAGTGTCAGTGTGGGGGGTGACTGGCCACTACTATACCTGACTGTTGGCCCTTTGATAAGGTGACGGGGTAGGAGTTCATTTTCGCCTACCTACCTGCATCCAATTTCTGCAATTTGATCTCTCTTCCTCCGCCAATTGGAGGCCAAATAAGATCGAATTTTGTTGTGCAGCTCAGCAGAGTAGATTTCCGCGGCTTGTTCCAGTCAGATGGTTCTCTCACAGTGTGTTGTAACATTTAGGCCAAAACTCCAAGGCCTTATTCTTGGCAAACGTCTTTCTCTCGAAACATTCAGATAACTATGCTAGTGACCATCAGTCCAGATGACGTTTTTACAAAATCCATACCGAGCTCATTATTCGGTTGGTTCATTCACTCTGCATGTGGGCTGCTCCACGTCAATAACCGTTCCGTTGCACGTTGGTTCACATTGATTCACAGAAGGCTTCGCTTTTGCATATGAAGCACGTGATGCAAATTTGTCGTGACCTGTTTTTCTGGCCCACCACCACGGTCCTACGATGTCCAAGGGAGAAGTGTATAGTTTGACATGTAGTTAGTATAGTAGTACAAACTACAGAACCAGTCAAAAGTTTGGACACATCTTGCCAAGAGTGTGCAAAGCTGTCATCAAAGCAAAAGGTGGCTATTTTGAAGAATCTAAAATCTAAAACATATTCTGGTTTGTTTAACACTTTTTTGTTTACTACATAATTCCATATGTGTTCCTTCAAAATTTTGATGTCTTCAATATTAATGTGCAATGTAGAAAATAATAAAAAAAAATAAAGAAAAAACATTGAGTGAGAAGGTGTGTCCAAACTTTTGACTGGTACTGTATGTGTCAGATATTGAGGCCTATCACTAACAATGTATGTCGCATACAGTACCAGTCAAATGTCCAACAGGGAGCTCCACGCAAACGACCTTTGGGAGTTCAGAGTTTCCGACGTCACACGAAGGCAGTTATTGGATCCTTTTCCTCATCTTATTACCCCCAGCCATCATTGGACTCTGGCCGTGGCGCCACAATGCCACAGTGTTAATCTCCCTCTTGCCCCCTGGCACAGTTGGCAGGGTAGCACCTCCAGTGTGGTGTTGGGTAATGGGGCTCGGCTTACTCACTGGGACCATTGTACTGCCAGGGGCGCATCTTGGCGCTGGACCCGACCCAGTGCCTCCTTCGCGTCCCTGTGGAACCCTATTGTCACCCTGAGAACCCCGTTTTGAGGTCAGGCTAGGCTACGTGTTGTAACATTCCATTCTCACTCCGTTTCTCGCCTAGCCTCGAGCTAGGGTTTTTTATATCTGGGTTGTGTAGTGGAGGTGGTTTGGAGGCGCCCTGGCTTGCATGACTGTGAGCAACCTCGCCTGAGACCTGAACGTTGTTGCTGGCCCCGTGAGTTGCTAGCTTAGCGAACTAACGCTAATGGTGGCGTGGCCAGTGGCAGACCTGGGTCCCAGTCAGATTGCACAAGGCCTAATGTCAGACCGGTTTAGTTGTTACACCCCAGATCAAGGTTCAACTTACACAAGATTAGTCTCACTCTCAGCTGCTATCAGAGATTGTGTGTGTCAATCCTCGGGTTACTCTCTTCAATCTGCTGCGTTTTTAATCTGTCCGTTCATGGCCGGGGTTAAGGGTCTCATTTCGGCATTGGACAAACCAGATACCCTGAGAAAGGGAATGACCACAACGTGTTGCATAAGGTTGGTCTTTACCCGTGTGTGTGTGTGTGTGTGTGTGTGTGTGTGTGTGTGTGTGTGTGTGTGTGTGTGTGTAAGAGAGTGTGCTTGTTTTATCTGTATTTCACCTCATGTTTGTTGTCTCCTGCTCAGGATAACTTCAAGGCTGCTGCCGACCAGGTGAAGCAGCTGAAGACCAAGCCTGAGGATGCGGAGATGCTGAAGGTCTACGCTCTGTTCAAACAGGCCACCGTAGGAGACGTCAACACCGGTAGGACACTCATCTTCTATTCACCTCCAAAACTACATACAGCTCATGTCTTGAATAAAGAGTATATTCTGTGTTGATGATAACGTGTGTGTGTGTGTGTGTGTGTGTGTGTGTGTGTGTGTGTGTGTGTGTGTGTGTGTGTGTGTCTGTGTCTGTGTCTGTGTCTGTGTCTGTGTCTATGTCTGTCTGTCTGTCTGTGTGTTCTCCAAAGCTCGTCCTGGGATGCTGGATTTCACTGGGAAAGCCAAGTGGGACGCCTGGGAGAAGCAAAAGGGTGCGTTCCCTGTAGTCCTTCATTTCACCAGTAGAGGGCAGTGCTCTTCCCCTCTGTTGGTTTTAAACCAGAGGCATCAGTTTGACACTGCAGGTGTACTTTCAGCTGGAGCCTGTTGAGCTAGGCAGTTCTCCAACAGCAACTCTTTATCAATGCCTTAAGGCCCAAATTCTGCTTTAATTTGACTATTAATGTGATTATTGATTACTTTCTCCTTGTCATGTGTATTATGTTATTCTGAACTATGATCTGAGCATATCCACACAAAACTTCAAGGTTTTACCTATCAAATGGCATCCTGCTCTTGCATCTGATCATCATTTTTCTAATGTTAGAAGCAGTTTAGTTTGGGTCTGTGTTTTAGGCGGAAATGAGTCAAATAGGGCGTTCAGCTTAACTCACCAACTGCCAAAGAATTCCGGAACACTCACCACCCCTAGAGTGTTCCAAGTGTTCTATGTGGTGTTTACCTAGCAACAACACTCTGATTGGCTACAAAATGAAGCATCATCATTTATGCATCTCTGGTGAATGAAGTCACCCTTGGCACTCTAGAATGTTGACCATTTGGGCGACTTTATTCACCCTCGGCACTCAATGAGTTAAGCTTTCATCTTTGTTTCCCACCCTCACCCTCACCACAGGGACGACCAACGCCGCCGCCATGGAAGCATACATCGCCCTGGTAGAGGAGCTGAAGACCAAGTACGGAATGTAATTACAAACTGACCGTAACCGTGCCGACCGCTGGCAGTCTAGAACCTGGGCCGTACGCGGTCAACAGCCCCACACCCTGTCCCTGTGAAATGCCTTAAATAAACCCTTCAGGAGTAAGCCCGTTGCAACCGTGCATCGCATGTGTACGCCCAAAGTGGACCGCAACCGCCAAACGGCCGGTCGCCTTGAGGTTCCAGGCCCGGGAGAGGTCGCCGTGCCACGGACAGAGAGAAACCGTCCTCCAATACCAGCAGATTCCTAGTGAATGTTCTCAACGTACCTTTGTTGTACAGCGGAGTAACTCCATCATAAAGTCAAACTTGTTTTAACGTTACTGTTGTCAGGCTGGTTTTTAATGTTACTGTTGTCAGGCTGGTTTGTTTGTTTTTTGTTGACTGTATTGTAGACACTCGGGAGTCACTGTCATTGTACTTTCTCTCTGACTAAATCATGCATTGATTTTGTTGTCGTGAGACGAACGGGACGTCTGTCACCAGCATCCCTGTGACATCCCAGTGACATCCCAGTGGCATCCCATTGACATCCCAGTGACATCCCATTGACATCCCAGTGACATCCCGACTAGGTCAAAACCTAAAACTGCGTCTAACCTTAACCCCAACCATAACCATGTTTTAACCAATTTGGAAATTCAACATTGGTTTTCTGGTCAGTCGTGTCCCCGTAGGTTTTGTATGTGTGGATAACACACTTTTCCTGTAGATGCTTTATGTTTTACACGGTGGAAACCATTGATCCAGTCGATTCATCTCTGAGCTCTACCTGAAATCACTATCTTATCTCCATCAGCTATTTAAAAGTAATCTATTTTTACTTTAATTTCCTGGGAATTAATATAGGTACACTGTATATGGGATCCAAGCAATGATAGGGCAAAGGTTTATTGCGTCAATTAGAGAATGTTTTGCTACAACAATGAGTTACTGTAAGCGACACATTGGACTTTATCCTGGGCAATGTGAATGATTAATCAGAAACAAAGTGCGTTGTTGAGAAATTGAATAGGTTGGGGGTGAATTAAAAGACAAACGTTATCATGATGGTTTCTATTTTCAAAGTAAACAGGGTTGGGGATGTATCATTCGGGTATAATGTATACGCTAATGTTTCTATTCCAGGCTTTGCTCGCGTACTATGCCCTCACTCCAAAGTCGCTACACAACTTATCTTAAGTTAAGGTCCCACATAGTGTTTCACACATGCTAGATAATGTCTTCACTTTGGATGCGGTGAATCAAGAGTTAACATCACTTTAGTGTGTTCGTGTAAGACCTGGGGAAACCATTGTTCCCCGCTAGACGTTGGATATCAAATCGTACTGCGTCCATGGAGCGCGCATTCCTCCCCCCTCTCTCTCCTTATCCTGGTGACAGCATTATTCGCGTGTCGACTACTAATAATAGCGAAGAATAGGGTCCCAACCCTCTGGTGAACGCAGAGAGGAAGGGTTCGGTTCCACTAGTTTGTTCCTGGTTGGAGATTCTCATTGTCTTGTCATGATTGTAAATCATCCACTTCACTGAACTCCACTGATCACAACCCCTTCACTGAGCCTTTGCACTTGATATTCTGTGCGCATCTTTTCCGCCGCCGCGGTTTACCTCCCGTTCTGGAAACAGCTGCAGGGACTAGAGCACTATGACCGCTATCCAGGTCAAGGTAAATAATCCTTCATTTGCGACTAACATTTTATGTGACCAATTTCAATAGATTTGAATCAAAATAAAGTAATGTGACACATTAAAATAAATGCACTGTAGTCTCACTAAATCCGACTCTAGATTAGATTGTGGGTTCCGAGACGTTCAATATGGTTACTTAAAGTAGACATTCCTGTGCGTTGTATCAGCTACTTTAATGCAACGTTTTCAGTATATGTATATTTAGCATATTGTCCACTCTCTATTTTAATCTCCCTGTGGACTCTGCGTGTGCAGGGTGTGTGCGTGTCAAGTTACTTCAGGTAATGTGAATCGAGAATTGAAAAATCTCAGTATTATATTACATGTAATTGCAACAGACTTTCGGAGCCATTCTCTCAGAGGCCTTCTTTCAAAGTTTTGTGATCCCCGTGGCAAACATTGTGTTGTGCCAAAGCAAGGCGAAGTGTTCTTTCCTAAAGTATGCCCCTCTTCATCATGTTCATAAATACCGACCTGAGAGGAAAACAGCCTGATCCACACACTGTGTAATTGACTCCTATGCAAACCAGAAACTAAAAAAACGGAACATATTAATTCCGAAATCACATGAACTATTATCCTTGCACTCAGATGGACTCAATTCAACTTGTTGAGTGACTTGTTGAAGACGTCTTTGAGTTTGAGCAAATTTTAAGAGTGTCATAGCAAAAGGGTATGACGTATTTCTGTATTTCAATTTTAATACGTTTGCAAAGAATTCTAAGAACGTGTTTTCGCTTTGTCATTATTGTGTATTGTGTGTGGATTGATGACACAACAAATACATTTAATCAATTTTAAATTGAATCCATAACACAACAAAATGTGGACAAAGTGAAGGGGTCCGAATACTTTCCGAAGCCACTGTATGCCCAAACCCAAATCTACCCTAGTCCCTAACCTGTATACTTGTGGAGATCTGAGGGAAAGTGAACAGGTGTAAACAATATGGTGACAATTCCACCTAAGTAAATGATAAGGCTAGCACTCTCAAAAAGAACAATAAATGATGATGTTTAATGCATAATCAGCACGGTCACTGTTTCACCGTCAAACCTTCTTCAGCACAGAGTATTATTCTGGTCCTTGGTAACTTTGGGCTACACAGAAACTGAACTTTATTTAGAGTCAAGCACGTCTATCCTATCTCCACCTATCCTAATGCTTACACAAATACACACCTACCAGATCCTCTCAGACCGCCGTAGGTGCGAAGGGGCGGGGGGCAGGGATTGATTTGAGATTGAGGTACACTGTAATACCCAGGTGAAAGCATGGTGTCCATGGAGAAAAGGAGCCTGAGAGTCTCTCCTTCCCCAGGTCCAGGGAGGAGCCCCCGCCTCCCGGAGGAAGTCCACCCGCCCCCTCTTCCTGGAGGTCTGCAGCCGCAGCCTGATCATCCTGTGCACGGCCCTGGCTCTCATCCTCTCCTCCTTC
>NC_139666.1:1496081-1533581 GCF_951799395.1 Argentina silus
GGGCGACAGAGGACAGACAAACAGACAAATCGGAAGGAGGGTTTGAAGATTTAAGATTAAATCTGTAACTTATTCTCAACACATCGATCACATTAGATATCACAGTAAATACAAAACAGATAATACTATTAGATTTGTAATTGGTGTATAATTGTAAATATGGATTGAGAGAGTGGTTTTCAGAGTATCTACGGTGTAGGTTGACACAAAGATAAAAATACAAAACAATGGTTGATGATTGATTTTCTGGTGTAGTTATTCCTAGATACAGGATGTAGAGGCTGATTGGCTGAGGTGAGGGATGTGGCAGTTAGTACCGGGTAGTTGTCACAGTGGAAGTGGTCCTCGGAGGAGAAGAGCACAGAGTCTCTGATGAAGATGAGGACCGCCCGGAGGATGAAGGAGAGGAAGAGCTGGATGTGGACGTAGTTCCGTGTGCAGTGAAGTCTCCTGAGGAGGGGAGAGAGAAAACAATGTCAGTTTTGAGCTGCGCTTGATTTGGCTTGAAAGTATTTGAATGTTTTTGACAAGTATTTCACATATACAGTACATATACTCCTGTATACTTGACCCAGGTCTGGGAATTGGACCATTTCTGATTGGAAGGTTTGGAGAGTGAATAAACTGTTGGACAGACTCTGGCCCTGCCCAGAAACAGCCCCTCGCCCTCAGAGACACGTCTGCAGATCTGAAAGCGCTGGGATAGGTATCAGATGAGTTTTATCTCCATTTTGGTTATACTGTATACCAATCCAACCCTTTCAGATCTAAACACTGTGTCTCGGGAATGGGGGGCTGTTACAGGGCAGGGCTGGGGGGGGCATGGTAACTGACCTGAACAGATAGAGCATAGTAACTGACCTGAACAGACAGAGCATGGTAACTGACCTGAACAGAACAGACAGAGCATGGTAACTGACCTGAACAGACAGAGCATGGTAACTGACCTGAACAGACAGAGGATGGTAACTGACCTGAACAGACAGAGGATGGTAACTGACCTGAACAGACAGAGGAGGGTAACTGACCTGAACAGACAGAGGATGGTAACTGACCTGAACAGACAGAGGAGGGTAACTGACCTGAACAGACAGAGGATGGTAACTGACCTGGTAACTGACCTGAGCAGACAGAGGAGGGTAACTGACCTGAACAGACAGAGGAGGGTAACTGACCTGAACAGACAGAGGAGGGTAACTGACCTGAACAGACAGAGGATGGCGATGGAGACGGTCAGAGAGCTCAGGGAGACGGAGTAACCCACAGAGTACATCACCCTCACATACAGGAAGTACCCGTGGGACCTGGGCACCTGGGAGAAGAGGAAACAACGCTTTTTAGTCGAGAGGATGGGTGTGTGTGTGTGTGTGTGTGTGTGTGTGTGTGTGTGTGTGTGTTTTGTGTGTATGCGAGTGTGTGCGCGTGTGTGAGTTAAAGACAGAGATTGGAACGACAGACAGAGAGAGACAGAGATAGAGAGAGAGAGAGAGAGAGAGAGAGACAGAGAGAGAGAGAGAGAGAGAGAGACAGAGAGAGAGAGAGAGAGAGACAGAGAGAGAGAGAGAGAGAGAGAGAGAAATAGAGAAACATGTTGTTACTATCTGTCTTTAATGACAGTAGTTAAGCACTGCTGTTGTCTCAGCAGGAAGAGTCTTGGGCCAGGCAGGGAGAAAAGAAGCACTGAGTTAAACCAGAACACTGAGTTAAACCAGAACACTGAGTTAAACTGAGTTAAACCAGAACACTGAGTTAAACCAGAACACTGAGTTAAACTGAGTTAAACCAGAACACTGAGTTAAACTGAGTTAAACCAGAACACTGAGTTAAACCAGAACACTGAGTTAAACTGAGTTAAACCAGAACACTGAGTTAAACCAGAACACTGAGTTAAACCAGAACACTGAGTTAAACTGAGTTAAACCAGAACACTGAGTTAAACCAGAACACTGAGTTAAACCAGAACACTGAGTTAAACTGAGTTAAACCAGAACACTCCACTTCATGATTTACACTTTTATTCCACTTCTATCAACCGTTCCTAGATCACATTAAATAACAACAATACAGGAGATAACATCACCTAGAGAACACTGAATCGTTAAATCATAGGGATGACTCTGCCTTTATCTGCTCTGTACCCACTATCACACGGGCTGTTGCCTGGGAGACAAAACACTATCACACAGTGGCTCTTCACCAATAAATCCTCACTCCGAACACAATGTTCATCTCCAGATTGCTTCTCTCTTTCCTCTCTGTAAGAATGGAGGTGAAATAAGATTCTGGGACTCCCAAATCAACTCCTACTCTTTAGGAGCAGAGCAGATGTGAGAGGATTGGGTAGGTGTGAACAACAGGGCAGGAAGCTCCATCTTGCTCACTCATCCAGTCCACAGATCTCGCGGCTTAGAGTCTAGTATCTGACATTTACACTTCACTCTTTTAGCAGACGCTTTCTTCCAAAGCAACATACAATAAGTACATTTGTCTGAGTTTGTGAATCAACTATACAACAGTCATCGTAAGTAAAGTGCCGTTGGCAGTCACAGTGCTGGAGAAAAGAAGAAACTTATATTAAATATGAAAATGATACTACATATATTACTTATATAAAAATATATTTTTACCTCGAGAAGGAAGGGGAACGTCTCGTTGAAGGCATACTCGCAGGCTATCTCATGTGGAGGAAAAGGCTCGGTCCAGCCAAGCTCTGTGCAGTTCCTGTACACTTTACCTGTGAAAGGAGAAAAAACTACATTACCCATATACGTAGTAGTTCTGTGAGAATGCCACTGGAACCGTAAACTGTTTGGTACTGCTTGGTACTGTTTGGTACTGTTTGGTACGGTTTGGTACTGTTTGGTATTGTAAGGGTCATCATATTTATTATATTATTCTAATGTTACCTTTGGTGTTGAGGAAGCGGGGACATGGCTGTGACACAGTCTCCCCCACCGTCGCATGGGGCCAGCAGTTCAGATGGTCCCACCAACCTCTGCACTCTGCATGGAGACATGGAGACATGGTGGCATGGTGGCATGGGCATGGTGGCATGGTGGCATGGAGACATGGTGGCCTGCTGTATTACAATAACTCAACATGACTGGACTGGTTAAAACAAGCGCTCCACTGTATTGCTTACATACATATAATGTCAGATCAGTGCTTATGACAAGGAAGGAAGGAAGGAAGTAAGGAAGGAAGGGGGGGAGGGAGGGAGGGAGGAAGGAAGGAAGGAAGGAAGGAAGGAAGGGAGGGAGGGAGGGAGGGAGGGAGGGAGGAAGGAAGGAAGGAAGGAAGGAAAGGAGGGAGGAAGGAAGGAAGGGAAGGACTGAGGGAGGGAGGAAGGAAGGAAGGAAGGAAGGAAGGAAGGAAGGAAGGAAGGAAGGAAGGAAGGAAGGAAGGAAGGATGCATTTCAACTTGAATTTTCAAGAGTATTCAAACTGGGCCAGGGGCTTTGTCTGTCCACTGTTATATTGTGTCACTGGGCTCCTCTTCCTCAGATCTAACAGATAATACAAGACAACATAAATTCCTGGGTGGAGACAGAGCTCTGACTACTTATATCCAGACAGCCCGGGACTCCAATCATCTAGACAGGTTTCAGAGAGCATCTTGCACTGTTTCCACAAGTGTCCAGATGCTATTGAACATTGCCAGGCCAATTCAGCCAATTTCCCAGATCTTCAGAGTTCATGAGTGGATCAGCTCAGAAAACCCCAAAATGTTTCAGTGGCACCAGGTATGGCTGGCTACACAGAACCTTACTAAATATGTGATAAAGCTAATTGCATCACTTAACCAATTGCCTCACGATGTAATGTAATTCTTACAGCATTCTCTCCTCCGTCTCCATCTGGAAACTATGGTAACGGGTAGTTTTCAACGCCATAAATTGAATAAGTTTCCGTGTTATCATATTAACCCTCACATAATGGCGGAACGTACATTGCCTCTCCTCTCAAATTACATTAGCAGAAAATAAACAACCTTGGCCTACAGAATCAGTTTTCCGTCTGTGCAGAGATCTGATTCCACTTAAACCGCAGAGAAGAGAAACGATTGGTTGGGAGTTGAGAATAAACCAGACAGGATCTGAAGCCCAGAAAGCTCTCTGTCCGCAAGCCCACCGCACAGATCAAATGTGTTATCTAAATGGTTCCTCTGGCCCCTCTTTAACTTCTCATGCTTTATGTGAAATGATGGCGAAATGTTTGTTCACACAGAATAGCCGACTAGCCTTAGTTTTAAATGTGATCATATTTCTATTGATTTTGTATAAACCGCAAGAGAAAACACAACCAATATACAAGGGGGGAACAAATGTAATCCCTGACTTGCCTTGGTGTTGATGTCCAGTCATGCTACTGTTGGTGTTGAGCAGGTCGCTGTAGCAGCTGTGCTCCTCTTGGAGTAAGATGTAGTCTGGGTCGCATTCAGGAGGAATGGCCTTCACCTACAAATAGGATTTTAGACAAGGTTGTATCCTGAACTGCGCTATTTACATTGAAAAGGCATGGGCTGGAATATTGTCAAAATTGACTTCAGTGCAGCTGCTTGCCATTTTCTGCAACTTTCTTCAGTTGATATAGAAATCATTCACATAGTTGTGTAGTATAATCTCAGGGGAGAATGTATAATGTAATCAGATAAATTATGCAGTAGTTCAGACTTTTCAATCATTGTAAGTTACTGTTTATCCCTTATTAGAGAAAAACAGACTACAGACTACAGACATCATAAGACATGATCATAAGACATGATCATTAGACATGTCCGACGTGTACACAAACCAACAGCCAAACATTCGTCATAAAAAATAATACATTCAAAGTTAATGGAACAATGGTAGTGGGTCACTCACGAAAGAATACAAGTCCAGAAGTATAACAATAATCACTATTTCCTTAAATTCCCCGATAATCCTCATTGGCGCTATTTATTTCCAAGACAAATACGATTTTTGTAATGTGTTAAAAAAAAACTAAAAAAAAACGAATATTAAACCACTGTTGCCTATCCGTGATGATGACTATGAAAACGAATAACAAACTATTAAATAAACCACACTTCACTGTAGCTAGACTAGGTCACCATCCACCAGTCCAGACCTCAATTCCAAGAAAAAGCTGCGCAACCTCTCGCGCCCTTATTATTTCAACCCTGATCTACACAAGACTGTCAACTTCAACTAGATTCCACTTGACGCCTTTCTCCAGCAGTGTAGACCTCGACGCCTTTCTCCAGCAGTGTAGACCTCGACGCCTTTCTCCAGCAGTGTAGACCTCGACGCCTTTCTCCAGCAGTGTAGACCTCGACGCCTTTCTCCAGCAGTGTAGACCTCGACGCCTTTCTCCAGCAGTGTAGACCTCGACGCCTTTCTCCAGCAGTGTAGACCTCGACGCCTTTCTCCAGCAGTGTAGACCTCGACGCCTTTCTCCAGCAGTGTAGACCTCGACGCCTTTCTCCAGCAGTGTAGACCGCTCCTCCTCTTATTGACCTATCTCTTCTGACATATCTCCTGTCTGTTGGGAATGATGATAAGTCTACGGTTGGAAATCCAACGTTTGAGAAGGGAAGATGTACACCATATTGTGTTCACCCATTGTGAAAATAACTGACATGACCTACATGTTTAAATGTTTCACGGCAAAAAACAAAACAAAACGAGATATCTGGCGCGAAAACTCTTGGAGGAATGAATTAGCTAACGGTTGTAGGCAGGCTGTCCTAGTGCGACACATCTCAAGAAGATACGATTTCAAACATCTCAGTGTCAGGCTTAACGTTTTTAAAGTAGCCTCATTTTCATGTTTAGTTTAATTTCATCTAGACTAAACTAAGTGACAGTTTGACATATCACTGGCCCCTGACGCTCCGCAGGCTAACCATATTAGGGCCAAACACGACCCTGACCCTAGGAGCTGAGGCTACTGAAGAGCTACTACCAGGCCATGGCCTCAAGAGGCTGCTGGAGGGGGTCGAGGGGATGTGTAAAACTGACAAGCACAGGTGTGATAGCTTGCCTAACTGTTATGATAAGCAAGACTATGACAGATTAGCTACCATAACAACAGCTATAGACATAGTGATAAGCCTAATCACAACTCTTGCATCTAGATTTTAGATGATCTGGGTAAACATTTTCAGACGGTGCACAGTACCGGTTGTTAAAGTTGTGGCCTAAATGTACTTACCCTTGTATGAGATCTGCCGTAATGCTCAAAACATAGTTGTGATTGGTAGTATCAAAGGTATTTAAAACACCTCATCCCTCTCAAACCGCTGCCCTGATATTGTTCAGTAAATGCATGGCTATACTGGGTGGCTATGAAGAGTTGTGTAGCCAAAGGAGTATTTTCTGGAGGGTGAGGCTAGTATTAAAGTTGGCCCTAGATGAGATTGTTCTGAACCTATATACTGTGTAGAAAAAGGACTGTAGGAATATACTGTTATGTACTGTATATACTGAGAGGCATTTGTTTGACCTAGGGTATTGGGTAGGCAACAGGGGTACTGGACTCTGGGCTAAAGAGATTTAATAGGTTTTGTGGCACTCTGCCTAGTGACAGTGGCTTCCTTTCATAAAATACAAACCCACTCTTGTTATCACAATATTTTACTGTCACTAAGTGCCAACCCAGCTCTCTGTTGACGTTTCCATTGTCAGATTGGTAGATCATTTCTAGATCCAGCTGATAAATCCATGGCACTGATAGAATTAAAATCAAATCTTCCTTCCTCCTTTCGTGAAGAAATCAGACCTGACATGATTCAAGCTGTGGAAATCTTGCTTTGACCAACCCAATCATGTTAGTTAGTTCAAAAAGGCCCTATAAGTCTCAAAGCACCTTAAAAAGATATCTAAAGAGAGAGAGAGAGAGAGGTGTAGTTGGTATGAGGAAGTATCTCGGTATTTTTCTCTGTGTTGTGTAGTAGACCATGACGAAGTGACAGATGATAATGGCCAGTGTAAATTGTGTGGGAGGACATTTGCCACGGTTCCTGTCCTCCATATGATAAATGCCCCGCCGTTATTCCGACTGGCCTGTTGCCTATTGGCTGAGCTGTGGCACACCAAGACAACTTCATTTTGATATGTGTGTTTAGTGTCAGACTGATTACAGCGAGGACGCTGAAGGTGTGAACACATGCATCAGGGGTTGGAGATCACTCTATCAAACAGGGTTTCACACCTGCCTATTTCCGTCCAGCTGCGACCATGTCTGTAAGTGAACTGCTTGCTCTGCGGTAGGGTGAAGTTGCCACTACATGCTGATCTTGGGTCAGTTTAAACAACAAACAAACGTTGTTTTATTTCCCAATCAAACGTCAATCAACAGTTTGGAATGTGGTATTTTCGGCCAAATATAAGGGAATCCTGGCATGTCCTGTTAGCCCACTTACTTACAGCGCTTGTTTACTTATTTATCCTCTTTGCGCCGACCGTACCTGCGCACATGGAACAAGACCTCCAGTATTGTGTTGCCGGTGTTGGTCGACTGGTGGATGCAGGTTTAGTCGGCGCTGTGTTGATACATAAACTCACCTGACGGGGTGTTTTACCCTTTGTGACGCCTTTATCACCTCGCCTGCCCCTCGTCTCTGCTCTCGACTGCTTGAATACGTGAATGTTTGAACACATTAAAAAGTAACATTTTGCGATCTTACGATATATTGAATATCCGCCCATGTTTTACTTGCCTCGAATCAAAGGAGATCATTGTGCGTGACCACGGGAAAAGTGTTTATTTGCTGCTTCTAGAATAATCAAATGACAAACAAACGTGTGGGGAGACTATATGGGGGTCTCAGGGGGGTATGCAGGAAGACACATTTCCGTTAGGCCTACTCTGTGTAAACAGACCATGAATAAACTGATTTTACCTTCGTCTTTATCTTAAGGTTATGCTAATACTACAGTGCACGTTGTTAACCAGGCCTTAACCAGGCCCCTGATCAACAGGAGACATGGCCATGCCCCACACTCACTGAGCACAACCCTGCCCTCTGGTGGCTGCATTAGGGACCTTCCTCAACCAAATCCAGTGACAGGTAAGACATAAATCTGGTCTGAATACTCCGGTAACGTCTGCCAGACGGTAAACATCTCACTTCTGTTTGTTCAGTCCAAATCTAAGTTCAGCTTTTTAAAGGTGGATGACAGTAGACCTTATTTTCAACATTAAGGTCCAAGATGTTGTGTACAGATCCCCATTTGTTTCTCTATGTGCTGGCCAGCAGGGGGCAGGCTAACACCTAGAATGAATGGACAGCTGTAACAAGATTCAAGATTCAAGATTCAAGATTCAAGATTGTTTTATTGTCATATGCACAACAGTTACAGAGCAATCGCTGGCAATGAAATTCTTAAGTCTTGGGCTCCTCCAACAGTGCAATAAGAAGTGTAAATAATAAAAATAAAGAAACAACAACAATAACAATATTTACCTAAATACAAAACTAAATAAATGTAAATGTAAAAAGTGAAATGTAAACAGACGTTTTTATCCAGATGTCGACTGGTGTAAAGTGGCATTTTATAAAGTGGCATGTTATAAAGTGGCACTTTATAACATGTCGAACCTGCAGTGTCACCTGTTACCAGGATGAGATTTGTCAGTCAAATAATTTCTCAACCGGCCTTATCTGTCATTGTAAGTTGCTTATTCAGAGGGAGTGCTGATCTAACCCGAAGGGAAGCATAAACAATATCAACTGTAATCTTATAGATTCTAAGTGTACACTTTCTTTTCTTTGCTAAGATTTCCTTGGAAAGCTTGAATAGATACTTTCGTTTTGCCAGAAATGAGAACAACCACCCACTCAAAGCTAGGATAAAAAATAATGTATAATAACTGGTCTTTCTGCGTCAAATCTCATGTAGAAGAACATTTGTTAATTGTTCATCTGCAAACATCAGTGGTTGTCTTATCAGTGGGATGCCTTATCCCAAGAATGCTAATTATACCTAGTTTGTCCATGTAATTGATGGCAATTTGCTGGTTCATACCTTTAACATAGCCCAGTGTTGCTCACCTGGACATATCAGTGGGAATTGGCATTGTGCCTTGTCATAAACTCAATGGATGCTTTGAACGATAATTAAAACGGTTATATTGTCTTATTAAGCATTAGATACCACCATAGCAACTTCAAAATGCATTCATACAATACAGCATTATGAAACTGAATGTGTGTTATACTGTAGGTTTCAAGTGTACAGTTTCATTTCTTTGCCATGCTAAGATTTCTTTTAAATACTTTTGTTTTGTTTTGTTTTCCCAGAAATTAGTGTTACGTCAATCACTGGCCTTTCTGGATCAGTGATTGAGAATGTATCCACAGATGCTGAATGACTAACTGGATTTTTAGTGAAGGGTCGGGAAAAATAGGTCATAGGTCAACATAAGAGTTTGGTATCCCCGCAGCCACTGAAAGTAAATAAAGGCCTAAAATATAATAATAGCGGGTCTGTAATGTTTCTGACTGGTGTGTTTTAATACTATTGCTCTGTTTGACATATTGTGCTTGTAACAATGTAGTGAACGTTCTTGTTCATTCATCCATCCATCCAATCAACCAACCAACCTAACCAACCTACACCACTTTCTTTCAGCTGCCTAGAAAATCTTTCTGATACATATTCAAAAGATTCCTGATACCTGATATCTACCTGAAGCTATTAAGCTTTTTGTAACTCTCATCCGGTTAACCAACCAACTCTACCACTCTCAACCACTCAACCAACCAACTCTACCACTCTCAACCACTCAACCAACCAACCCTCCACCCACTCTGCTGAACTACCCCAGGCTCATCATATCTATCTATCTATCTATCTATCTATCTGTCTGTCTGTCTGTCTGTCTGTCTGTCTGTCTGTCTGTCTGTCTGTCTGTCTGTCTGTCTGTCTGTCTGTCTGTCTGTCTGTCTGTCTGTCTGTCTGTCTGTCTGTCTGTCTGTCTATCTATCTATCTATCTATCTATCTATCTATCTATCTATCTATCTATCTATCTATCTATCTATGACCTTCTAACATAGAAGCAAGCCCACTAATAATAAGAATAAGTATGAGCAATAATAATAGTTGCCCACTAATAAAGAAATCCTCATTTAAATTGACAGGAAGTAGGTGGGCGGAGTTCCACTATTGAAGCTCAGAGAACACAGATGGGAGGAGGAGGAGGGAGAGAATGAAGCATGCAGCTCTATCTCAATTCCTCTTTCCTCGATTCCTTGCATCTTATTTCCTCTGTCCTTGCCTCCTAACTGTTGGAGGAGAAGGTAAGGTCCCGCCCTCGGACCTTCTTCTCCAATGCATTTTGAGGAGACGAGGAGAGAGGATGCGATGTATAGAGGAAAGATTGATCAATATTGTTTGATTGTTGCGTTGTTCTAGTAACTAACTCATCTCTCCAACTAGACATACCATCGGGTTCTAGTGAATGCGCTGGGAATCAAATGCTTGATTTACACAGACCAGGACCACGAGTGGGTTAGGAGGTGCCTACGGTTCCCATTCCAATGGGCAGATTCGTTCTATTTTCACTGATATTGGGATCGTTGCCTCATCGAGTGCATTACTAAATCAGGTACCAAAAATGTTCCCTCTCATTTTTTTCAAACCGTTTACTGGAAGCCTCGAATTCCGGCTTCCCGATTGGTGGGCAAATCTAGACTCCAACATCGAGCAGTGAGATAGTCGATGGTCTGATTGACACCGTTCATACCAAACTCAGTGCTTCAATGAAAGCCTCAAGACCTGAATCCGCAGACACACTCGTACTTTTAATTTAACAACCTAGAGTTACATTAGAAGTGTGCCTTTCATTCCACGCAGGGCTCCTTAACAATGTGATCGTGGTTCTATGGTTTAACTGGTATTTGTTTGATTTTGAAACTGAGCATTTGAGAATAGACTTCAGTGTGATTTAAAGCTTGCTTGTTTCATTCGAATTTCTGTGAGTTTCACCCCCCGCCCCCTCATATAAAGGTTTCCTGTCCTTTAATCTGTACTAGAGAAAAAGGAGATCTTTGCACCTGACGTGAGCGCAGAAAGTGGAGGAATGCGGTTATCTATCCGTTTAAGAAACCCGACAATGCGACACTGACTGCGACTGCGCGAATGTGCAGGAAGCGTTAACATTTCTTTTACCAGCTGATAATTTGTCAACAGTCAAGACTCAAGACGGGGACCCCGATCGCTCCAGAGACAGCGCCGACACTGTCATTGGTAAATATCCACGTTTTTCTGCTCCCCGGGTGTACAGTAACGCAGGGGCTCAATAGTGAAAGTTAGACGGGCGTCGAAATGGAGAGCGCTGGGGCCGATATGGGCTCATTCTCCTGACCGAAGCGAAGGCAAAGTGACGAGCGATTCATAGCCACCCTCACCAGTTCCCAAATATGCTCACATTAAAGCATGAAACAGTATTCTTCATCCCCTGCTCGTCATCCACATACATGAACGCTTTATGAGGATGATACAGACGGATAGGTGTGTTCAGCTGGTGTTGGAAGTGAAAACATTGCGTGACGTGCGGCTGGATGACAATAGCGGGCATCGTCGCGAAATGAATTCCAGCGTTTCGATGCATGTGACAGTGGAGAGACAGATCAATCAAATTGATTGATACAGTTTAATCCATTGGACCTGGAGCGATCGATAACCCCTCTACTCTCTCTCTCTCCGACCGCTCTTCGACCCCTATTGGCTAACAGCGGCTGTCTATTGGCTCGCCATGCATATTTACATAGCCCAATACCGCAGGGCAGCGCCAAGAGTGAAAGACAATGAAACATTTGCAATGTTGGCAATCTGTCAATCAGTTGAAATCAGTGTTCTGTGTGAAATTAAGTTATCTTTTATCTGTAATTGATTTGTGTTTTAATGAATGCCGTAAATCCTGTTTTGGCCACATGATTTGTGCATTTTCACAATCATTAGTGTTGTCATTCATGGGTGGTTTCCATTGACTATAGCCATGACTTGATCGTGTGGTGGTTTCAGTGATTTAGCACTGGGGGAGAATGCTACTGCAACTAATAATAGCAACAGCCAGCGGACGCAATACTTCCATTTCCTCAACTGCAGTAACATCTACAGCTAGTTCCCTGTGCTCACGTCACATCTACAGCTAGTTCCCTGTGCTCATGTCACATCTACAGCTCTGACCTGACGGCCCCTGAACAGGGACCAGACTGTCTGTTCCTTCCACCGTCATTGCCTGTTACAACTCTGCTATTGTGCTTCCTCACCTCCAGCCAGAAGAGGAGAGGGTAGGCAAGGAGAGAGAGTACCCAGTCCCAGAGTCCCATCTGTCTGAGCTCCCCCCCTCCCCGGGAGGCCCCCCCTGCCCTCCTCCACCATGACCACCAGAGGGAGTGGCCGTCCCAACGGCACGCTGCCCCAGACCAAGATCTGCCAGTTCAAGCTGGTGTTGCTGGGAGACATGGCAGTGGGCAAGTCCAGCTTGGTGCTGCGCTTCGTCAAGGGCCAGTTTGACGAGTTCCAGGAGACCACCATCGGAGGTAAGGAGGAGGGGGGGACGGGGGGGACGGACGGACCGTCCCGCTAAAGCAGGGATACACCGTCACACCAATGGTCCTGGAGGGATGCAGATCGCGTGCATGCCAGCTTTAGTTCCAGCCCAGCTCTAACACTCTTGATTCAACTTATGTTGGATTTGTATTGAATAAATCGGCCTAGTGGATCAGATGTGTAAGTGCAGGGCAGGACCAGAGGCCTGCGTACATGGAGGAACCTCCAGGACAGGAGTTGACCATCCACTAGTTGAATGGTTGATATACATATTTACAGGGTTTAAGTTGAACTGTAGTGTCCATAATAGCAGCAGTTGCGTAGAACATAGAACATGTGTGCTGGATACATAAATCATCCGTATAGTAGTATGTGGTCCTCTGTGGCTCAGTTGGTAGAGCATGGCACTAACAATGCTTAGGTTGTGGGTTTGATTCCTGCTGGGACCATATATACTGAAATGTATGCACTCACTGCAATGTAAGTCGCTTTAGATAAAAGCGTCAGCTAAATGGCATATATAATATAATATAATATAATATAATATATATATATCTATGTCTGTTCTCCCTCAGCTGCGTTCCTGGCTCAGTCTGTGTGTTTGGACGACACCACGGTGAAGTTTGAGATCTGGGACACGGCAGGCCAGGAGCGCTACCACAGCCTGGCGCCCATGTACTACCGCGGGGCGCAGGCCGCCATCGTGGTCTTCGACATCACCAAACCGGTACGCCGCCCACAGTGCATCACTTCACCACCGTCCTCAGACCTCTCCGTCCCCTCACAGCCTACATCACCACAACTGGAAATTCACGTTCTTCCTTTCTCCAGCACTGGGACCGCCGACGGCACTCGTTGTTATGGAAGGTTTTAATCACCATGACTGTTTGTATAGTTGACTCACTTACTCAGACAAATGTACTTATTGTAAGTCGCTTTGGATGAAAGCGTCCGCTTAAATGACTAAAATGTAAATGTGAATGTAAATGTTTGCCTGCTGGTAGAGCAGGTCTCAGGGCCACTTAGATCCTGGGTTTGATTCCCGCTGGGACCATATAGAATAAATGATGCACTCGCTGCGCTGTAAGTGGCGTTGGATAAAAGCATCTGCTAAATGGCGTATACTGTAAGTATATGCAGTACATTCACCACAACATTCTAAGACACATGCTCAGCGCTCGGGAGCAAACAATTGGTTGTCCGCGTAAGTTCAGTGTCAGCAGGCAGGTTGTTTCAGCCTCTCTACGTTTCCCAACCATTCTACATTTACATTTATGGCATTTAGCAGACGCCTTTATCCAGAGCGACTAACAACAAATACTTAATTAAATGTAAGTGAATCATCTATCCAACAGTCATCATAAGACAGAGTAATGAATGCCAACCAACCCTGTGCGTGTTGTCCTGTCGCAGGACACGTTTGAGCGGGCCAAGGCGTGGGTGAAGGAGCTGCAGCGCCAGGCCAGCCCCAACATCGTCATCGCCCTGGCAGGGAACAAGGCCGACCTGGCTGAGAAGAGACTAGTGGAGTACGAGGTACTGGACTCCCTGGCCCCTCCCACACCGCACGACTGTTGTCACAACACGTATGAGATCTGTCCCAGTGTGTATGCCAAAACACTTGATGCTGATTGACGGTTGTGTGTGTGTGTGTGTGTGTGTGTGTGTGTAGGAGGCCCAGACCTACGCTGAAGACACTGGGCTGCTCTTCATGGAGACTTCTGCCAAGACGGCCATGAATGTCAACGAGCTGTTCCTGGCCATTGGTGAGACCCCCCCCCCCCCCCCCCAACCTGTAGAGGAGAATAGAATACATTATTCCTAACCCTGAGGACCCTGTTTCTAGTCCTTGTTGAGTAGATTGACCTCCATAACGTGGCTTACGACACCACTGAAGTGTCACAATGTGGCCTGTGTCTGACCAAACATGTTCCACTGTTTCTGCAGCGAAAAAGATGCCAAAAACAGACACCCAGAACCCAACGCACGCAGCGCGACACAGGGGGGTGAACCTCCAGGACCCTGACGCCCACCCCACCCGATCCTGCTGTGGAGGAGGAGGAGGAGGAGGAAACTAAGACCCCGCCCGCTCGCCCGCCCGCCCGCCCGGCCCGCCATCCATCCCCGCTCCCAACCTCAGGGGCCAGCCCCCAGCCCCCCCTCCCCCCCACCCCTTCACCCCTACCCCTCCAAACCTCCACCCTACCATCCACCCAGCCAGACAGCGAGTGAGAGAGTGGAAGGAAGGAAGGAAGGAAGGAAGGTTGAAGAAAGAGCGGGAGTGGGGAGAAGGAGAAAGATGACGGCTGTCTTGTGCAAGTGTTTCCCTCACCGCCACCAGAGGGGAAGAGAGAGAGAGAGAGAGAGAGAGAGAGAGAGAGAGAGGTCTGACAAAGACTGAGGGAGGTGGAGAAGCCCACGGGGGAGTGACAGACTTTGTATAGTATTTAGAACTAATCGTGGATGTTGTTTTCTTTCTGGTTTGTTCTGTCTCGATTTCATTTCAGTCATGTTCCATTCATTCTATTATGCAAGCACAACTGCAGTGCTGGCTTTTCAAGGGGCAGAGAGGGAAGGAGAGATATAGGGGGAAGAAGGGAAGAATGAGAAAAGAGGGAATGGGAATAGAGGTTGTGTTCCCTCTCATCAGTCCTCCCATCTCTGTCTCTCACATGGTGGCAGTGCAGTGCTGAATGCCCCCCCCCCCTTACCCCCTGCATCTGGCCAAGCATTTACTCATGTCTGGAAGACTAGAGCCCCCATCTCCCCCCCACCCCCCGGCATGATTCTCTCCCCAGCCTGGACCCCCCCTGACACCCTCTCCAGACATGCCCCCTCCCCTGTTAAAAGGTCACAGCTAACCCCACACAAAAGAGGGAGAACACGGTTCACATCCTCTTCGAGTGTGTGTATTTATTTATTTATTTGGAGCCCCCCCCCCCCCCTTTATATTTCCCCCTAGAGCAGCAGTAGCTGCATTGTATGACAAGATGCTGACTGACACTTTACAGTGCCAGACCCCCAACCCACCCCCCCAAAATCCCTAGATATATACACTGAAACCTGAGTGCAGTATTTACTGTTGGACCTGGGTGTCCTCCTCTACGACGCCATGTCTTAGCATCCGCCCCTCGCTGGAAAGTGCTGTTCTGAAACGTCAGTTAACTGTCCAGTGCACAATAGCGATGACAAGATAACGTTGAGTGGGCGTCGACCCCAGAGTCCCTGTAGACTTGTAGTCCAGTAGGAGTCCATTGCATCCTGCCTGTCATGTGAATGCAAGGGTCACATGGTGTGAGTCCTCATGTGTCTGTCCGTCTGTCTGTGTCTTATCGCTGAGAGTTGATGAAAAATGAAAATATTTGCAATGAATCTAACGCTTTTAATAATAATAATAATGATGATGATGATGATGATGATGACTATTACTGATCTGATGCCCAACTCTGGCGACAGGGCGACATGCTTGGTTCCATCCAAGGCTTGGCGAAGAAGAATACGAGTTTAAAAGAGGTTTGAAGGAAGAAAAAAAAAATTACAAAAAAGAACTAAAACAGAAGTGCCTACTCCCAAGTTTTTTCCTGTGTTCTTTGTTTGGGGCTTGCTTGGGGTGTGTTGATTAAAGGCAGAATGCGATTAAAAAAAAAAAAAAAAAAAAAAAAACGAAGAAGAAAAAAAAGCATCTCCCCTTGACATTGGCTTGTACCACAACTACCACCATGAAGTTAACAATGTCCTCCCTCTGTCTGTGTGCTTTAAGAAGCTCTTGTCAGAACACACTGCACCTTGTCTAACGTTATTGAAACTGTTTGTCATTGATTTTACTAGAACACTCCTGCAGATCTGTAATCAACCGCCGGTTGTTTAACGAGCTCTATTTGATTCTATTTTTAAAAATGGTTTCGTAGACTGTCATCATGACATTTGGTTGATTATAACACTATAAGTATAATTCACTTGTTAACTCTTAAATGATCACCGGTTAGTTCAGTGTCATGTTGTAATGAATGAAGTCCACAAAGTGGGATAAGACTCAATTTCCCATCAGCACCTCTGTAAAGTGTTGTTCAATAAAGCTGTGCTGTTGCGCCATGGGTGCAGTGAGCTGTTGGGTTGTGTCTCAATGGTTTGGTCCAGTGGTGTTGTGTCTCAATGGTTTGGTCCAGTGGTGTGGATCTCTTTAGTCAGGGAATGTGCCGATTGGAAACATTCCCCAAACCCCTAAACAACCCCTAGCCCCTATTCCCTAAGGACCTCTAGTAGGCTGGGTGTGATCTTCACCACAAAGCTGACACCAGGGGAGGCTGGAGGAGGTAGAAATCAGAAAATGGGCTCATTGTGATGTACGGGATGGAATGGGAAATGGCATCATACCATTCCATGCATTACAATGAGCCCCGTCCTCTAATTTCTGCTTACACCTATCCAGTCCGCTCAAATCTCAAGAAGTAGATAGGGTCACGGGTTGAATTGGGGGAAGTATTTTCTTAATTCAGTGGTTCCCAGTGCTGCACCCTGAGGAGCCCCTCGTGTCGTCAGCTGCACAACTAAACATTGTGCGTGAGTTTGTAATATCCTCGCATAATATCCATGTTGTGAGAAACCAACCCTTAACATGGGGTAAAGACGGCACAAAAGAAGATCAATGTTCAAAAAGAATTTATTAACAAACATATTCATGTTATCTTCATCATCATCATCACTTTCACAGCGACTCCAGTCACATTCCATACTTCAACCAGAGCTGTAGAAGACCAGAGGATAGTTTCACACACACACACACACACACACACACACACACACACAAACTAGAAACAAGACTTATAGTTGAAATCCAAATAGTTCTTTAAAAATCAGTATTCATCCATAATTTCACTTTTTACAAAAAGGGATGGAAATTAAAAAAATAAATGTCCCTTAAAAACCCCTTTTTCCGAGGACAGACAGCTCTCTGTTGGTTTACCCTGGAGGACGACATCAATGTTGAATATAAAAAAAAAATAAGATTGTAAGAGAATCTAGCATTTGACAAATTAAGAGTCACTGTCACAACTGGCTCCCCAACACTGTACAAAGACTGTCAGCCCCCCCCCCCCCCCATGTTTCTCAGCCCTAATCCTCGTCCTCCTCGTCCTCCGCGGCTTTGTAGATGACCTGGTTCCTCCGTTTGATTCTGGGGGTGTTGCCTGTGCTGCTGGGTTCTCCGGCAGTCTCCCCGCTGGTGCGTTTAGGGATCCTGGCCACCGGGGGCTCCCCGTCCCCATCCCCCTCCCCCTCGTCAGAGAGGCCCTGGGACCGAGAGGGGCTGGTGGTGGGGTGGGATGGGGGAGGTAGGTTCATGGGCAGGGAGAGACGTGATGGGGGAGGAGGGCGGTCTGATTTGGGATCTGGCAGGACCATGCGACTGGGTGGGGGGGTCTCTCTGCTGGGACTGTCTGCCTCCCTGCGGCCTTCAGCCTCCCCTTCTGGGACCACTGCATCGGGGCTCTGGCCCCCTGCCTCCCCCTTCCCCTCTCCTCCTCCCCCCTTCCCCTCTCCTTCCTCCTTCTCCTCCTCTCCCTCTTCCCACTCGTCCTCTATGGTGATCTCGTCAGGGTTGTAGGAGCTGGACAGGCCTGAGGTGTCTGTGGGGTACTCGCTGGGCTCGTCCATGCTCCCGGTGCTGTGGGTGTCATCCTCCTCCTCCTCCTCCGCTGCCCCCCTCATACCGCCCCCCTGCCCGCCGTGCCCCACCTGGGCGTAGATGTCGCTGAGGCCCAGGGTGGCACACAGCTCCGTGGTCTGGGGGTTGGTGCTGTAGCTCGGGGCGGCGTGGGGCTGGGGCCGGGAGGGGTCGTAGGCCGGGACGGTCAGGCTGAAGTTCTCGGGGACGGACAGCTCTCCTCCCAGGTCACTCACCGCCTCCATCATGGCTGCCTCCGAGGCGCTGAAGTCCCACCTGAGAGGAGGACACAGAGGCGTGATTAGACACAGAGACCCGTAGCCTGCATCTGTGTGTGTGTGTGTGTGTGTGATTAGACACAGAGACCCGTAGCCTTCATCTGTGTGTGTGCACAGGTGGGAGAGAGGACGCACGCGTTAGAGAAAGAGTGTGTTTGTTTATATGAGGAACGAGGATGAGTGTGTGTTCTCTGTGTGTGTGTGAGAGAGAGAGAGCAGAGCTGTGTGTGTGTGTGTGTGAGAGAGAGAGAGTTAGCAGGGTGTGTATTAGGTGTCTCACCGTGGGTGCAGGCCATTGTTCTGTGGGGGGTTCCAGTAGTTGGGGGAGACACTCTGCAGGCTGTCTGTGGCCTTCAGGATGGCCAGCCACTCTGGGTCGTACTCCAGGCCCTGGGAGGAGCCCGGCCGGTCCGCTACCTCCACTATCTGAAACACACACACACAGCAGTCAGCATATGTCATATATCCACAGAGAACACACCTTTTACACTTAACTTGGCCTAAAGCCGAAGCAAAAATAGCTCCACCCTATTCAGTAGAAGAACCATCCTCTCTCTCTCTCTCTCTCACCTGTAAGAACTCCCTGTAGGGGAGGCATTTATCCAGCGAGAGGAATTTGGTGGTGCGGGGGGCAGCATCGCCTTTAGCCTGAGGAGAAACAGACAGAGACACGTCATACAACAGTGATGTGACCAGTTAACATGCATGCCATTCTGACGACAGTCCTTAAAACAGCCACTAACTAGTCTCCTAAGTCTGACATGTTGCCTCTCAACAAATGACATACGCTCCCGGCTAACCGCCTGATTTGTTTAAGTGAGTGAATCATCTATCCATCAGTCATCATGAGATAAAGTAATCGATGCTCGGACCAGGGACCATAGGCAGTCGTAATGCTAGAAGAAGGAAAAATTACTCCTTTTTTTTCTCTCAGGAGAGAAACTTGTACAGGGGGGGTAGTGGGGGGGGTGAAGAGGTCTCTAGGGTTAGGGTTAGTACAGGGGGGTAGTGGGGGGTGAAGAGGTCTTTAGGAGAGGCCGTTAAGTTGTAGAGACCAGCTAGTAAGAGTACTGCTGACTAGCAGTGTTTACCGGGTGCTGCATGAGGGCAGCGAACTTGACGTGCAGATGGGCCGAGAACCAGAAGTTGGGCTGCAGGTGGGCCAGGAGTTCTGCTGCCGCGGGGCTGCCCAGCGTGTTAGACTCCACCTCCTGACGCAGGAACTTCTTCTTCCGCAGCAGCTCCCCCGTGCTGCCGTAATGGTAGATGCCACGCGGCCAGTCGTGGGTCAGGAAGACATCCACGGGCATCTGGATCTGGTAGGGAGAATAGGGGGGGTGGTGATATGAGATTAAATGATTGATCATAACATGATGACATGTCATGGTGTTGTATTGCCTGTCAAAGAACGTAACACCTCCAGTGGTAGTAGTCACCTGTCAAAGAGGGTTAACACCTGTAGTGGTAGTAGTCACCTGTCAAAGAGGGTTAACACCTGTAGTGGTAGTAGTCACCTGTCAAAGAGGGTTAACACCTGTAGTGGTAGTAGTCACCTGTCAAAGAGGGTTAACACCTGTAGTGGTAGTAGTCACCTGTCAAAGAGGGTTAACACCTGTAGTGGTAGTAGTCACCTGTCAAAGAGGGTTAACACCTGTAGTGGTAGTAGTCACCTGTCAAAGAGGGTTAACACCTGTAGTGGTAGTAGTCACCTGTCAAAGAGGGTTAACACCTGTAGTGGTAGTAGTCACCTGTCAAAGAGGGTTAACACCTGTAGTGGTAGTAGTCACCTGTTTGAGCTTGAAGACGTCGATGCTTCTGATGTGGTAAACACTGCGGAGGGTGTCCGGGCTGTATGGAGGGAACTCATGGTGACCTGCGAAAACAACGCCATTGAATGTTACCGAACACGGCCACCTCGCAATGCAGTTGCGTGGTAACTAAGGAAGGACGTATTTCCGCTCACCTTTCCTGTAATCGTGCGACTTGAAGATCCCAGACAAGCCCCCAATCCTTATCCCTTTGTAGCGCACAACACCGGCATAACCTGACGGACGAACAGAGCACTTACACTTATAACACGTATATATACAATGTATGTTACAATGTAATAAACAGCTTCACGTCTGTGTGGTTCTCTTGTCAGAAGCCAAAGCTCTGGTACTATGCTGACCCAGATAGTAGATGTTAGGAGCCACCCAGCCGCCGTAGGGAAGCTCCTGCATGTGGTTGGAGGCCTCGTGATTCCCGCCGATGAAGATGGTCAGGACCGGAGCCTTCTTCTCCCCAGAGTAGTACCTGGAACAACAGAGACGTCATGATTCCAACTCTGAGGGACCAACGAAACAGGTGTTCTTTGCCCCGAAATGGAATCTGTTTTAAATAAATCATGATTATGTGGGTAGACACAGACATAATCATGTCAGAGTTGATTATCTCTTGAGGTCTCCACCGGATTGGGTAAATCCGCTTTTAGTTGTGGTGCTCCTCACCGCTGGAACAATCTGCAGAGAACGTTTCAGTTGGTTGTTCTGGTGACGCTCGGGCAGTTTAAAGTTTTGATTGAGGACCTCTTTATTGAAATATGTCTTTGTTTTTCTTGACTGTGTTTTATTATGTTGTAATGTTGTGTGTGTATTACGTCTGGTTATAAACTGTGTGTATGCAGGGCTCCTTTGTAAAAGAGACCTTGGTCTCCATGGGACTCCCTGCTAAAATAAAGCTTAAATAAAAATAATAAAACCTCATGACCGCTGAACAGAGATACTGACTTGTAGAAGGTCTGCATCTGTCTGTACTTGACCGGGACCGCCATGCACTTCATGTCCCCCTCGTTGCGGACTGCCTGGAAGTCGCCGCAGCACAGCAGCAGGTCCACCTTGACACCCTCCTTGTTCTCCAGGTAACCGATGGTCTCGTAGATCTTGTCCAGCTCGCCATGGCAACAGCCCTCCACAGCGATCTTCATGGCTGATGGGCAGGCAGGCGGGTGGGTGGGCGGGCTGTGGACTCAGAGGTTCTGATGTGACAGTGATCAGCTGTCCCCAAGGCTCAGCAGCTTGGTTCCTGTGTTGGAGCTGAGAGGACCCAAAGCCTCCACTGCAAAGAACCACTCCAGACTACGGAAGCCCAGCTGCTTCTTAACCCTCTGACAGGCGGAGTGGTCGACAGGGTCCGAAGTATGGCTGTCTATGAGGGAGGCAATACACAAAGATAGAAAAAGAGCAATGATTTGATCAGCTGATCGGTAGCAATACGACATGAAACTTGCAGGCTATCAAGCTGCATACACAAACTAGTGCCTGTTAGTGAAGCGTGACCAGCATCATATTTACTGTAATGTCGCTCAGTCCTCACGTTAGCTCCCAGCTCATCAAGCTGTCACACGTTGTAGGCCTATGTTATGCATTATCCTAAACAATCGACTTCGATCAAGGGATATTCAATTGTTTCTCACCTTTCGCACTGTACAGTTACAATGTAGCACTAACGATTCATGACCAGGTCGGTTCCAGGGTGAAAATAAATGAATGGGACGTGTGTTGCACTAGTTTTCCCACCTCGGCGTAGTTCAACTTTTGCGCAGGCGCAGAACATCCAGTGAAGTAAACGAATTCACCGTTTCCCTTCCGCACTTTCCGTGACCTCAAGTGTTTTCTTCAAACAGCCGAGCAACTCAAAACAATCGGTTGCACTTTCTAAACTGTGAGTGCAGCCGCTGTCAGAAAGCACACAGAGCCTCCCGGTGTTCAAAGAAAGGCTTTGTTTTCCCACAACCATTTTGACGAATCAGCCACACTTCAACGCCACCTATCTGCGCTGTTTATCAGTAAATTGGCTCGATTCACAAATTGACACTTTGACAATCAACTAACGGCCCGGTGCCGCACCGACACCCCCGCCAACCATGCCCGCTCCGCGGCCGACAGGACACCTCGTCTGTGGGTCAACCAGACCGGAGACACCGTGTTGAAATCCACCTGCCCCAGAACTACCGACCACCGTACTTGTGAAGTGTGGCGTGATTTTAGCTATATTTACTTTTTTAATCTCGGAGCAGCTGGTCGGGAGGGCGGAGAGCGGTTGGAAAGTGCGGCTCCGATTGGGTCGCTTGACAGGGGGAAGAGAGATGGCGTGCTTGTTGGAGGCCCCTCTCCGCATCAGCGTGCTGTCTGTGAGTGTCCCTCCGCTGCTCCCAACAAATACCCCACATTTCCTGGGCATTATTGTTAAAAGGGTGTCGTGAGGAGAGTGTGGTGTGTGGCCCGGGGCTAGCAGCGGTGGGGTGAGGTGCCTGTGGGAAAGTTGCTAGTAGTAGCAACCCAGCTAGCTCGCAACATGTAGCCAGGGCGGTCTCCCGTAGACGGCCGCCTGTCAGTCACCCGGAATGAGTTAGCCAGCGACCGGGGGAGGTTCACGCTTCATTTTAGGTGGATCACTCGTATGTTTGAAATGTGGAGCATGAATTCATTTGCCTTCGGTTAAGTTCGCTGTCTAAGTCAGCTAGCTTGTTGGCCAGCTAACTCCTCCGTACCGTTAACGCCAGTAGTATTGCACTGGGATGATAGCTAATCTAGCTAGCTTGCTCACTAGGGGGTTTTGGGTGCGATGTCAAGTTTTGTGATCGAGTGGCTTAGCTTGTTAAAATGAGGGCTCTCGTTTCGAAACAGTCAGATATGCACTTGACTGTGATGTTGATTGTTGTCCTAATTGTAGTTTACTTAGTTAGATAACAGTAGCTTGTTGGTTATCAAGTCATGCTGAGCTGGAAACGCCCCCATCATGCCTCTACATCTGTCATTGACCGCATCATGTGGGTTTTGGACGAAATGCATGAATCTGGAGAGCCGTATTTCACATCCCCCGCCGTGTCCTAACTCTTCTAATAGAACGCCTTCACTAGGCGCGTGTGTTTGATGCCGTTCACATGCACGCACCTTCGTGCATCATTTGCATTAGCCTTTCTTACAAAGAAAGCTTGGGTCTGGTCCACAACAACACACTGTGTGAGAGTAGGTGCACAGGTGACATCAAGCTTCAATTGTTGTGGCTCCCCCCCCCCCCCCCCAATCCCATAATTGAAAACTGGAGTAGATCAGAGTGACCATGTGCCTGTCAGCCACAGAGGCGGTGGAAGGATCTGGATTAAGCCACTGATGATGCACATAAACAGAGTTATCAGATGACGATGACACACAGGAGTGACAGCTTCATGAGAACTCTGGTTCTGAGGGCATCTAGCCTAGTCTTGCTGCCTGGTGTGTGTGTGTGTGTGTGTGTGTGTGTGTGTGTGTGTGTGTGTGTGTGTCTGATTGGTGTCAGCGGTAGTTATGATGAGGGAGGACGCTGACTCACTGTTGTTGTGTCACCATGCAGGAGGTCACAGCTACCAGCCGCCATTATGTTGACAGGCTTTTCGACCCCGACCCACAGAAAGTCCTGCAGGGAGTCATGTAAGTACACTACCTTGAGTTTTATTGATTTTTTATTTTTTTTTATATTTTCTATATGAGAAGTTCAAGTTGCCCATATATTTTTGTTCACTGTCTGTCTCCGTCTGTCCTTGTGCGAGTCCTGTATCTGAATGTGTATGTCTGGACTGCAGCTTCCGGGGGTCTGGAAGGGAACCCAGAGTGATCGTTTGTGTGTCTGTCTGTGTGTGTGTGTGTGTGTGTGTGTCTGTGTGTCTGTGTGTCTGTGTGTGTGTGTGTGTGTGTGTGTGTGTTTGATCAGTCCATGTGATTGACTGTGTTCCAGTCGTCAGCGTGGCTTGGACTCAGATCTTCTCCTCTTTATTTTTAACTTGGAGGCCAATCTCTGGTTACGCAGTGAGACAGCCTCTAACTGACTGGTGCAGCTGTAGTTTTCCACTGGCCTCAGCCGCCTGGCTCTGCCATTTCATTCCCTCTGCCTCCATCTTTATGTCCCCCGTCCGTGTGTCTGGTGCTGTAGGGTCCTGTGCCCAGGCCACAGGCTGCCCCAGGCCACAGGCTGCCCCAGGCCACAGGCTGCCCCCCGTAGTGCTGGAAGTGCATGCTCTGAAAGTGATTGATGAGCCTTGGGTGTGTTATGACGTTGCTCTATGATAGATGGTTACCAGGGTAACACGCGCTCAGTATCAGTCATCTGGTTCTTTTCTCATTATCTTCCTCATCAGTCCGTTCTGGTTTGTGTGTGTGTGTGTGTGTGTGTGTGTGTGTGTGTGTGTGTGTGTGTGTGTGTGTGTGTGTGTGTGTGTGTGTGTGTGTGTGTGTGTGTGTGTGTGTGTGTGTGTGAGATGCAGTAGATGAAGCGTGACTCTGGTGACTGTCAGCTGAAGGGAGCTCCAGTCACCTGACCTCTGTGTCGTTCACAGTGACATGAAGAATGCCGTCATCGGAAACAACAAACAGAAAGCCAACCTTATTGTCCTGGGAGCCGTGCCCAGGTATGTGTCCTCCTCTGTGGCTGCTCCATCCACCCCTGACCCCTGACCCCTGGTCCCTGCCCTGCTTTGGAAGGCCGGATGGGACATCAGCTGGGTCTATGGATAAACATGGATGAACGTGTGTGTGTGTGTGTGTGTACAGGTTACTGTACCTGCTTCAGCAGGGCTCGTCCAGTTCGGAGCTGAGGACGGAGTGTGCTGTGGTACTGGGCAGTCTGGCCATGGGAACGGAGAACAACATCAAGTCCCTGGTGGACTGTCACATCATCCCTGCCCTACTTCAAGGTACACACACACACACACACACACACACACACACACACGGTTGATTTTGGAAGGAGCTAACCAAGGCAAAAGCTGTTTTCTTATATAGACAGGTGAAGTGCACTCAGTGTCTGTGTGTGTGTGTGTGTGTGCAGGTCTTCTGTGTCCAGACCTGATCTTCATTGAGGCTTGTGTGTGTGTGTGTGTGTGTGCAGGTCTTCTATGTCCAGACCTGATCTTCATCGAGGCTTGCCTACGCTGCCTCAGGACAGTATTCATCAGTCCAGTCACCCCTGTGCAGTTGCTTTACACTGTAAGCCTCTCTCCTCCCTACACACACTCTTTTTTGCTCTCTCACACACACACACACAAACCCACACCATGGTACATATGATATTATTGCATACCAGCACTGTCACCCATGTGAGTGTGTCAAAGTGTGTGTGTGTGTGTGTGTGTGTGTGTGTGTGTGTTCTCCTGGCAGGACCCCACTGTGATCCCCCACCTCATGTCCCTGCTGGGCCGGTCACAGCGGACACAAGAGTACATCACCCAGATCTTCTCCCACTGCTGCAAGGTCAGAGGAAGAACCAGCCATACTATCATTATTATTTTTATTATTATTATTATTGTTATCAGCTCAGATCATATCCCATTTTGAACCTCAGTGTGAGAGACACTGACATGCCTGCTGCCTCTGGCAGTCACCGGTTAAACAATATGGCTTAGCGTTTCTGTTGATTTACTCTGGGACGTGTGTGCGTTTGTGTGTATGTTCGTGTGTGTGTGTGTGTGTGTGTGTGTGTGTGTTCTAGACCCCCGAGCATCAGACTGTTCTATTTAACCATGGCGCCATCCAGAACATCGCGCCTCTGCTCATCTCTCCCTCCTACAAGGTACAGTGTGTGTGGCTACTCCTTCCCTCCCTCCTTCCTTCCTTCCCTCCCTCCCTCCCTCATCTCTCCCTCCTACAAGGTACAGTGTGTGTGGCTACTCCTTCCCTCCCTCCTTCCTTCCTTCCCTCCCTCCCTCCCTCCCTCCCTCCCTCATCTCTCCCTCCTACAAGGTACAGTGTGTGTGGCTACTCCTTCCCTCCCTCCCTCCCTCCTTCCCTCCCTCCTTCCTTCCCTCCCTCCCTCATCTCTCCCTCCCTCCCTCACTCATCTCTCCCAAAAGTCTCTGTCCTCCAGGTGGCCTCAGTATGCCTGTCTTACTCATGTCTCTACCTCCCCCCCCCTCTCTGTCCTTGCAGGTACGGATGCAGGCGTTAAAGTGTTTCTCAGTCCTGGCCTACGAGAACACTCAGGTCTCCATGACACTGGTGAATGGTGAGTCTCTCTGTCTCTCTGTCTCTCTCTCTGTCTCTCTGTCTCTCTGTCTCTGTCTCTGTCTCTGTCTCTCTGTCTCTGTCTCTCTCTCTCTCTCTGTCTCTCTCTCTCTCTTTTTGTCCATATTTAGCTTCTCTTTCTCTCTCCTCCGTCTCTGTCTCTGTCTCCCTCTGACTGTCCTGGCTACTCTGTGTTCTCTGGAAGCTTTCAGCTATTCCTGTTTCCCTCAAATCAAATGTTTCCCTCGTATCAAAGCTGCTCTATTTCTGGCTGTACGTTGGTATTGTCACAGTTGACACCAGACACCAGTTTATAAGATGATGATGATGATGATGAAGATGATGGCGAGGTGTTGTGAGCCTGTCAGTGAGTGTAATCCTCCTGTCCCTCCCCAGTGCTGGTGGACGGGGAGCTGCTCTCTCAGGTATTTGTCAGAATGATGCAAAGGGATCAGCCTATTGAAATGCAGCTCACGGCGGCCAAATGGTGAGTTCAGTCGGATTATCGGAAAAAACCCCAAGTGTTATGAAACGGTGCGTTCAGTTGACGTACAAGGTGTTTCAGTCCCTGAGGAATGAGAATAATCTCTCTCTCTCTCTCTCTCTCTCTCTCTCTCTCCCCCAGTCTAACGTACATGTGTCGAGCAGGAGCCATCAGGACAGATGACAGCTGCGTTGTTCTAAAGGTGTGTGTGTACTGTCTAACTCATCTCTGTGTGTGTGTGTGTGTGTGTGTGTGTGTGTACTGTCTAATTCATCTGTGTGTGTGTGCATATCAACCCTGCCTGGTCTGCCCCCCCCCCCCCCCGTGTAGACCCTGCCGTGCCTGGTCCGTATGTGCAGTAAGGAGCGCCTCCTGGAGGAGCGGGTGGAGGGGGCGGAGACGCTGGCCTACCTGATGGAGCCCGACGTGGAGCTGCAGCGCGTCGCCAGCGTCACCGACCACCTGGTGCCCATGCTGGCAGACTACTTCAAATACCCCAGCTCTGTCAGCGCCATCACCGACATCAAGAGGGTGGGTCTCCCTCTGCCCCCTCCCCTCTGCCCCCTGCCCTCCGCCCCCTGCCCCCTGCCCTCTGCCCTGCCCTGCCCTGGAAGGCCTGATGGGTGTGGGTGGGTGGGGGGGGTAGGTGTGTGGCCAACCAACCAACCAACCAGCCACACACACACACACACACACACACACACGGTAAAGGGAGCACTGACCACCAGGACTTAATGACAGTGAAACTCGCACTTTGGGACGAAGAACCACAACCTTTGAACTCCCGGGTCTTTAACGCCCTGCCTTGGATGTAGCAGGCTCTGTGTGGTAGTTGTATTTGTTCACCCCTCTCTCTCTCTCTACCCCCCCCTCCCCCCCCCCTGCAGTTGGACCACGACCTGAAGCACGCCCACGAGCTGAGGCAAGCTGCCTTCAAGCTGTACGCTTCGCTGGGGTCCAACGACGAGGACATCCGCAAGAAGGTGACAGGCACTCAGTAGTGCACTCACAGCTTCTACCCAGCCTTCCTCAGAAGTGTGTGTGTGTGTGTGTGTGCGACTATGACTGTGTGTGTGTGTGAGACTGTGTGTGTGTGACACTGTGTGTGCGAGCATGCATGAGTGCGTGTCACTTTCTGTTATCGTGCTGTCTGAACACACACTCCTCCGGTCCCCCCCCCCCCCCCCCGCCCCCCCTGCAGATCACAGAGACAGAGAACATGATGGACAGGATAGTCAGCGGCCTGTCAGAATCCAGCATCAAGGTTCGCCTGGCAGCTGTCAGGTAGGAACAAACAGCCTCTCTACTCTGGGTTCACTCTCTGTCTCTCTCTGTCTCTCTCTCTCTACTCTCTCTCTCTCTCTCTCCCACTCTCTCTCTGTCTCTGTCTCTCTCTCTCTCTCTCTCTCTCTCTCCCTCTCTCACTCTCTCTCTGTCTGTCTCTGTCTCTGTCTCACTCTCTCTCTCTCTCTCTCTCTGTGTCTCTTTCTCTCCCTCTCTGTCTCTCTCTCTCTCTGTCTCTCTCCCCCCCCCCTCCCCTCCTCTTACAGGCCTGTGAAAGGCTCTGTTGTAGTTCTGAATGTCGAATGGCCGCTGTCACTTTTTTGTTGTTGATGCTGAGATACTACATTACCCATATTCCCCCTGGGGCTCTGCTGTAGTTGAGAAGCGAACGGAGGACGGTGCCTGTGTGGAGGTTGGATGCTGCCCTCAGGGTGACTGCAGGGGGTCCGGTGACAGGAACATCATGAGGAACATCATGAGGAACATCATGAGGAACATCACCGTTCTGGGGAGTGTTCCCACGGTGTGTGACGTACACTAAGACTGTGTGTCCATGTTTGGTGTTGACTCTTGCTGTGTGTGTGTGTGTGTGTGTGTGTGTGTGTGTGTGTCTCCAACTCCAGGTGTCTTCATAGTCTCTCTCGGTCGGTCCAGCAGCTGAGGACGAGTTTTCACGACCACGCTGTATGGAAACCCCTCATGAAGGTGTGTACTTGGTGGGGGTGGGTGGTTGGTGGGGGTGTGTGGTTGGTGGGGGTGGGTGGTTGGGTGGTTGGTGGGGGTGGGGGAAAACACATTTTAGAACTTCCTGCCTTTGTAGTGTACTTGGAGGGTGTTGTTGTCTCTTGTGCGTGCATGCATGTGTCATCTATCTCCTGTGTGTGTGTGTGTGTGTGTGTGTAGTTGTTACAGAACGCCCCAGATGAGGTTCTGGTCATGGCCTCCTCAACACTATGCAACCTGCTGCTGGAGTTCTCCCCCAGCAAAGAGGTACGCTGACCCCAGCAGTGGGACTCACGCACACC
Organism: Argentina silus; assembly: GCF_951799395.1. Lineage (NCBI taxonomy): Eukaryota > Metazoa > Chordata > Actinopteri > Argentiniformes > Argentinidae > Argentina > Argentina silus. The sequence continues at coordinate 1,525,376 of NC_139666.1, forward strand.
TGGCGTCAAAACCTCATTCTTTAAATAGAGATGGACTTTTTTGTTGTTGTTGAAATGATTGCGTAAGGACCATTCCAAATGGTGTGTGTGTGTGTGTGTGTGTGTGTGTGTGTGTGTGTGTGTGTGTGTGTGTGTGTGTGTGTGTGTGTGTCTCCAGCCGATCCTGGAGTCCGGGGTGATTGAGTTACTATGCACCCTGACCCAGAGTGACAGTCCAGCACTACGGGTCAACGGCATCTGGGCACTTATGGTGAGGCTCCTCTCTGTCTCTCTCTCTCTCTCCCTGTTCTGTCCATCATCACACCTTCTGTGTCCTCAGTTCTGCTCTACAGCCGTTTCTCTCTTCCATGTGATGTGACTCTGGGTCCTGAGCAGAGCAGACAGTACCGTCCCAGTCTGACTACTCTACAGCATGATGGTTCTGGAAGCCTGATTTTAACTGTGTTTTGAGAACTGTCATTATTCAGGCTGTCAGAACTGTCATTATTGTCATTATTCAGTCAGAGTTTTTGGATGCATTGCATGTCGAAGTAAAGATGGCCGACTTTGCCCCAGTTTTGTTTGCACATGCCCATCGTGTGTGTGTGCGTGGCCTGACTGACTGAGTGTGTGTGTGTGTAGAACATGGCGTTCCAGGCGGATCAGAAGGTGAAGGTGGAGATCGTGCGGGCGTTGGGGACAGAGCAGCTGTTCCGTCTGCTCTCAGACCCAGACACAAACGTTCTGATGAAGACCCTGGGCCTCCTCCGAAACCTGCTCTCCACCCGCCCGGTGAGACACACACACACACACACACACACACACACTCACACCCTGCTCTCCACACGCCCGGTGAGACACACACACACACACACACACCCTGCTCTCCACACGCCCGGTGAGACACACACACACACACACACACACACACACACACCCTGCTCTCCACACGCCCGGTGAGACACACACCCTGCTCTCCACACGCCCGGTGAGACACACACACACACACACACACGCACTGCTCTCCACATGCCCGGTGAGACACACACACACACACTCACACACACCCTGCTCTCTCACTCACACACACACACACACACACACACACAATCAATCCCACTCACTCACTAACTGTTCCTTCCTCCTGTCCCCCTGTCCCTCAGCACATAGACCAGATCATGAGTTCTCACGGGAAGCAGATCATGCAGGCGGTCACTCTCATCCTGGAGGGAGAGCACAGTATAGAGGTCAAAGAGCAGGTAGGAATCCCCTCCCCTCCCTTCCCGCAGAGCAACCACTTTTTCACCAGGGAACACTTCAGGACACAACACCGGTGTGACGCTGTTCTCTGTTCCAGACACTCTGCATCCTGGCCAACATCGCAGACGGCAACTCAGCCAAGGAGCTCATCATGACCAATGACGACATGCTCCAGAAAATCAAATATTACATGGTACAGTCCTCCCCCCTCCCCCTCCCCCTGCCTGTCATGGTACAGTCCTCCCCCTCCCCCTGCCTGTCATGGTAGAGTCCTCCCCCTCCCTGTCATGGTAGAGTCCTCCCCCTCCCTGTCATGCTCGCTGGCCCCAAACTCTCATATCTGTTTATTCTGGAGTATTAGTATTTGTAACAAGAAGTGAAGTGATGTTTGTTGATTTTTGTGGTGTTGCTCTTCCGCTCCCTTTCTCCCTCTCTCTCTCTGTCTCTCTCCCCCTCCCCCTCTCCCCCTCCCTCCCTCCCTCCCTCTCTCTTCCTGATGCAGGGCCACTCTAATGTGAAGCTCCAGCTTGCTGCCACCTTCTGCATCTCCAACCTGATCTGGAATGAGGAGGACGGTGAGGCCGACGCCATGACAGGTTGTGACATGCTGGGAGACTCCAGGGGGCTCCGGGGGTGTTGGCTACCTTAGAAACTGTTCTGTTGGCTCCTGTAGAAACTGTTCTGTTAGCTCCTGTAGAAACTGTTCTGTTATATCTGCTATTAATTTACCAAATAGTTCTGTGAATGACTAACGTCACCACTTGCTTCTGTTGTGAGGTATTTTTTTCAAGAAAAAACAGGAAGCAACACTGTCTGGCGTGGGCCTTTAACTGGGCTACTCTGCCACAACACTAACATCCCTACGTCTCTGTGCGTCCGTGTTCAGGCTCCCAGGAGCGACAGGACAAGCTGAGGGAAATGGGTTTCGTGGACATCCTGCACAAGCTCACCCAGGCCTCAGACCCCAACCTCTGCGACAGGTGAGACACACGCGCACACACACACAGAAACCTCACTTTCTCACATATACTTTTTATGTGTGTGTATTTTTAAGGAGTGACATTCATTGAGTTGTGTCATTGACGCTGATTGGCTCCCTCTCCCTCTCAGGGCGAAGACAGCGATGCAGCAGTACCTAGCGTGACCACACGGGAGCCCCAGACGTCACGTGACCCTGACTAACAAGCGCTGGGAGGATACCTGCCATTGTTTTGTTTTTTCTTGTTAAGTTTAATCTTCAGTTTTTTGTTTTGTTGCACAAGGACACCTTTAAGCTACGGCGGACCCCCCCCCCTTCCTCTCCTGCCCCCCAGACCCCCAATCCCCCCCCCCCCCCCCCTCCCCTGACTCAACACCCCTCTCCAGGAAACTCTGAGACACGGTTCTAGGGGAATGGCCGCTGCACACCCACGGTTACGGAGTTGAAAAGGTTTTGGCTTTTTTTCGATGATACGGTGAAGATTATTTTTTTCTTGGACTTGATGTGAAGAAACAATGTGTTGAGTGCAGCAGCCAGTGCCACCCTGTGGCCAGGAGGCCCTGGTGCTTTGGACTCCCTACAGAGGAGACGTGGACAGTCTCACAGAGCTGGGCCAGGGGTGACGAGAGGGCAGGGTTGTGGGAGCATTGACTCCTGGTTTTATTTTGCTAATTATTCATTATTGACATTACTACTATTATTATTATTGTTAATGTTATTTTAAGACAGGCTCATGTCACAAGAGGACATGTTTGAGAAAAAAAAAAAGACTGCTTATTTTGAATTTTTGGTGTTTTTCTTTTTTTTTTTTGTGGATACATACCTCGTAAATATATATAAATATAAACATATAAATATATTTTTTGGATTTTTATTTCCCCTCCCCTCCTCCTCAGTTTTCTTTCCGTGTGTGTCTGATCCTGCGTTCCTGGTAGGATGTGTGTCCTCTGTGGTGTAAAGACTGGATCAGAGGGAGTATGTAGTCCAGAGAGGGATGGAATCGATGGTCATGTGTCTGTCCATGTGTATCCTGACCCCCTCTGTAGACAAGGAGGAGGCATTAGCGAAGATGGACCCACAGAATAGGGTGAAATGCTATGATGTCCTTTTTGCCGTTTGATTTGTCTCCCCCCCCCCCCCCCCCCCAAAAAAAAAAAAAGTCTTCTAGACCTCTTCCCCCCCCCCCCCCCCCCCCACCTGACATTTCAAACTTTATTGAAGCTCTGATAGATTGAATGTTACCATTGAAATATATGCAGACCTGAAAGATGGAGTTCTTCAGTCGTGTGTCTTTTTTGTTGTTGTCTTGGGCAAGGTGAAAGGGATGCTGGGTAACACTGTATACAGGTCACGTTTAACACCAACATCAGGCGAGCAAACAGACACTGACATCTCACTGACGGTGAGGGAACCGCCACGGGTGTGTGAGATGTTTTAATGACCTGCTAGGTTCCCCTCGCCACCCCGGCGACGCCACCGCCAGGACGCCACCGCCAGGACGCGGGCCGAGGGGCCTCCAACCCAAACAGCACAGGAGTCGGCGGTCTTATAAAACAACACTATGTTTTATTCATGTATGTTAATTTCTGGTAAAGTTTGTAACAGTTAATAAAATACATCTGAAGCCCAGGCCTCTGGCAGTAATCCACCCTCTCCCCCCGAGTTCAGAAGCAGGCACATTCCTCATGCAGTTAGCTGTGACATGCATTTTAACACCCGCCCCTCACCCACCCTGAGTGACCCCACCCTCTCCCTCCCACCCTCCCTCCCTCCTTCCCACCCTCCCTCCCTCCCTCCCTCCTTCCCACCCACCCTCCCACTCACTCAAAAAAACCTCCAGGAACCCTGACCTTGTTACAGAAAATAGAAGCCAGAATCTGCCTGCCTATATTACAAATAGTGTGACCCCCCCCCCCCCCCCCACACCACTCACACACATTCTGACACACTTTTATACAGATAATCTGCTAATACAGTAGTCTTGTACTCGGCCATTTGTTGACACCTGTCTGTGATGGATGGCAGATGCTGCCCCCTTCTGGAGGCTGGGGACATGATGACCTGTGTGTGTGTGTGTGTGTGTGTGTGTGTGTGTGTGTGTGTGTGTGTGAGAGCGACTTTGATGTGGAGCTGCTGGACCCAGTCTGAGATGAGTCTGGTGTTCTAACACATCTCCATTCACCTCACTGAGGAGGCTCTCCATTCACCTCACTGAGGAGGCTCTCCATTCACCTCACTGAGGAGGCTCTCCTATACGCTCAACAGAAGATATTGCCTGAACATAATAATTCATCAACACAAATAAATATATAAATAAAGTTACTTGTCAAATAAAAGTGCAGTGTTCACCATAATTGTGATAGATGGCTTGTTTTTTTTCGTTTTTTTTTCGCATAATCAACATAATGCTCGCTTGTGAAGGAATGGCGTGTGTTTTGGAAAGGCACAAATGGCTGGATGGCTAAAGCTTGGGTTGGATGTAAGAACTCTCTGCTGTACAATCTGGCAGTCTGATTTGACCCTGATCCCTCACCCTGCCCCCCAAAACGACCTCTGACCTGTCTGGTATTTGGCACACTGACTTCTCTCCCCGCATCGCTACTTGGTCAAGTTCTGCTGTACTCCACTGGGGTCCGTTTCCTGAAAGCAATCGTAGCTTAAGTAGTACCTTGTCTTGAAAATATTGTAGCTTAAGTATTACTTTATCTCTCTTGGAGTTAATCTCTCAAAGTTCTTAATTTAACACATTTTGTTCTTTCATGCACAGAAGATTGACTTGGCAAACATTGGTTGTTATAATTGTTGCTACGTTGACAGCTTTGCAGCCTGGTTCCTGGGTGAGTTGAAGTACTAATTAAGCTACAGAGCTTGAGGGGAAGCGGACAGCTGCAGTGTAGTCACCGTGTCTGGGTGGGAGCCTCCCTGTTCCGTCATGTCCTGTAAGATCACTGATTGTCTTGTATTGTTTATAATGGCCACTTGGAGGCAGTAGAGGAACTGTAGCGTGTTCTCGATGGACACCATGAAAGCTTCACACACTCTTTGAAAATGACCTCGGACCAAGTGGGATGTGTGCGCGCGCGTGTGTGTGTTTGTGTCTGACGTGAAGATGGTCTTAGGGAGGCCTTCAAATGCAACTTAAAATACATTTCACTTTCGAATTAGCCATTGTGATGTTTCCAAGCAATGGGAAAATATGATATAAATCCCTGTGACAGAGACTGAATAAATAAGCGTTTACATTCCTCGTCTTGGCGAAGGAGAGTGGTTTGACGGATCTGACCACTGGAGGGCGCACTGATGCTAATATGGAGATATGTGGTTTTCAGGCATCAGAAGAGGAGCTGGGAGTGGGATCGCATGTCCACATGCTGCGCACCAGAGCAAGAAATCCACAAAGTCCTCAGACAAGACTGTTGCTGAAGCTGCTGCTCTCACATCCACAGCTATGCTTGTATGACTGATGTACGCGTGAAGAAGTCCAGTAGCTGGATGTGGTTACAGTAGTTGAAAAAGTTGTGCTACAGTCCTGGTTGGTGAAGTTTTTCTTCCAGTGATGTCAATCGTTTTTCACCCAAAATGGCTCAAAACGGCTGTGAGAGCCTGCCATTGGAGCGTCCAACGGTTAGATCCGCCCCTTGTGCTGCTGCCGAGATGGTATTGGCCAGTGTCAGAGTGGGAGGGTATCCCAGGCTGATGAGTGACAGTTGGCATCACCGTCTGTCTGTCTGTCTGTCTGTCTGTCTGTCTGTCTGTCTGTGCATATAACATCTCAAAGTTGCTCCCTGGATGAACAGGTGTTCCTCTCCTTTTCCTCAATCTCTTTTCCCTTCTGTCTCTTCTGCCGTGTCCGTCCACGGCTCCTTGTGGCGGTCTGTCCCCCCGCGTGTCTGTCACAGAGCTGGCCCGTCCTCGTCAATGTAGCTGATGTGTTCCATGGGGGACCTGGACCTCCCCCCCCCCGCCTCCTCCCTCTCCCCTACCCACTCCTGCATCTCCAGCTCCAGCGCCCCCCCCTGCGTGGTCCCGGGCTGGGACCAGGAGGGGCTGAAGGTGTCCTGCCGTGTCTCCCTCAGAGAGTCCAAGGAGAAGGGGGGGAGGGGGGAGGGGTGCGGACAGGAGGGATGGGGGTGGGGGGGGGTGAGGAGGGAGGAGGAGGAGGAGCGGCTGAGCCCCAGCCTACGACCTCCCGGAGAGCTGCTGAGTGACGGAGGGGCGGACCAATGAGAGGAGGGGGGGGGCTGGGAGTCCTGGGAGGGGGGAGGGGGGAGGTGGCCCCGGCTGTGACTGCCGGGGCAGGAGTGGTGGAGGCCCTGACACGAGGTGAGGGAGGGGGAGGGGGAGGAGGAGAGAGACAGGGAGAAGGAGAGGGAGGGAGAAGGGGTTCGGGAGGCTAGGGGAGGTCGGTCCTGGCTGGACGGGAGGAATCCATTGCTGGTGGTGGGGAAGTTGGGGAGGTGAGGGGCCCCCTCTGAGTCTCCTGCCCCAGGGGAGGGGGGGTTGGAGTGCCCCCCTGGGCTGGTGGGGGACTGAGGCGGGGCTTGAGGCCTCTGTGGTGGTGGAGTGGGGAGGAGGCAGCGGGGCAGGCCGACGCCCCCAGTGTCCGCACTGTCCAATAGGGAGCAGGACTGTGTTCGCTGGGGAGAGCAGGGCGAGGCAGGGGGCGGGACCTCCTGGGGGTTGCTGGTAGACGGTAGGCTGGCGCTGCTGGGGGGCGGGGTCAGACTAGGCACCAGGGCCGGCAGGATAGGCTGAGGCGTTGCTAGGAGGAGGGGTCGGAGCAGACGTGTCATTTCCTGGAGCTCCTGGCTCAGCTGAGAGACTTGCTGGGAGAGGCTGTTCATCTGTGGGGAGGAGAGACAGATGATACACTCAGCACACACACACACACACACACACACACACACACACACACGCATACACACACACACACACACACACACACACAGCATACACACACACACACACACACACGGAGCACTGAAATACAAGTTGTGTGTAGTGGCATAGCTGAAACACTCACCTCCTCACTCAATTTAGAGACACTCTGCTTGATCTCTGACTGATCCTGGCTCCCTGCACACACACACACACACACACACACACACACACACACACACACACACACACACAGATAGAAGACACAATAATAATCACTATATCATGTACACTGTCTACAGTGCAGTATGTATATATGTGTGTGTGTGTGTGTGTGTGTGTGTGTGTGTGTGTGTGTGTGTGTGTGCGTGTGTGTGTATTACCTAGTCCTGAGGATGAAGGGGCCAGGCTGGAGCTGAACTCAAACTTCTGGGATGAGTTGACATTGCTCTCTGTCTCAATACCATCCACAAACCTAGAGAGAGAGAGAGAGAGAGAGAGAGAGAGAGACAGAGAGAGAGAATGGACAAAAAAAAGATCCACATTGAAAGAGGGCCAGAACACCCCTGCAGAGCCCAGAGAGAGTAGATTTAGAGAGAGTAGATTTAGAGAGTAGATTTAGAGAGCAGCGTTTTGATCAATAAAAGCCTCTTCAGCGCTGCTGCATGTTGGTGCTCTGCTCTGTCCGCCACCCCGCCACCTGCCCCAGATGTGTTCAAACACAAACACATTAACGGACCCCACAGAGCACACACTGTGGCCAGGTGTGCAGTCAGTGTACGCCCAACACAACACACACACAACACACACACACGCACACGCAAGCACGCACGCAAACACACACACACACACACACACACACACACACACAACACACACACGCAAGCACGCACGCAAACACACACACGCACACACACAACACACGCGCACGAGCACGCACGCACGCACACACTGATATCAACACCCTCCACACTAGGCTCCTTCAGTAGTTCGGGCTGCTAGTTGCCATGGCAGCTGGATGGACACCTGTGTCAGTGTGTTAATTCTGGATCCTGTAATTCCTTCCTTCAACCACACATGTGTGTGTGTATGTGTGTGTCTGTGTGTCTG
>NC_139666.1:1539986-1547486 GCF_951799395.1 Argentina silus
CCAGCTCGGTTGGACTCTGTTCGGTTCTGAAGTGGAAATGAGTTTTTTTTTTGGATATCTACTCCAGACAGATACACGCAAACTAGCGGGGGCGGAGGGGGGGGGGCGTTGCATCCCATTCCATTCCCCCTCCTGCGTTTTGACATTCAAATCAGCGTCTGAAGTTTGAAAACAGACCCTCCTGACGGACGGGTCCCGGTACGATGTGATGGCAGTTGAGGTCAAATGTTTGCAAAACCAAGGCTGGATGTTATCTTATCTCAGATGAGCTGTAAACAGATTACTGAGCCGTTAGGACGCTGTGACCCGTCCTGGCTGGCCATCGGTCCCCTGGCAGGGTGGGCTGAGCTGGCTTCGTCCAGAGGCAGTTGGGTCCATGTGATGTTTCTGATATCGTGGGACTGTTGGGACCTCATGAGTTGACAGACCTGTAAACCAAAACCCTTTCCTGAGCGGTGAAGCGTGTTGTTCTGTGCTTCGCCACCCTAGTGGCCACACTGAACATTTGAAAGCTTTTTGACAGGTTATTTTTTTCAGAACTTATGCTACGTTTTCCAAAAGAGACAAGTGTGTGTTTATCGTTCCTTGAACAAACAAAGTGTAAAAATGGTTGGTAAAGGCCAGTCCTCGACCTCGACAACAGGTTTTTTTTGTTTTTAAAGTGCTTTGTTTGGACTAAAACAGCTTCCTTCACTAAACGTTCTTCGTCCTCATGGCCAGTTAGCGCTGTTGAAAAGCTCCAATCTACATACTGGACCTGTGTTTCTAATCCTGTTTGTGTGTTTTTAATTTGTGTGTGTGTGCGTGTGCGTGTGCGTGTGTGTGTGTGTGTGTGTGCAGGTGCGACGGCTGTGGAGCCGTGTTCCATACAGAGTGTCATCAGCGCGCCCAGCCGTGTCCTCGCTGCGTCCGCCGGGAGCTCCACAAGAGACCCTCCTCCTTCTGGAGCCCTGACGACGTGGAGCTGCCCTTCCAGGACACCTGATCTCTCTCTCACACACGCACACACACACACACACACACGCACACACACACACACGCACGCACGCACGCCGGAACAGCTCCGGACTGCTCCCTCCCTCTCACCAAAGTCAAAGGAAACGTGTGTGTTGTGTTTTTAAGTGTGTGTGCTCGCCTGGACACAACATGATGATGCTGCACGGGACGGTCAGAGTGTGAGCTGGAGGAGGAGTGTGTGTGTGTGTGTGTGTGTGTGTGTGTGTTGATGAGTCAGAGAGGGTCATACGGAGGTACACACACCTGCTTTCTGGGCCGAGCCGCCCTTGCCCCCCACACCTGGGAGGGGTGGATACTAACACCCACCGTGGAGGGACTCAGATCTGCTTATTTAACCTGCTTTCATCTGCTGGGGAGGACAGACGCACACCTACACACCTACACACCTACACACACACACACACACACACACACACACACACACACACACACACACACACACAGAGAGAGAGATCCACACACAGGATGATACACAGGAAGAGGAAACTCAGACTGAGTGTGAAGACTCATATTACCGTGTCCTCTTGACCCTGTATACGCACACACACACACACACACACACACACACACACACACAGCCGACGGTTATGAGAGGAATAGCTGGCGCCAGACTGAATGATGTCACTCGCATTCTCCTCCCAATGACCCCATGACCCCTGAATCTGACCTCTGACAGAGAACTACGCCCCCCCCCCCCCAGTTTACTCATCACTCTCCTCCTCTCCTCCTGTCCTCTCCTCCTCTCCTCCTCTCCTCCTCTCCTCCTGTCCTCTCCTCCTCTCCTCTCCTCCTCTCTCCTCCTCTTCTCTCTCTCCCCTCACATGTTTTTGCACTATTTATGCATGTTCAAGGATGTCAAGCCACAGACTTGGGGGTATTTAACCACTGTATAGAATAAAGTATTTGTTTCTTGAACTCTCCCCAAATTGTATATCTCCCTCTGAACCTCCTTCATCTAAAAGGTATTAAAGGACGTATTCCATAGGAAGGTCCTCAGAGAAACTATTAGGGATTGTTACCCATGTTCAAGACTGGAGACAGAGTCTCTCACACATTGAATCCTGTGTCATATTCTTCTATCAGGCACAGTTGTGTGTGTGTGTGTTGATGGGTGTGTGTGTGTGTGAGTGACTTCTCCTCCGAGGCAGGAGGCTGCAGAGTGATTGACTGACTGTGTCTCCCTGAGTGGAAGCTCCGTCAGGTCAGGCCCAGCTCCAGCTCTGGAGCCTCACCCACAGAAGGGCCAAATTACAGCCCAGCCATCCAGCCAGAGACCAGAGCCCCATGATCAGCAACCCACAGCTGGGCCTGGGCCTGGAACTGGGACTGGGACTGGGACTGGGACTGGGCCTGGGACTGGGCCTGGGACTGGGCCTGGGACTGGGCCTGGGACTGGGTCTGGGACTGGGACTGGGACTTGGCTCTCTCTCCCTCTCTCTCTCGCTCGCTCAGTGGGCTCACACACTCTGGATCTCCATCAATCGCTTCTACTGCTACTGCTGGTGTGTGTGTGTGTGTGTGTGTGTGTGTGTGTGTGTGTGTGTGTGTGTGTGTGTGTGTGTGTGTGTGTGTGTGTGTGTGTGTGTGTGTGTGTGTGTGTGTGTGTGTGTGTGTGTGTGTGTGTGTGTGTGTGTGTGTGTGTGTGTGTGTGTGTGTGTGTGTGAGAGAAAGAAAGAAAGAACGTTTGAGTGTGCGCGCTGCACACTTGTTTGATTGAGTGTGTGTGTGTGTATATTTTGGACCCTATTTTTCCATTACTTGAATTATACATAGGCAATAATTGTTTTGTTTTGTTTTTTTGTTTTGTTGCATTGTTGCCTTCTCCTCTCCTCCTCTCCTCCTCCTGCTTTCTGAGGTACCGTGCTTTAATAGTGCAAAACTTTGAAAAGAAAGAAGCTTTAGCCTGAGTTGAGTGTCTTCCCATATGCAACCTATAGCCTTCACATGGACACCCTCTCCCTCGTCCAGGTCCCTGTTCAGACACCTCCTCCCTTCCAGGTCCCTGTTCAGACACCTCCTCCCTTCCTCAAAGTCACCGCTGATCTGACATGATCTGATTGGTCGCAGCAAGCTTTCCACTGCCTTTATTTCACCAATCATATCAGGTCAGATCAGTGATTTCTTAAAGGGAGGAATGATGTATTATAAGGGTATTCGAACAGGTGTGTGTGAGTGTCTCTCTCTCTCTCTCTCTCTCTGTCTCTCTCTCTCTCTCCCTCTCTGTCTCTCTCTCTCTCTCCCTCTCTGTCTCTCTCTCTCTCTCTCTCTGTCTCTCTCTCTCTCTCCCTCTCTGTCTCTCTCTCTCTCTGTCTCTCTCTCTCCCCCTCCCCCCCCCCTCTCTCTCTCTCCCATCTCTCTCTCTCTCTCTCTCCCTCTCTGTCTCTCTCTCTCTCCTTCTCCCTCTCTCTCTCTCTCTCTCTCTCTCCCTCTCGGTGGTGTCTGCCTGTTGGTAGAGAGGCCATAGTGTTCGGTGGGAACAGGAACCGTGTCGAACTCTAGAAGAGGCCTAGCGTCTAACCCGGTCTTTGATTGGCTGTCAATCCGCCGGGTCGTCATGGAGGTCCAAGGCCTTTGGAACGGCCCTTTGATGCAGGACTTCAATATCAGTCCTAGGTCACCCGTGATGCGAACAGACAAGTGTTTATCTTACTTATTGATTTGATTTGGATTTTCTGTGTTGGTCTTTTGGTTGAAGTCCTATCACCTATCACCCCCCCCTCCCCGGTAAAAGGAAGATGAACGGCGAAGTCAAGAGGATGTGCTTGTTTAAATGCAGCTCCGTAGACATTTCTGTTTTGAATATTTTTGACATTTGCACTATGAATTGATTTGCTCTATTTTGGTTGGGGGTTTGTATGCTGGAATGTACAGGAAAGTGGCTTTTTGTTGTTTTTGTCTTTCTGTGTGTCAGAGAGAGAGAGAGAGAGAGAGACATGCTCTGAAAATTTGTATTCATGTTATTTATTGAGTGTCTGTTCTGCCTGCCTTAAATTGAAAGCCAATCCAACAAGCTTGTTGATGTTTCTCCGTTAGAGAGAAGCCGTGCATCCTTTCTTCCTTTCATCACGTCACCATGCCGACGTGGGAACCCTGGGTATTATAATGACTGGTGCTTCGTTTTGTCCATTTGTATAGAACGGTCCGAGACCAGCCGTCGTTCAGCGTGTTGGGACGAGAGGCGAGGGCTTTTACACCTGCTTCTTACCGCTACAAATGTGTACATGAAATGTGCTAAATGTCTACTATGACTAGTGTTTCTCCTTGTCTAACTGTGATGAACATCAGGGATTCGTGGCGCCGGGTGTGGTGGTTGATGCTGGGGGATTTAAGAGGGCATTGAACCTAAGAGGATTTGTACCCTGGAAGTGTTTTTTTTTCCTCATTCTGGACACCAAATAAGGATTTATTTTAGTGTATTTTCTCCCCCCTAACCCTCCCCTCCTCACACCTTGAAGCACTCTGTTACGGTGGACTCCTAACTCTTAAATCTGCGGTGCGCGTAACTCCCAACAATCACGCAATATTCCCCTTTGACTCCAAGGTAAGACTTGGACGTGAATGTCAGAGTTCCGCCCGTGTGGATCTGTGGAGTTAGGATTCCAACCTGACCGAGAACGCCCTGCTTCATGATACTCGTGGACCGCTTACTCAGCCTTTCTTACATTCTGTCAGGGTTTTTTTTGTTTTGTTTACTATTTATTGTAATTTATTTTCAGCACCATGTCTCGACTGTAGCACTGTTTCCCTACCGGGTCGTTTTGTGATTTCAACACTTGTCTGTGTCACAGCCAACCTTTTATGCAAGTGCAGGGACTTGTTTCACGATGCAGTCCTTCCTCCTGTGTGGTCTGTTCTGTTCTGTTTTCTTTCTGGGATATTTTTTTTTTTCTTTTCTTTTCTTTTTTTGCCACTGATGCCAATAAAACAAAGTACTTAACACAGCGTGGTGTGTACCGTGTGTAAACAGCGATTCATTTACGATCTGGAGTGACTTCACTTCTGTGACAGATATACGATATTATACAGTATAATGACCTCTAATTGTGTCGTCCTAAGGTCTGAGTCAGAACCAACCTAAGAATGGTACCAGAGTGGAACAAGTGATTCAGCTCTAGTCTATTTTAAGGAGGCCTGTTTAATGGTCTTCATGTTTTCTTGGTGGGGTTCGTTCTAGGACAGAGCAGGCCCAAACATACACTGACTCTTCCTGATCCTAAATTACAACCCCTGCATCCGTCTCAGGTTCCCCCTGGAGGGCCACCAGTAGACCTGTCACTAACCACACCCCTGGAGGGCCACCAGTAGACCTGTCACTAACCACACCCCTGCCACTGTAGACCTGTCACTAACCACACCCCTGCCACTGTAGACCTGTCACTAACCACACCCCTGGGGGGCCACTGTAGACCTGTCACTAACCACACCCCTGCCACTGTAGACCTGTCACTAACCACACCCCTGCCACTGTAGACCTGTCACTAACCACACCCCTGGGGGGGCACCAGTAGACCTGTCACTAACCACACCCCTGGGGGGGCACCAGTAGACCTGTCACTAACCACACCCCTGGGGGGCACCAGTAGACCTGTCACTAACCACACCCCTGGGGGGCACCAGTAGACCTGTCACTAACCACACCCCTGGGGGGGCACCAGTAGACCTGTCACTAACCACACCCCTGGGGGGCACCAGTAGACCTGTCACTAACCACACCCCTGGGGGGGCACCAGTAGACCTGTCACTAACCACACCCCTGGGGGGGCACCAGTAGACATGTCACTAAGCACCCCCTGCAGTGACAGTGAGTGTGAGAGTGTCAAAAGCATAGAAACAGGCAGGGGGGGGAGGGGGGCGACTGACAGGATGATCACCTGTCAGGGCTCTGGTTGAATTCTACCTCCCAGTTCAAGTCTTGCCCCACACGCTGTCGCTTGTTGTGGTCCTCTGTGGCTCAGCTGGTAGAGCACGGCGCTAACAACACTTAGGTCGTGGGTTTGATTCCTGCTGGGACCATATATACTGAAATGTGTGCACTCACTGCAATGTAAGTCGCTTTGGATAAAAGCGTCAGGTAAATGGCGTGTATTGTTGCTCGTTCAAGTAGATCAGAAAACCCTCGTTTTCAGGTGGAGTAGATGGTCAAGGTCTGTCATCTGACCTCACCTCACCTGTCATCTGACCTCACCTGTCATCTGACCTCACCTCACCTGTCACCTGACCTCACCTCACCTGTCATCTGACCTCACGTCACCCTCGATGCCTAAAGAACATATGGAGTCAGGCAGCAGCTTTATCCTGGGGTGAACAGAGATGAGATGGTGTCAGGCAGCAGCTTTAGCCAGGGGTGAACAGAGATGAGATGGTGGAGTCTAGTGAATGAGTCCCTGTTGACATCGCCATCCTCTCTCCTGACCAACATCAAGTGCCCAAGTGTGCACTTCACATGTAACTGAGTTGAGATGGTAAACTCACTCCTCCAAGCTGAAATACCTCTCTCCTCTCCTGCTCCTCTCTTCTTTTCCTCTCCTCTGCTCCTCTCCTCTCTTCCCTCCACTCCTCGTCCTCCTCCTCTACTCCTCCTCCTCTCTTCTCTCCCCTCCCCTTCCCTCTCCTCATCTCCTTCCCTCTCCTCCTCCTCCCCTTCCCTCTCCTCCTCCTCTCCTTCCCTTTCCTCCTCCTCTCCTTCCCTCTCCGCTCCACTGAGGGTGGCCCTTCTTTCCCGGCCAGTTTACTTTGTCAATGCTCCACTTTTCCCCTCTCTCTCTCCTCCTCTCTCTGCTCTTCCCTTCCCTTCCCTCTCCTCCTCCCCTCCCTCTCCTCTTCCCTCCCCCCCCTCCCTCCTCTCCTCCCCCTCCCTCCTCCCCTCCCTCTCCTCCTCCCTCCCCGCTTCACTGAGGTGGCCACTTCTTCTCCAGCCAGTTTACTTTGTCAGCTCTCCACTTTTCCTCCCTTGCTACTTTTTTCCTGTCCTGTGGGCAGCAGCAGCAGCAGCAGCAGCAGCAGCAGCAGCCATTCCTCCAGGCCGAATCTCTAAAGCTTCCCTCTGACAGCAGAGTAATCCCCAGGGATCTGCCGCCCGCCGGGCCGATGGGCTGGTACACGCCCGCTGCCCCGGACACTCTTTGTGTTCTCCAAAGTGGCAGAGAGGCTGAAAGGTTTGGCTTGTTTTTCGAAGGGGCCTTGAGCCCAAGCGCTCTGTTGATTCCAGACTCCATTAGGTTGTTCCTGTCGTGGGCAGGCCAGAGTTGAAGCCTCATCTCACCCCCCCCTCCCCCCTCTCTCTCTCTCTCTCTCTCCTAAATGGACCCGGTTTGTAACCATTTGGGATTAAAGTGTTGTATACCGTATATTTTTTAGTATACTAAATATATACTTTAGTATTCTACTCTCAGGACTTTTTTCATTGTTTCTTCTGAGATGCAGACAATGAGAGAGGAAGTTGATGCATTATTTTTATTTCTGGAATAATTGCAACTGAATTAA